>NC_133513.1:2963250-3292500 GCF_049354715.1 Callithrix jacchus
TGACCTCTCAGGGTCCTTGCTCTGCCCTGTTCTGCCTCTCAAGGTCCCGACACCCTGCTGGTGGGCTCTGGTCTGGTGGTCTCCAAGCACTGCCCTCACCCCGCAGGGCCCCTGCTATGGCACTGCATTCTGTGCAGAGGCTGCACGCTGCGTGCCCACCCCTGGGACATCCTTCTTTTGGAAGCATGCCTGGAAAACCTCCTCACCCCTCAGCACCCCCAGTTTGGAGGTCTCTTTCCCCGTCTCTGTGAGCATCAGACCAGAACAGCCTAACAGAACACTCAGCCCTCACAGAACCTCAGGGACCATCTACCCTGCCCACAGAGCGTCCTGGAGCTGGGCAGGGCACTGGTGGCCAGAAAAATGGACATCGGGTTCTATCTGCAGTAGCAGCCCCAGGGACTGGGGTGACAGCCGGGGTGGTGACTGGGGATTGGGGACAGGGTGCAGGCTGACACATTCCGTGGCAGCCCTGTGACGCAGGCACACCCGTGTCCCTGCCACTTGGCACGTGGCACAGCGGCAGAGCTCCTCTCCTGCCCCCAGCTAGAGACGCTTCTAGGGGTATACCGGGGACCCTGGGGAGGGGCACCATGGCCCAGCAGGCATGTGGCCTCAAGAGAGACCTGTGTTGCTGCCCCAGCAGACGGGGGGCCCACAGTCAAGCCCAGCACAGCTTGGCCTTTCAGGCCAGACACCCTGGAGAGTAGATGCTGGGATCCAGGCCTCATCTCAGCCCCTGCTCAGAAGAGCATGAGCACTTTCAGAGGCGAGGCCTGCAGCTGCCACAAGCTCTCACCCCTTCTTCTGGCCCAGGGAGGGAATGGGGATCTGAACCCACACACTGTGGTGGTCTGGCCGTTTGCTCCTCCCCAACCACTGGTGGGGAAGGCTCAGGTCACCTGCTCACCCACCGAGCTCCCTTCACTGCCACCCCCGCCCTGGGAGGCACAGCACTGGGCACCCACATGCAAGTGGATGGGATCTTGGGGTGGCTGAGCATCGCCACCTGGGTGGGACATCCCCACCCCTTGGCAACATAGGGCTTCCTGGGTCCATGTCCACCCGGCTCCAGGGCTCCGTCCCTCCCACTCACGAAGCCGTTTATGTCCCTCTCATCAGTGGGAGGTAGGACTCATTCAGCTGCCCCAGAAGTGGGTGTGAGCTGGAGGGGGTGAGTCTGTCCACAAGGGGCTGAGCTTATAGGTCTGGCCCCAGGTGAGGGTGGTTGGGGTGGCAGGGGGCAGGGAATGGGGCAAGTGAGTGCTGCACAGCCATGTCTGCAGCTGGGCCTTGAATTTCCCTTCCCTCCAGGCAGTTCCAGGTCCATCCCTGTGTACACCTCTGGCCAGGCCAGCCAGATTCTAGCAGGCCTCTGCCCTGGCCCGGGACACCAAAAACCCCTCAGTCTCCTTGCTTAGTCCAGGCCTTCTGCTCCAAGGCTGCTGTCCAGCCCGTCGCCAAGGGGGTGGGGTCGGAGAAGGCCCTGTGTCCAGCGGGGATCCAGCGAGGCCTGAGCTGCCCCCAGCCGGTGGGGGAAGGGCCTGAAGGAAGGGGCAGGTGAGGTGGCCTCCGCCATCTGCTCCTCCTGCGGAGGGCAGGCTGCCCGAGCAGAGCCTGGGAGGGGCCTGGAGTGGCCGCTGGGCCGTGCGTTTCTGAGGCTGCCACCGCAGCCCTCTTTCTTTCTGGGGTAACGGGTGGAGAATCTCCACCCACCAAATCCCAAAGAGGACACGGGACCCTCCCCAGCAGGTCTCAAGGTGCAGTTCCCTTCTGAGGCCTCCAGCCTTGGCTGAGCCAGGTCCCACCTCCAGACCCAGGAAGATGCCAGGCTCTCCCCACCCTTCTCCTCCCGCGGGCAGCAGCTCAGCGCAGGCCCCAGGTCCAGAAGCCGCCCCGGGGAGGGCCGAGGCAGGCCGCACATCCACGCGCCCCCCTGCAGTTTAACTGTCCCTGGCCTGTCACTTAGCTCTAGGGGCGCGCTCTGAGCCCAGCCAGGTAGGGTGGGCGCCGGGGGCCTGCAATTCCTTCTTTGGGCGGACCAGCTGGCACCGACCCTCAGCCCTGGACGGGTGGCCAGTGGGGAGCGGGCCTCTTCCAGGCCGGCGGCCGGGACGCGGGGCTGCGGGAAGGCCGGGCAGGGACCAAGGCACAGCGGCCGCGGGGGAGGTGGGGAAGGGGCTGCCGTTACGTAAGCCCTTCCCGGGCGGCGGCGGCGCGGCCCCCACCCTCAACCCACCCCCTGTTCATTGTGGCCGCCACCGAGGTGCGGCTTGGCCCCTTCCCCGCCCCGCGGCCCGGCCACGCGCGCACCTTACCTCGGCCCGGGCTCCTGGTTCATGCCACGCTGTCCGCCGGGCGACCTCCCGTCATGGGGAGCCCGGCACGGGCGTCGGCGCACGCGGGGGGCCGCTGGGGTGCTGGACTGGCCGGCAGGGCCCGGCCGCGCCCTGCGCCCCTCGCCCCGCGCCCCGCGTCCCGGCCTGGCCGGGCCCCCTTGGCCGCGCACGGAGAGGAGCTCCCCAGTGGGAGACGATCGGCCGCCCCGAGCCTCCCACCGGGGAGGCTGAGACTGTGCCCAGATAAATAAGGCCGCTTTGCAGGGAACAGGGCGGGCGCCTCCTCCTCCCCTCGCCCTCCCCGCGCTCCTCCGCGGCCGCCGCCGGCGCTGCGCGCGCCCCCCGCCCGGCCCCAAGCGCCGCGCCCTCGCGCGCTCCCGGCGTGGGGAGCCAATCCGGGTTCGCGAGCTCGGGCGGGGGCGCCGAGGATGCCGGGCCCCGCCCCCGCCCCGCCCCGCCCCGGCCCCGGCCCCGGCGCGCGGCGCGCTCTCGACGCGGCGTCCACGGGCACGCGCCAGGCCCGGCACGCGCCCCCGCCCCCCTCGCCGCGGGCACCCGCACAATAACAAACTCCGGCGCGCGGCGGGCGGGGAGGGCGCGGGAGGCGGAAGGGAGGTCGAGGGGAGGCGGCGGAGGGCAGGCGCCGGCGGTGCGCCCGGGGTTCGGGGTCCTGTGGGGACGGGGGCGGTACCGCGCGTCCAGACCGTTGCCACCACCTGCGGAGGCGAGGAAGGCGAGACCCTGCTCAGAGGAGACAGGGTGGTCACACCCCTAGTCCTGGGACCCTCCGGCCCACCCCGGCCGGGGCCCTTCACAGCCCTACACCCCCGCGCCCCTGCAGCGTGCCCGGCTGGAAGCCCCTATCTGAAGACCCTGGCACACCCGCACGGCGCGAAAACAAGTGACTGACTGCACGGATCATTTCAGAGCGTGAAAGCACTCGAGGGCTTGCGGTGGTGACTTCTGGGGGGGCGGGGCGTCCTGAGGGTGCCACACTGGAGCTGAGACCCCCCAGAGTGCGAGGGAGGAACGGCCGGGGAATGGATATGAAAGATCCTCGAAGCCTGGCCAGTTCCCGAGGAATAAACTAGAGGCTAGAGGTGCGGCCACCGCAGCCCGGGGCAGGGGTGGGGCGTGCTGGGTCTGGCGGAGACTCGGTGGGGACCATTGGAGACCCCAGCTGCCCCAGCAGGCTCGGAGCAGGAGAACGGAGGCCAATGGCGCCCCATCCAGGGGTCTCCCGGGAGCAGGGCCGGGGGAGGGAGCAGGTGTGGGGAGAGCAGAGGGGAGTCTTTGCTTTGGGAAAAGAGCTGCAGGGCTGAATGAGGCTCCCGAGAGTATCTGCATAGCAGTGAAACCAGCTGGTGTTCCGGCGTCCTGATGGGAAGCAGGGCTGGAGGGGCCGGTGTGAGGCCTGGGGCAGCAGCGGGAAGGAGGGCCAGACGGACTGCACCCGGCTGGTTCCCTGGGTGGGGGTGGTTCTGTGCTTGCTGTGGTGCAGCTGCTTAAGTCTTGCCCGGTACCTGGGTACTGACCAAAGAAGGCGCCCAGAGTTGGCTGACAGGCTGAGCCTCGTGAAGACAGTTGGGGCAACAGGGGAGCCTCCGTCCATCCTATCCAGGCGTCTGCGGTGCGCGGGAAGGCAGGCTGGCCTTCGGCAGCAGCTTCCACCCCGCCGTGTGCTCCCGGTGGAGCGTTCACCTCGTGCTCCAGGCTCTCACCCAGAAGCAGGTGCCAGGGCCTCAGGCAGACAACAGGCGGTGCTTGTGTTGAGTCCGGGCTGGGGCTGGGGATGGACACACCCCAAGTGCATAGGGTGAGCGTGGGGGTTGGGCATTTGGGTCATGCAACTCTGGCAAGGCCCAAGAAGCCAGCCCTGCCTTTCCAGAATCTGAGAAGAGGAGCCTGCGTGGAAGAACCTCACGGAAAGGCCCCCTGTGCCCCTCCAAAGCTGTGAACCCACCTACTCTCCACTTCTGTCAACCTACCTGTGCCAGGCACCTTTGCCTCCACATGGCTGGTGCCAGCTACTTCCTTACTGGTCTTTCTGCCCCTCTCCCATCTCCTGTTCTCCCCAGGATGTGTTGGTTCACTTTGCCGTGCAGACATGGCCCTGTTCTTCCCAGGGCCCTGTGCATTCTTTGCTGCAGTCTGCACAGCCCTGAGTGCCTGGCACTGTTGGCCCATAGCCTCGCTCTACACCGGTCCCTTGTGCATGAAGCTTCAGCCACACTGGCCTTCCTCTGGGGCCAGGAGGGTGCCCCATCCCTCCCCTGGAGCACCCCTCCCCTTGAGCACCCCTCACTTGGAACACCCCTCCCCTGGAGCACCCCTCCCTTATGGCACCCCTCCCCTGGAGCGGCCCTCACCTGGAGCACTCCATTGTCACTTGCACCTGGGTGACTCCTTGCCTCTCAGACCTTGGCTAATGTATTTTCCCCAAGGAGCCTTCCCTACTCCGGTGGACAGGGCCACAGACCCGTGTTCTCACCTCCCCAGCACCAAGGACCTTCTTTTGTCAGCCCGTGTCTGCCTGTTGTCTGATGGTGCGTTTGATGAGCTGTTGCTTGACTGCACCCGCTGAGGGCCAGGGTGGGGTCTCCCTCCCACCACCCTGTCCCTGGGCACTGAGCCTCCAGCTCAGGGCCTCACAGGTGGATGGCAAATGTGTCAGTAGCATGATATGTGACTGGCACCAGCAGTTTGGGTCACCTCCTGGGCTGGGAAGCCCATTGTAGAGGATACCCTTGGAGAATAGGTCACACCCAAGAGGAAAGTGACTTGGGCAACAGGGGCTGCTCAGCAGACTTCCGTCTCCTCTAGGGAATGTGGATACCGCTCAGGCCTGCACCTCTCCATTGATCCTGGTAACCGATATGGGAGGGGGTGTGTGCCTGGGCTCTGGAGGGCACCTGGAGAACCCTCACCTAGAGCAATCTTTACCTGAAGCATCCCTCACCTGAAGCACCCTCACCTGGAAAACCGTCATTTGGGGCACCCTCTTACCTAGAGAACCCTCTCACCAGGAGCATCACTCACCTGGAGCACCCTGTCATCTGGAGCACCCCTCACCTGGAGCACCATTCACCTGGAGCACCCTGTCACCTGGAGCACCCCTCACCTGGAGCACCATTCACCTGGAGCACCCTGTCATCTGGAGCACCCCTCACCTGGAGCACCCTGTCTTCTGGAGCACCCTCACCTGGAGCACCCTGTCTTCTGGAGCACCCTCACCTGGAGCACCCTGTCATCTGGAGCACCCTCACCTGGAGCACCCTGTCACCTGGAGCACCCTCACCTGGAGCACCCTGTCTTCTGGAGCACCATTCACCTGGAGCACCATTCACCTGGAGCGCACTCACCTGGAGCACCCTGTCTTCTGGAGCACCATTCACCTGGAGCACCCTCACCTGGAGCACCATTCACCTGGAGCGCACTCACCTGGAGCACCCTGTCATCTGGAGCACCATTCACCTGGAGAACCCTTATCTGGAGCACCCTCACCTGGAGCACCCTCACCTGGAGCACCATTCACCTGGAGCGCACTCACCTGGAGCACCCTCTCACCTGGAGCACCCTCTCACCTGGAGCACCCTCACCTGGAGCACCCTATCACCTGGAGCACCCTCACCTGGAGCACCATTCACCTGGAGCGCACTCACCTGGAGCACCCTCACCTGGAGCACCCTGTCACCTGGAGCACCATTCACCTGGAGAACCCTTATCTGGAGCACCCTCTCACCTGGAGCACTCCTCTGCTGAAGAACCCTCACTTGGTGCCCCTCTCACGTGGAACACGTCCTCACCTGGAGTGCCCTCACGTGGAACACCCCATTCCTACAGAACCCCTGTGGGAGCATCCTTCACCTGGACCACCCCTTGCCTTGATGCCTGAGCACAGAGGAGTCTCCCATCTAGGCGGCTGGGAGGGCACTCAGGACTTGTTGGGGCGAGGACCAGAGGCTGCTGGTACATCTTTCCCTGAGACTTTGGAGGACCTCGAGGAGAGCTACATCACTTCAGCACTGCACCTGTGGTGAGATCCCCACCCTTGAGAGCAAAGTGATTGCTCTGGGCACCAGATGGGCACACGCCCCCCCCCCCACCGGCCCCCTGCCCGGAGGATGGCCCCAGAGCACCCGGGAGAGTCCATGTGAGGCAGCAGGCTGTGGGTGTGCTTGGCTGTCCTGGCCCCTCCATGGCCAGAATGGAGACCCGTAGGTGTGAGACCCTCACAGCCGTGGGGGCACCCTGAGTGCCACAGGCAGAGGGATTTCTTCGATGCCCTCCAGCTCTGCTCCCTGCCTGGCCCGCCCCCATCCAGGCTGAGGATGACTCAGGGCCCAGCCGTCACCATAGCAACACGCGTCGCCTAGCAATGCCGGTCTCCCGGTAACGGCTGTCTCCTAGCAATGGGATATTTTCCTGGGCCCTGGCTGGAGCCTGGCAGTTATTTTTAGCTCCGCAGCAAATCAGTTGGCAGCTGCATTTTCGGCTCCTTGAGGAGATGCAAGGTGTAGGGGGGTGGATCTCTCGGCAAAGGGAGGAAAGCATCCCCAAGATAGGAACCTTGCTTCCGTGGGCCTGGAGTGCAGGCCTGTGGGTGGCTGAGGCTGGATGCTGCCTGTGGAAGGGGGCAGGTGGCCGGTGGAGGGGAGTCAGGGGTTGTGCAGGCTGCCTGGGCAAGTTGGCAGCCAGGACCGTGTCCTTGATGGGCCCTCACGCACCCTGAGCCTCACAGGTCAGCTGGGTGGGGGGATGAAGCCCGGTGCTCGTGGCTACACTATCAGAGCTTGTTTCTGGATGGCACCGGGCCTGGCAGGCTCTTGGCACCCACTGCCCCTCAGTCGTGGGAGCGATCTTCACTGTCCAGATCCCAATTCCAGCTGGGGAGGGGGCAGCAGGGGACAGCTGGGGACACAGGAGGGGCTGGCCTCAGGTCAGCCCACACTTCTCTCCTCGCTCCACTGCCAGGAAATGGAGACGCAGGTGGGGGTCTTGGTGTGCGGTATGACCCTTCTCTCTAGGCTTTCTCCCCATTTCCTGGGGGGGTCTGTTTGCTGGTACACCCACCTCCCCTTTGCAGATGGTCAAAGGCTCTGAGGCAGATGGAGCTTCAAGCAAATGGGGAGCCTCTGTGGTCCCTGGTTTATTTGAAGCTCCACCTGCCTCCGAGCCTTTGCCCCCTGCTCCCCAGGATTGAGGCTCCCTTCCTGTCCCCTCCCATCGACTTTCCTCACCTTTGGTGTGGCTTCCCCGGGGCCCCAGCCAGCCCAACCCCTGCCCTGGCTGTGACAGTCTGTGGCCAGCACCACGGTTTCCCTGTCGAGTCACTCTGCACCCCGTGGGGCAGCCACCTGTCTGCAGCCGCTCCCCTGTGGGACTCGGGGCTGCCTGTGCCAGGCACTGGTTGGGCCCGGCTCATGGGGAATGCAGCACTGCTGCCCTCCTCCGGCCAGGCCCTGTGTTCGGGGAGAGCGCAGTGGCCGAAGGTGGGAACCGTGAGCAGTGACCAAAGTCTCAAACGCCCCCACCGCAGCAGCCCCTCAGACTGCACCTTCAAGGCCGCTCTGGGCAAGCCAGGGACAGAAACCACGCCTCAGGCTTCGGGACAAGCTGCCAGGCCGGCTGCTTTGCTTTGGGCTCAGGGGCCTTGTGATGCTGCATGCGTGTTTGGCCCTGGTCAGGCGGACTTGCAGGCAGGGGGAGACGATGTCCCAACCTCTGCACTCCCAGAGCAGCCTCACACGCCATGCCCAAGCTTCCTGAAGCAAAACCTGAGGGAGGTTCTTCCTTTTGTCTGACTTGAGTCCCTCTTGCTGTCATTCTTGTTCTGACTTGGGTGGAAATGGGGAGAGGCCCCTTCTGTGGTTTCAGGATGCTGGAGGATCTGGGACTAGAGGCACTCGAGGGGCCCCCAAACAGTGCAGACAGCTGGGGCATCACCTGAACTTTGGGATGGCTTCCAGGCACTCCTCTGCCTGGCCACCTGGCACTTAGTCTCTGGGTTTTTTTTTTTTTTTGAGACAGAGTCTCACTTTGTCTTCAGGCTCCAGGCTGGAGTGCAGTGGCACAATTTCAGCTCACTGCAACCTCTGCCTCCCAGACTCAGACAATTCTCCTGCCTCAGCCTCCAAGTAGCTGGGACTACAGGCGCACGCCACCGTGCCCAGCTAATTTTTGTATTGTTGGTAGAGACGGGTTTTCACCCTGTTGGCCAGGATGGTCTCTATCTCTTGACCTCGTGATCCACCTGCCTCGGCCTCCCAAAGTGCTGGGATTACAGGCGTGAGCCACTGCGCCCGGCCTGGGTATTTTTTTTTAAGATGGCATCTCACTCTGTCGCCCAGGTTAGAGTCGAATGGCGTGATCTCAGCTCACTGCAACTTCTGTCTCCCGGGTTCAAGCGATTCTCCTGCCTCAGCCTCCTGAGTAGCTGGGATTACAGGTGCGTGCCACCATGCCCGGCTAATTTTCGTATTTTTAGTACAGACGAGGTTTCACCATCTTGGCCAGGCTGGTCTCGAACTCCTGACCTTGTGATCCACCTGCCTCGGCCTCTCAAAGTGCTGGGATGATAGGCACTGGCTACCGTGCCCTGCCCATTTCTGGGTATTTACTGCGCATGCACCCTGGCACGCTGGGTCCTGTTCCCATAGCAACCGAGGTCGGACTCCGCCTTCCAGGCCCCTCCCGTAGGCAGCGGAGCACCCACTGACCCAAGGTGCTTTCCTGGGTGGGGCTAGGGGCTGTGAGTAGTGGTGTGTGTCCAGGGCCGCTCCCTTGGGTGGCTGCATTGAAACCGGATCCCCGGGAGATGAGGCTCGAGGGGAGTTAGGGAGGTCCGGGGTTGAGGCGTCAACTTGGGGCCAGGCATGTGCCCTTCCAGACCGGGTCATCCTGGCAACCCCTCCCTCCAACCACAGACACTGGCCTGTCTCTGGGGAGGCCTGGGAGGAAGTCCAGGGCCCAGGCTGTCAGGAGGGTGTCTGGGGCTGATCCTCATGCTGCCACCAGAGGGCGCCTGGAGCCCGCCGTGGGCCTCAGAAGCCTGCGCTGGGCCGCGCTGACCCGTGGACCGCCAAGTGGCTGCAGCCCTGGATGACCCACATGCCTCTCCCAACCCCTGCGGGCCTCTCCCCACCACTGGGAGCACCTCATGTGCCCAGCCCCAGGCCCAGCCTACCCTTTTTATTTATTTTGTGTATTTTTGAGACGGAGTCTTGCTCTGTGGCCAGGCAGAGTGCAGTGGTGCCATCTCGGCTCACTACAACCTCTGCCTCCCAGTCCAGGCGGTTCCCCTGCCTCAGCCTCCTGAGTAGGTGGGGCTACAGGTGGGCACCACCACGCCCAGCTAATTTTTTGTATTTTAGTAGAGACGGGGGTCTCGCCATGGTGGCCAGGATGGTCTCGATCTCCTGACCTCAGCTTCCCAAACTGCTGGGATTACAGGTGTGAGCCCGGCAGACCTTATTTTTATTTATTATTTATTTTAAGATGGAGTTTTGCTCTGTCACCAGGCTGGAGTGCTGTGGTGAGATCTCGGCTCACCGCAACCTCCATTTCTCTGGTTCAAGCGATTCTCCTGCCTCAGCCTCCTGAGTAGCTGGGACTACAGGTGCCCGCCAGCACGCCCAGCTAATTTTTGTATTGTTAGTAGAGACGGGGTTTCACCATGTTGGCCAGGATGGTCTCGATCTCCTGACTTCATGATCCGCCCACCTTGGCCTCCCAAACAGTTGACATTACAGGCGTGAGCACTGTGCCTGGCCTATTTAATTTTTTATTTTTACTGAGATGGGGTCTCACTCTGTCAGCCAGGTTGGAGTGCAGTGGTGCAATCACAGTGCACTGCAGCCTCAGGCTCCTGGGTTCAAGCAATCTTCCCACCTTGGCCTCCCAAAGGGCTAGGACTACAGGCATGAGCTGCTGCACCCAGCTAATTTTTGTATTTTTAGTGGAGTTGGGGTTTCACCTTGTTACCCAGGCTGATCTTGAACTCCTGACCTCAAGCAATCCTCCTGCTTCAGCCTCCCAAAGTGCTGGGATTACAGGCATGGATTACATTTCACCGTGTTGGCCAGGCTGGTCTCGAACTCCTGACCCCGTGATCCACCCGCCTCGGCCTCCCAAAGTGCTGGGATTACAGGCGTGAGCCGCTGCGCCCGGCCACTTCTCTTGTTTTTAAGGGGTTCAGTGTGTAGTCTGATCCTTTGGCTTGTGCCTTAGGCCTTCTGTGATCTGACCTCTTGTCCCCGCTCACCACTGGTGCCCTGGGGTTCACCGGGCTGCCAAGAGCTCCTTCCTCAGGGCCTTGACCCAGGCTGTCTGCTCTTTCCGATTCTCTGGCCAGCCACTGGCCACTCCCACCCATCAGGCCAAACTCAGCGGCTGGGATGTTGGGAATCCCTCACTGCCCCAGCCTGAGGCCAGAGTGTGTGTGAGAATCGCCTGTTTCTGCTTGTTTCGCCTTGGTGGGAGCTGCTCCTGTGTCCCCCAGGTCCTGTGTCTCCACGGGCTGCAGGGGTGCCTGTGGCTGCCCCATTCACGTCTGGCCCGGTGTCAGTCATGGGCAACCATAGGGTACCACTAGGTCTGAGGAAAGGGGCCCAAGCCTGCGGGCTGCTCACTCCACAGCACCCAGTCCTGCGGACGGCCTTACCAAAACCCAAGGCCTGGCCCAGCTTCAAGGCGCAGCCCCCAGGCCAGGCCGTCCCCACCCCTGGAGTCATGATCTCTCTCCTCAGGCCAAATGCCACTGGGGAGGGTTCAGCAGGACCGTAGCAGGTTGGGAGGGATGTGGGCAACAGGCCCAGGTCCCAGTGTTAGGAAGGACGAGACCCCGCCGTCCAATCAGGGGGCGTGGCAGAGCCACCAGGTGGGCCACCTCCCCTAGCACCCCCAGATTCCAATGGACATGAAAACCCCGGCTCCATCACGGGCTCCAGGGCTCCGATCTGGACGGCGCGGAGGGCGAGGCCAGGGTGAGGGCGCGGGGAGGGGGCGACGCACAGCGCGGGGCGGGCAAGGAGCCTCCCTCGCGCGCCGAGGCCCCTGTCAGCTCTGGGGCCGTGGGATCGTCCTCCCGTGGCTCCCGGGCTCCGGCCCCGCCCCGTCCCACCCCCTCTCTGCTCCGCCCCTGCTATTGGCGGAAAGTTCAGGGCCGCGCCGCGATTGGTCGGGGCGCCACCGGCCCCGCCCCTTCCCGGTCCTCTCCGAGGCGTCCCTGGCGCGGGAGCGGCGCGGCGGGCGGAGCGGCCGCGGGCTTGGGGGCTTCGCGGGGGGCCGGGCGGCCGGCGCCGGGGGCTGCTCCCGCCGCCGCCCGGACCCGCGCCCCGCCGGGGCAGCGGCCGTGGGAGCCCCGAGCCCCCGGACGCCGCCCGCCGCGCCATGGGGTTCCCGGCCCCCGCGCTGCTCTGCGCGCTGTGCTGAGGCCTCCTGGCCGCGCCGGCTCCTCCCAGAAGCGCTGCAGCTGGAGGGGCAGGTACGGCCCGGGCGGGGCGCCGTCCCCAACCCCCCACGCGCCACCCGGGGCGCGCAGAGCGCTGGGCGGGGTTCCCCTCCGGGAGGGTGCGGTCCAGTGGCTCCACCCGGCTGCGGCGCTGGCCTGACCCTGGGCGGCTCCGACCCCGGCGCGCGGCCCGCCATCGCCTGTCTGCGGCCGGCGCGGCTCTTCGCGGGCACCCAGGTCTTCGCGGAGCGCGCGGGAGGCGCCCTGGAGCTGGTGCTGGCCGAGGGCGCGGGCCCGGCAGGGGACCTTTGCGTGCGCTGGGGTCCCCGCGAGCGCCGGGCCCTGTTCCTGCAGGCCACGCCGCACCGGGACATCAGCCGCGGCGTGGCCGCCTTCCGCTTTGAGCTGCGCGAGGACGGGCGCCCCGAACTGCTCCCGCAGGCCCACGGTCTGGGTGGGACCTAGGGTTGGCGTGAATGTGCCTTGGCTCCACTGCAGACGGAAAGAGTGAGATCCAGGGGTTCAGTGGGCTTGTCAGAGGCTACACGGCTGGGGACCGCCAGGGTGGGATGGCCTTCCCGCCCTCCCTTTCCGATTCACCTCGGGAAAGAGCTGGCAGGGGGCACAGTGGAGGAGGGAGGCCAGGCAGCGCAGCCTTGGACCTCTGGTCTCTGAAGGGTTGCAGGAGATGGTAGGGGCAGAATGAAAGCCTTGGGCCGAAGCCGTCTGGGCTCCCTGGCCCAGCGGTGACCTCTCTCCCCTCCCTCAGCCCAACCCACAGAAGTCCTGTGTGCAGCCCGGTCACCATGGAGACGCCGCTCACCTCTCTGCAGGGCACCATGCCCAGCTCTTGGCTCTCCTGGAGCTTGGTGCCTGACCCTGCAAAGGATAGGCTCTCATGTACCCCAGATGCTGGGGTACATATGTCAGATGGGGGTTAGGAGGGCAGCCCGGGACAGCTTACTGCCGGGCACTGCCCCCAGGCTCATGTCTGTGTGCATTTCTGCCATTGAGGTGTGTGCCTGCAAGTGTGTCTCCTGAGTACTGGTGTTGCTGAGGGTGTGTGCATCTGCCGTGTGGTTCCCTGGGATCTCCAGGTGCCACCAGGCTCTGAGCACGGGCTCTGCTGACTTGCCTGCTGCCTCCTGCCGCCTGTGTGGAGTAATGGGGCCTGGGGTGCTGCTGGGAGAGGGCAGCGCCTGTCCTCACCACCCCGTCTGCATGCCAGGTGCCTGCAGGCCCTGCAGCGGTGCTGAGCTGCTCCTGGCTGTGTGCACCAGCGACTTTGGTGAGTGTCCTACCATGGGGGAGCCTGGAGTGCCTTCCCCTGAATTCCTGCCCCAGCCAACATGCCCCCCCCCCCCCCCGCCGCAGTAATTCATGGGACCATCCACGGGGTCACCCATGACGCAGAGCTGCAGGAGTCCATCATCAGCGTGGTGGCCGGCCGTGTCCTCCACCAGACACTGCTGCGGTTCTGGGTGGGGGGCTCCGGGGACCAGAGGCTGACCTCCATTCATACCCCACTGCACTGCGGCATTCACCCAGGCCCAGGCATCTTCCTCTTCATGGGCTAGAGCCGCTTCGGGGAGGCCTGGCTGGGCCGTGCCCCACGATTCCAGGAGTTCTGCCATGCCTACGAGGCTGCCCAAACTGCCCACTGCCACCCCTGCGAGGTGGTGCTTCACTGAGGGAATGGGCACAGCGCCAGCTGGACCTCCTCTGGGGCAGGGTGCTGGGGAGGGGCTGGTAGGAGGGAGGGTGGGGGGCCATCAATAAGAACTCTGGTGACATGGGCTGCTGTGGATCTGGTCTTCTGTGTCCAGCCCAGGCCTGGGCCTGCCTTGCAGCTGTGAGGACGGCTCCAGTTCCTGCCTCCTGGTGGGTTACTGGGGGAATGGTAACCTTGTTCAAGACCACTTGGCAACTGAGAGGGAGAGCAGATGTGAGGAGGAGCTACAGCCACATCCCAGGGAGGGACTGTTGCTGGGTGGGGGCCACACGGGACCTGCACTCACGCAAGCTTCTGCTCTGCTGTGCCCACCTGCCCCGTCCTAGCCTAGCCCTCAGCTGCTATCCTGGCAGGCTTCCACTTGCCTCCTGGGCCAGGTGCTTCCAGGGCTCAGCAGAAGAGGGAAGGGGCTGAGGGGCCAAGGGTCCCTCAGGTGTGGTGGGGGCAGGTGGGTGCATGGCGCTCTGGCTCTGAGCAGGCCTGTGAGGGAAAGGGCTGCAGTCTGGCAGGGTGCCCACATCTCTCCATGGCTGCTGTGAGCCCGAAGTCATCCTTGGCCCTGCCCCACCCTTGGGGAAGAATGGGCCCCTCTGTCCAAAGGCCCCTCCAACATGCCAAGCATCCAGACGTGGTGAGGAGCCTGAAGGGTGTGGGGTCCCCTCTGCAGGGTCCTGCTTGTTGCCTGTTTCCAGCGGGCAGGGTGCACAATGGGGTCTCTAAGGACTGTTTCCTGACACTGGCCCCATTGTCACTGTCTCTGCCTTCCTCATCAGCTTTTCAGCCATATGAAAGGGCAGTGAGGTTTGGGACAGCCACAGCTCGAGACCCGAAGGCTAAAAGCCCCTGGGTGGGGGTGTTCCAGGCCCCCTGGCCCTGCTCAAGCTGCCTCTTCTCACCCCAACCCCTCAGACCCCGGGAAAGAGACAGCCACGGCTACCGGGCCAGGGGACCCCTGCGCTGAGTCCCAGAAACAGTTGGCTTTCCATTCTCATCTGGGCCAGGCTGGGGTAGAGGCCAGAGGCCCTACCCAGGCAGATGAAGTCCCCAGCTTTCAGGGAGCAAAGTGAGCCTGGGTGAGGGACACAGCTGTGCAGGGCCCACCAACAAGGCCCTTCCTCCAGACCGGTAGATGGAGGTGCCTGGTGGGTGCGTGCCCTCTGTGGACACCTGGGGGGATCACCTCCAGCACCACCCTGGGACTTCCACCCTGCAGGTTGTCTGAAAGCTGCACATGCAAGGGGCTTATCGTTTCACACAGATCGCCTGCCTGCTGTGGGGCTGATGAGAATGGGTGAGGAGCACAGCCGCCTGGGTGTCAGTCACTGGGCTGACACCCAGAAGGAGTTCCTCCCACCTTCTGCTCCTCCTCAGGCTCCTTGCTTCTCTCCTCTCCCCAGACTCCCAGCTGGGCGTGCTGCAGGCTCGGGGACAGGACCTCTCCTCTCCCCAGACTCCCAGCTGGGCATGCTGGGTTCACACGGAGGTTGGGAACAGTGATCTGGGGCATACCCATGTTGTCTGGAAGCAGCCTCTGTCCCTGCAGGGGCTCCTGACCCCAGCCATGGATGGCTAAGGAACCAGACCGAGGCAGGCACAGGCAACCCCTTACATTCACGGGCGTCCAGCCCGACCCTGGGTGTGCAGGTCACAGCCCTGCTGCCTGACCCAGGGCTCTTCGACGTGCACCTCCAACCCCTGGCTTCACAAGGTCACCTCCAGAACTCACTCACCCAGGCAGGAGTGCAGTGGCACCATCTCAGCTCACTGCAACCTCTGCCTTCCAGTTTCAAGTGATTCTCCTGCCTCAGTCTCTCAAGTAACTGGGATTAAAGGTGCCCACCACCACGCCTGGCTAATTTTTGTATTTCTAGTAGAGACAGGATTTCACCATGTTGGGCAGGCTGGTCTCGAACTCCTGACCCTGTGATCTGCCCTACCTAGGCCTCCCAAAGTACTGGTATTACAGGCGTGAGCCACCGCGCCCGGCCAGGAACTCAATTTTTTCGTGTGTTTTGTTTTCTGGAGAAGGAAGGTGATCTCTCAGCTGGGGCGGGCGCCAGAGGCCCCGGCCTGTGACGTCCGGCTGTCCTCCCACCAGGCTCACGGGAAAGCCAGCATCTGTCTCCCTTGGCCTGCTCAAGCTCTCCGGGTCAGCCCCTCTCCCTTTCCCGCACTCAAGCTGCAGGAGGGAACTGCATGCCCTCCTGGGTCTGGCTGGCGCTGGGTATCCCGGTCAGCAGAGCGCCCCCCGCCAGTCTCCACGAGTCAGAGTCATGGGGGTGCTGGCGCCTGGACGCTGTCTCATCCCGGGGAGCCGCTTTCCCACGGGCTCCCTGGGCTCCAGCCGCCCCGCGCAAGCCCCCGGCTGGTTCTGGGGCCAGGACCGCCCCTCTCCAGGGCAGTCTCTTCCTTCCACGCCACAGATGCGCAGCCCCGTTTCCATGGAGACCATCGGGATGTGCGCTCGGGCAGGGCCTGCCTGTCCCCTTCCGCGGGTCGCCAGCACCCAACACAGGACGCCAACGGCGCTCCAGAGCGGACCAGCGGAGCCGACCCTCGCAGGCTTGGAGCGGGACACGGCGGAGCAGCGCCCGCGAGGCTGCCGTTGGCCGGAACCCGCGGGAGGGCAGCCGCGCCGGGCGGAGCGCACAGCGCAACGGACCGAGCGCGCGGGCTCTGCCGGCCACTTCCGGCGTCTAGCAGCGAGGCCCAGCGGGAGGGGGAGGGCGCAGCGTCAGCTGCCAGTGCCGCGGTCCCGAGCCGGGAACGACGTTGGGCGGGTGACCCTGAGCCGCGCGTCCCGCAGCCATGGAGCAGGACGACCCAGCCGAGGTGCTGACTGAGCTGCGCGAGCGGCGGCTGGGCGCGCTGGAGCTGCTGCAGGCGGCGGCCGGCTCGGGCTTGGCGGCCTACGCGGTGTGGGCTCTGCTGCTCCAGCCCGGCTTCCGGCGCGTGCCGCTGCGGCTGCAGGTGCGGGGCGGGGCCTGCGGCTGCCGCTCAGGGTCTGGGCGGGGAAGGGGCGGGGCTCGCGGCTGCCGCTCAGGGTCTGGGCGGGGAAGGGGCGGGGCCCGCGGCTGCCGCTCAGGGTCTGGGCGGGGAAGGGGCGGGGCCCGAGGCTGCCGCTCAGGGTCTGGGCGGGGCAGGGGTGGGACCCGCGGCTGCCGCCGCTCGGGGTCTGGGCGGGGTCTGGGTGAGCTCCGCCCCTCGCCGGGTGGTCGGGGCCGGGCCGCGGGCTGGGTGGGGGCGGGAGCGGCCAGTGCACTCCCGCCGCCTCCCTGTCCAGGTGCCCTACGTCGGCGCGAGCGCGCGGCAGGTGGAGCACGTGTTGTCGCTGCTGCGAGGCCGCCCTGGAAAAACGGTGGATCTGGGCTCTGGCGACGGCAGGATCGTAAGTGCCCGCGCCTGGGTCTTAGCCGCCCCCACGCCCCCCACCTGCCGGCGGGCGCCCCTGCCCCATCCAGTTTCCCACGTTTTCGGTGCCCACAGGTGCTGGCGGCCCACCGGTGCGGCCTCCGCCCCGCCGTGGGCTACGAGCTGAACCCGTGGCTGGTGGCGCTGGCGCGGCTGCACGCCTGGAGGGCCGGCTGTGCTGGCAGCGTCTGCTATCACCGCGAGGATCTCTGGAAGGTAACCTGGGGAGCCCTGGCCACCCGCTGACACCTGCGAGGGCTGGGGGCCGGGACTCGGAAGCTGCGGGGACCCCGTGCCCACCAGGCCTCTCCCCGGCTGGGCAACCCCTCTTCCTGCAGGTGAGCCTGAGGGACTGCCGAAACGTGTCTGTGTTCCTGGCCCCTAGCGTGGTAGGTCCGGAGTTGCCAGCCCGCTGGGAATTCCCGGCCACACCCCAGGGTATTCACTGCTCTGAGGCCTGGGCCAGCCTGGTGGGTGCTAGGCTTAGGGCTGGGAAAGGAGGGCGGGGGGCTGTTTTCCAGCGGCCCCACCGTCTGTACTCTGCTCTTCTCTCCTTCAGCTCTCACTGCTGGAGGACAAGCTTCGGGCAGAGCTGCCTGCCGGAGCCCGAGTGGTATCTGGGCGCTTCCCACTCCCCACCTGGCAGCCGGTGGCCATGCTTGGCGAGGGTCTGGACAGAGTCTGGGCGTATGAGGTTCCTGGGGGTGGGCAGGCTGGGGAGGACGCCTCCTCTAGGTTGCCTCTGGACCAGGCTGCTCCTGGACCTACTTCTGCCTCTGTCCCGGGGACCCCCGTTTCTCACGCAAGCTAAATGTTCAGACACGATAAAGACTCTGTGGGTTCTATCTTTATTCATGTTTTGGTGGGGGTGCTGGCTGTGACGGGATCTGCTCAGCTTCTTGGGAGACGAACTAGTAGCTGCCGGTTCTAGGATCTTGAGGTTTGGCTGGAGGCACAGCCCCCACTTTCCAGGGGTCCCCTGCACTGGCCAGCTTTCTCAGCCTCAGGATTTCCTGCTTGTACCTGCTCAGAGGGACCAGGCTTAAGTGACCTGCCCAGCTCTAGCCCCCGAGATGGCCATCATCTTCCATTCTGGCCAGACCAGGGCCCTCAGGCCCCACCCAGCTCCCCTCCCGAGCGCCCACCTGCCCAGGTGCTGATCCACGTACTCCTGCAGCTCAGAAAGTTGCTCTTCAGCCATCGTGGCCCGGACCAGCAGCTGTGCCCGCTCCTGTTCCAGCTCTGCCTGGCATGGGGGTGTAGGGCATGAGCCGGGGCGTGGTGTGACGGGGGCCCAGGCCAGCCCTTGCCTCCTACCTGGGTGCTGCGGGAAAACTCCCGGAGCTTCTGGTGGATCTGGGCCCAGGATTCAGCGTGCAGGTCCCTGAGGGGAGGAGGAGGAGTGGTTTCGAGAGCTGGCGTGGTGACACTGGGGCAGACCTGTGACTGTGCTAAGGCTCCCAGAGCTGGGAGGGAACAACTGGGAGTGACTGAGGGACGGCATGGCCCCCTGTGCTCCTGTGGCCCAGCCTAGGCCTTGGAGCCATCTGTGCATGGGGTAGCCCGGGCCCAGGGGTCTGCTGGCTGTTCAGGGAGGGCTAAACCACAGGCCAGTCCGGACAGTACCCCAGCGTCAGCGGGATGCCACCCCACAGTGTGCCTTAAACCCTGGGAGGTGGTCCTTGGGGAGCCCTGCCCATTGTACAGCTGCAAACATGGAGGCCCAGAAGCACGGGCTGACTGGGGCACCGGGCACCCTGCTCCCGTCCCTCAGGTCATCCAGATGTGCTCTCCCAACCCACCATGTTGAAGGCCCACAGCAGGCCCCTTTTCCCTCTTCTGTGATTATCAGTGTCCCTGGTACCACAGAGGGACCTGGGGGTGGGGACATGCCACTGAGTGCACTGCTGTGACCAGACCCTGCCCAGCAAGCGTGGTGGAGTAACTGGGGGACTCAGGGCCTGGATGTGGCACACTCTGCCCTCTGCCTGCAGGCCTCCCCCACACCTGTGAGGGCACTCACTGTGGCTCAGACGCTGCCCTCTGGGAGGCATCACTGGGTCCCTTCTGTGGGGCTGACAGCAGCGCCCTAGGCCGGCTGTGCTGCAGAGGTTTGTGGTGGGGACACCTCAGTTGGCTGGACAAGGCAGGCCCCTCAGATGCCCGGGCCTGGGGTCTCTGTGGAGCCCGGGATGAAGCCTGGGGCAAGTTCTGGGGCTCTGTGCCCACAGGCCAGTGTGGGGCAGCAGGTGGGTGGGAGACACCTGGGCCTGGAGCTTCTGGGGTTCTCTAGCCTCACCTGGTCCTCCTGCTGGCTGAAGTCAGTGACCAGCGGCATGGGCAGTGGCTCCAGGTCCGAGCTAGCTGCACTGAAGTTAGCTTTGGGGTTCCCAGGTGCCCTGTTGGGGTAGGCCAGTGTCTGTGTGGGGCCACTCCTGCTGTACACTCAGCTTTGCAGCTCAGAGGCTGAGAGATGCCTCCCACCCCAAGTGCTGGTGTCAGGGTGCAGCCCACCTGTAGGCACCCAGCAGCTCCTCATGCCTGCGGCTCAGGTCTGCCAGCCGCTTTTGATAGGTGCGGGCGGCCCGGGCCAGCTGCTGCTCACGGCCACGGTACGCTACCCGGATGTCCTCCAGAGTGGCTTCCAGGAACGTCCGGAGGGTCGTGCTGGCCGGTGCCTGGCCTGCACTGTCTGCGTGCTCCTGCAGGTGGCGGGCTGGTTCCGCACGGGACCCACCCCCATGTTTTCCAGCCATACCCCCGGCCCCAGCAGGCTGAGCAGTGGGGGCAGGGGGCCCACGGGATGTCCCTGAATTTGTCGCAGACACCCAGCCAGGCCGGGCTCCCCAGGCCTCAGGGTGCTCCTGCAGGGCTCACCACCGCCTCCCGGGCGCAGCGCTGCAGCCGCAGGACGTACTCCTCCTTCAGCTTCTTGAGCTGCAGCTGCAGCTGGGCGTTCTCAGCCTCTGCTTGGCGGAGCTGGCCCTGGCAGCTGCATAGCACCTGGGGCAGAGGCGGCCCTCAACTTGTGTCCCAGGAATGGACCCGGATGGGCATGTGGGGCCCCACCCTCCAGGTCTCCAAGCAGGCAGGGCAGGGCCTCACCGCAGCCTGTATGGCCAGTTGCTGCCTGGCTGCCCTGGCCTCCTCTTGGGCTCCCTGCAGCTGCTGGCCCAGGGCTGCCCTGAGGACATGGGGTAAAGCTCAGCAGGCCCACGGCAGGTGAGGGGTTCTCTGCTCCGCAGTGGGGTCCTGCTGAGCTGTCCAGGCCCCAGGTGAGACAGCCACTCACACACGAGTCTCCAGTGCCTGCTGCCGGGCCTCCTGACGCTCCAGTGCCCACTTTACTTCTTTCTGAAGCTGCCCCTGGCCCCCCAGCAGCTGTGGGGCACACAGGGCTGGTGGATGAGAGCCTAGGCTTGGGGTCCCCTGTGCTGCCCTCGCCCTGAGCTAGGTGGCTGCACACTCACGCCGCTCCCCAGCCTCTGCTGCTTGTTCTGGGGGCTCGTGAAGTCCTTGGGCTGCACCTGAACAGAAGGGAGGGCAGGAAGGGCTGAGGGGTGGTGGGCCCCGGTCTCACTGAGCCCCTGCTGAGGCTTCCATCTGGCCTCTCCCAGACAGGCCCTCCATGTGCTCACGGTGACCTGGCGTCTGCGGTCATCAGAGTGTCCAGGCTCCTGGGCTTTGTGTCTGTGCTCTTGGGCTAGTGCCCGGCAGTGCCTGGGGTCAGCCTCCAGCTCCAGCACCCGGCTCTCCAGCCGAAGGATCTGTGGGACAACTGGCATGAGCAGGTGCACCTGCCTGCGGGCTGCTGGGGGAAGTGAGCATTGGCCCAGCACACGCCTGGGCACTCAGCACTCATGGGGCAGGCCAGGACCCACGGATGCCACTCTCATGTGCATGCCCACACAGGGCACATGTCCTGGGCCTGCACCCCTCTGTTTCCTGTGCACTGAGGTTGGCACACAGCTGCTCACCTCACTCTTCAGCTGGAAGATTTCAGCCTCGTGCTGCTCCTGCAGGCGGTGGGTTGTGATCTGGATGTCCACGAGCTCCTTGGAGATCTGCGGGTGGCCAGGTGAGAGGTGGCATCTGTGGGGTCTGCCAGCACCCTCCCTCCTCACAGCACCCTGGGCGCCCACACCCACCTGCAGCTGCTGCTCCTCACTCAGCGCTAGACCTGGTGGAACCTCTGCCCCCAGGCTGGTGGCCCAGGCTGCGGTGCCCCCAGGAGCTCCTGGCAGGCAGTCCTTGGCTCGTGGCACAACCTGGAGAGGGCTGTGGTCTCACTCCCATGCGATCACCAGCCCTGCTTCCCGCCTGGCTGAGCTGCAAAAGTCCTTCCCCTAGCTGAGATCAGACCCACAGTACAGGGACCTGCACCCTCCTGGCCTCTGCGGGAAAGGGCAGACTCCAGTCCCGTGGAAGGAGCAGCAGCTTCCCTGAGGACTCACATTCTCCACCTGCCGAAGGGGAGGTCCTGGCCTGGGGCCTGTGGTGGCTGCATGCTCCATAGGTGAGGGGACCCTGGCCTGCTCCGAGCCAGGTACCACCTCCATGCCTGGCCTCCCTATGGCTGCTGCCACCACCACAAGCACTGCTGTGCGCGTTGCCAAGGCTTCTGTTGGTCCCAGGAAACTGCCAGGGCCCTGCCCAAAGGGGCAGGGCGAGACCCAAGGTTGTGGAGGAGGAAGGACAGCTCTTCCTCTCCTTGCCAACGTTTCCCCCTCTGGGGAATGCGGCCCAGCGCTCCCCTGTGCATATGGAACCACGTGCGTGAAAGCACTCAACCCGGGCGCGGCGACAAGCACGCAGAACGGAGCGCGCTACCCGCACGCAGGGTGCCCTGGGCCACACTTATCGGACACCTTCTGTGAACCTTGCAGTGCTGGCTGAGCCCCGGGACGGGCAGGTGAACAAACTGGACAGATCTCTGCACCTCCGGCCTGAGAAGTGGGGGCGCAGACGTCCCCACTGGGAACAGAAAACTCGGAACCGACTGACTCAGCCCGGGCTCCTGAGGGCTTCCTGGAGGAGGTGCCAGCGCCGGGCCCGGAGGGGTCAGAACCTGCGCGCGGCGCCCCACCTGGCACGCAAGCAGCCCTGGCAGGCCTTGTGGTCTCACTACGCGCAGGATCCCGGCCGGGCGGAGGCAAGGCGAGTCCGCGGAGTGGGGCGGTTGGCGCCTCCCAAGCCCAACGCCGCACTCCGTCCGGACCCCGTGACCGGCGGCCAAGGCCCCGCCTCCATCTGTCCGCCCTTCGGGCTGTCAGCGCAGCAGTGCGGGTGAGGCGGGCGGCGGGGAAATGCGTCTGCCGGGGGTCGGGGGCCCGAGGGGCGGGGCCTGGGAGGAAGGCGGGGCCTTCGGGGGCCGGGGCTCGGGCTGGGGGCGGGGTCGGGAGGGGCCGGGTTCCGCTCTCGAAGGAGCCGGGTGCGTGGAATTCCACGCGAGTGCCGGGGAGTTCCTGGGGAGCCTCCAGCCTCCTCCTCTGCCCCCGCAGCGTGTTGACCGACCCGCCTCACACAGCCCTTCCTAAGGTGTGGAGAGCGGGCCCCGCCCTGAAGGGGCACCGTGGCCTGGGGGGCCTGTTTTGGAACAGGCACCGGTGGCCAAGCTCCGTGGCCATGAAGGTCAAGGTCATCCCCGTGCTTGAGGACAACTACATGTACCTGGTCATCGAGGAGCTCACGCGCGAGGCGGTGGCCGTGGACGTGGCCGTGCCCAAGAGGGTGAGGGCAGGCCGCGGGCCGCAGGGACACGGCCGTGCCCCCCGCCCCCGAGAGCCTCCCTGACCCCCTGGCATGAGCGGTCCCCACGTGCTCTGCTCTCCGGGCGTCACTGGCGGCTGGGGTTGCTCCATCATCTCGTGGCTCCCTAAAGTTAGGGCGCCTCTGGCCTCCGCCCTTCCCCTGCTGCCTGGCCGTCCCCGCAGGTGCAGGGGCGCAGTCACTGCCCGCTGGGTCCCCGCTCTCCGGCGCTGCCCAGGGTCCTGGCCGGCCTGGGGCGCTGAGCGCGGCGGACCTGGCGCCCCGATATGGAGAGGGAGGGAATGGCCCACTGGGACCGTCTGTGTCATGACAACTCCCGTCCCTTTCAGTTGTTGGAGATCGTGGGCCGGGAGGGGGTGTCCCTGACCGCCGTGCTGACCACCCACCATCACTGGTGAGCGCCGGCGGGGCGGGGCGGGGCGGGGCGGGGGGAGGCGCGAGGACGCCGCCCAGCCCCACCCGGACCTGACCTGGCCCCGCCCGCCCGTCTGCAGGGACCACGCGCGGGGAAACCCGGAGCTGGCGCGGCTGCGTCCCGGGCTGGCGGTGCTGGGCGCGGACGAGCGCATCTTCTCGCTGACGCGCAGGCTGGCGCACGGCGAGGAGCTGCGGGTGAGCGCGCGCCCCCGGGAGGGCGGGGTGGGTACCCCGGGACCGCCCGCCCTCATGGGTCCGCCTGCTCCTCCGCCGCAGTTTGGGGCCATCCACGTGCGCTGCCTCCTGACGCCCGGCCACACCTCCGGCCACATGAGCTACTTCCTGTGGGAGGATGATTGCCCGGACCCACCCGCCCTGTTCTCGGGTACCCGCAGCGCGGAGCGCGCCCACCCCGCCTCCCGCCGGCCCCGCCCCCTCTGCTCTGACCCGCCCTCCCCCGCCAGGGGACGCGCTGTTGGTGGCCGGCTGCGGCTCGTGCCTGGAGGGCAGCGCCCAGCAGATGTACCAGAGCCTGGCCGAGCTGAGCACCCTGCCCCCCGAGACGGTGAGCGGGCCTGGGCCCTCCCCTCCTTTCCCGTGGGCACAGCCCCCACGCTCCGCACCCGCACTGTGCCGGGGTGCAGAGTGAATGCCCACCAGAGGGCAGAGCGTGCGCGCTCACCGAGGCTCTTCCTCCAGAAGGTGTTCTGCGGCCACGAGCACACGCTCAGCAACCTGGAGTTTGCGCAGAAAGTGGAGCCCTGCAACGACCACGTGAGAGCCAAGCTGTCCTGGGCTAAGGCACGGCCCCTTCCCGCCTCGGCTGGAGGGTGGGGGAGGACGGGCTCTGGGGGGCTCTCAGACAAGCCCCAATGATGACCAGGGCCTGTGGTCACTCCAGAAGAGGGACGAGGACGATGTGCCCACAGTGCCCTCGACTCTGGGCGAGGAGCGCCTCTACAACCCCTTCCTGCGGGTGGCGTGAGTATGGCCGTTGTCTGGGGCCTCGGCAGGCGTGCGGACCCTTAGGAAGGCATCTGGGGGCCTCGTGGAGGGCTGAGCATCCCTGGCTCGGGGGAGGCTGCTCATTAAGTGCCTTCCTGCCCACCCTCCCGCGTCAGCGGTGGGCCCCACGCCTCACTGCACCCCTCCCGCAGAGAGGAGCCGGTGCGCAAGTTCACGGGCAAGGCGGGCCCCGCCGACGTCCTGGAGGTGCTCTGCGAGGAGCGGGCACGCTTCGAACAGGCAGGCGAGCCGAGGCAGCCACAGGCACGGGCCCTCCTTGCGCTGCAGTGGGGGCTCCTGAGTGCAGCCCCCAACAAGTGAGCCCCCCACAGACCCTCACAGGGCTGGGTCTCACATGCCTCTTCATGACCTCAGCCAGCTGGACTCACGCAAGGGCCACCTCTGGAAGCTTCTAAGAGGCTCTGGCCTGCCAGCTGCCCAGCCTCAGAGGGTGGACATGCGTGACCACTCTGCGGGGCCCGTGGGGGCCCGGAGACCTGGGTGTTTGGGAAGTGGGATGCATGGGGCTTCTGAACCACGAATAAAGCCGTTGTCAGTGCTGGCAGACGTGCCAGGAGGAGCTGTTTTCAGAGGCGCATCGAGGAGGGTGCCTTTATTCGACGTAAGCGCTGGGAGACGGGCCTGGTGGGGACCTGGCTGGGGGGTGATGCAGCCACTGGTGCCTGCTGGTGTCCTTAGCTCGCCCCTCGGAGCTTTCCAGGGGGCCCGGCAGGACCAGCTCTGTCTCCCACCTTCTTCGCAGAGCTTCAGGGGAAGCCTCTAGAAGTTGGGGGTAAGAACCCATCTTGTTCCGTCTCAGGCAACCCCAGGACAGGCTGAAGCCTCTCATGCACCTGGGTGCATCTGTGGGCCGCAGCCCAGGGATTAGCCAAAGAGGCTCTGGAACCTCAGGGAGGCTTCTGCTGCCTGGGCGGCCCCACCCCACCTGGGCAGAGCCAGTGGAGAACCCAGAGGCACCCAGACTGGAGGCGATGGGGCGGCCGGGGTCCTGGCCAGTCCTGGCTCCTACGTGGGTACCAGCACACACTGCAGCTCACTGAGAATTTTGGGGGGAGCCCTGGGGTCTTGTGTCACCTCACACGCAAGGCCTCTTGGGAATCCAGGTCCCGCAGCCCCTACCACCGGATGCCCAGGCCGGTGCTGGCCTTCTTTACGGCGTGGTACTGTGTGTGCAGCAGGCGGCCCGCGTGCTCTGAGTCCGTGCCCTGCAGCCAGTGCGTGTACAGCTCCTGAACCCCAGGTGCATCCTCAGGCGCCTCTGTCCGGACCAGACCATACAGTCTCTCCACGTGCTGGAGGAGCTCCCTGCTGGGCCTGTCTGGGGCCTGGAGCTGGCCCCCGCCGTTCAAGCAGCCTGTGGCAGAGCAGATGGGACACATGGGTCACAGCACGCGCCCTGGCCAAGCCTCCTGACCACCGGGAGCAGGGAGGTGACGGGGTGCCCGTGCCGCACTTCTTCCCACTCCCAGCCTGCTGGACGGTGGCCCACAGCTCTGGTCCCAGGAGGGGCTCTCATGTGCTGTCCCTTGCGGGGGCTACCTGAGGGGCAGGCCATGACCTCCACGTAGTGGTAGGGGCAGCGCCCGCGCTTGAGCCTCTGCACCAGGTTCTGGATGTTGCGGAAGCCATAGGCCATTGCAAAGTGCAGCAGCACCTGGCCCTCCTTCTCCAGCGTCACCTCCTGGAAGTCCTTGTTCCTGGGGGCACAGACAGGGTTTGTCTATGTGGCACAGCCAACCGGCTCCGGCCCACCTGGAAGGGGAGGCCTGCTGGGGCTAGGAGATGACCAGGCAGCTCCCAGTGCTGCCCCCCTCTCTACTGGGCAGGGGGAAGAACAAGGACAGGCAGAGAGGGTGGAAATCTCACTTCCATGAGTCCAGCAGGTGGCCTCACCCCCAGCCTGGGCTCCCTATCTGTAAGATGGGCCTCCCTCCCCAGGGAAGTCTGTGAGGCCCCGGCCCTCCCTCCTGGGACATGGTGTTACAAGCCCCACGCCAGGTACCCGCCACCCTTGCCCACACTGGCCTCGGGCTCAGGGTCCCCATTCCCCACAATGGGCAGACTGAGTCCTGGAGCACTTCGGTGTATTCACAGCCAGAAAGGCCCTGCCTGTGCCCAGGGTCCCCTCCTAACCCTGCAGGCCGTCCTCCACCCAGCCCGCCTCTGCGTGAGGACCCGGGGCCGAGGCAGCAGCCCGAGGAAGGCAGTGGGCCGTGTGGCCCCTTCGTCCAGATATCTGGTCCATCCCACTGACCTCAGGGGTTTGTAGGTAACCTCAGCCACTTGAATTCCAAAGAGCTCTTGGGCCGCGTGCCGGAACACGTGCTCCAGGTAGCCCCCCGAGCCCCCTCCCCGATGGCTGGTGGGCTCGTCTGCAGAGGCTCCGCTGCACCTGGCGAGGAGGGAGAGGCCTCAGCACAGCTGTGGCTGCTGCCTGCCGACCTCCCGAGCGTGTGTTTGCATTTCCAGGTGGGAGACAAGTCCCAGGCACAGAAGAACAGCTCTTGTGTCCCTGGCCATCATGGGGGGCCAGCCACTTCCTGGCCACCATGGGGTCTCAGCCACTACTTTTTTTTTTGGAATGGAATTTGCTTTTGTTGCCCAGGCTGGAGTGCAGTGGCACGATCTCGGCTCACTGCAACCTTTGCCTCCCAGGTTCAAGCGATTCTCTTGCCTCAGCCTCCTAACTAGCTGGTATTACAGGTGCCCACAACCATGCCCGGCTAAATTTTGTATTTGTGGTAGAGACAGGGTTTAGGCTGGGCGCGGTGGCTCATGCCTGTAATCCCAGCACTTTGGGAGGCCGAGGCGGGTGGATCACGAGGTCAAGAGATCGAGACCATCTTGGTCAACATGGTGAAACCCCGTCTGTACTAAAAATGCAGGAAATTAGCTGGGTACGGTGGCGTGTGCCTGTAATCCCAGCTACTCAGGAGGCTGAGGCAGGAGAATTGCCCGAACCCAGGAGGCGGAGGTTGCAGTGAGCCGAGATCGCACCATTGCACTCCAGCCTGGGTAACGAGAGCGAAACTCCGTCTCAAAAAAAAAAAAAAAAAAAAAAAAAAAAAAGAGACAGGGTTTCAACATGTTGGCCAGGCTGGTCTTGAACTCCTGACTTCAGGTGATCCACCCACCTCAGCCTCCCACAGTGCTGGGATTACAGGTGTGAGCCACAGCTCCCGGCCACTCAGCCACTTCTGTGGCGAAGCAAGCCCAGAGTGGGGAGGGGGCAGGGGATGCTTCTCCAGAGGCAGCATTGGAAGCTAAAATGACGGTTCCTGGTGGCAGACATACGCACAGGCTGTCCAGAGGCGCGGGCTCCAGGTCGGGCAGGGAGACGCCTTCTTCCTCCAGCAGTGTCAACACCTCTCCTGCAAGGAAGTCATGGCACAGACGCTCTTCCGCTGAGATCCAAGAACATCGAGCTTCTGCCACCCCAGCAGTCGTCTGCGCTTTGGCCCCAGAGGGTCCCAGATGTCCACCCCAGCCCATGGTACGAGGCCAGACCCGGGTCACTTCTGAAGCCCCCCTGGAGGCTGCCTGGCCGCTGTGCCCATCCGGCACCTGGCTGTCCAGCCTCTCGGGCAGTTTGGGAGACTGGGGCTGCTCAGCTCAGGAATGGGTGAGTAATGGGAGCTGAGCTGAGGGGCTGCACTGGAGAATCTCCTCCGCCTCCAAGGACTCATTTCAGAGCCAACAAGGAGATACTGAGGGGCCACCTGCACAGGTCCCCCAGATGGGCTCCAAGGGGAGAGATGGGGGTATGCCAGCCCCCAGGGTCCTGGGCAGTCCCACCTGTGCCCAGGACTCAGGAACCAGACCCGGAGGCTGGGGGGCTGGCTCAGGGCCACCCGGTGTGACCACACCTGTGGTGAGGACACAGTCCACGTCCCGTGTCTGGTGCGCCTGGTTGAAAAAGTCGGGTCTGGAGGCTTCCAGCTTCTTGTCGTAGCAGGGCATCACCGTGACGTGGTAGACCTTGTCAGGGGTCACGTGCTGCGAGGAGAAAGAAACCCGAGTCTCCGCAGTCCCAGCAGTGAGGTGGCCGAGGCGCGGCCTGGATCTCAGCCATCCTGTGGCCAGGCCAGACCCCACGGGACCACCAGCCTCACCCTGTTTCCCAGCAAACCTCCTGCCGGCTCTTCGGATGTGTCCCCGGACAGGACGGGCCCTGGCTGTCACAGAAAACAACACTGACCCGTTCCCAGCATGCCTGTGCTCCTAACAGCCAAGGCCAATGGAGGAGAAGGGGCCTCCTGCGGCTCAGCTCAGGCCCTCACTGCACCTCAGGTGGGGAAAGGGATGTCACAGGGAACCAACCCGCCCCAGGTGAAATGGGCGGGAGGGGCTGCAGGGGACAAGGGGGCTCCAGGGCCACCCTCATGCACCTGGTAGCCCAAGGGGTGGGCTCCTAGCCCGGGTTGCCTGGAGCCTCCTGCTCCCGCAGCCTCAGGCCTGGCTGCCTCTGGGTGAGCGGTGAGCACCTCTGGATCAGAACATGCTGCTCTGTCGCCCAGCTGGAGAGGAAGGGCCTAAACCAGGAAGGAGGGAGGGCGGAGGCACACCCGGGCAGGCAGAACCCCATGCAGAGGACTCTTTCTTGCAGCCTCCCAGCCAGCGGCCAGCGTGGTCACTTCTGGCTGCTCCCCAGCCTGAGCCTGGGGCTGGCCCAACGCTGTTACCTGTTGCTGTGCAAAGAAGTCCTTGACCAGGGAGCCCATGACCTGCTGCGGCGACCGGGCAGTGCTGATGTGGGGCAGGATGAAGCTGCCGTGGGTCTTCTCGGCGTAGCAGATCCAGCCTGAGGCAACAGGGGCACACGGGGCTGGCGGGGGCGCACAGCAGCCTCTGCACCCACCGGCAGCAGCACGTTCCAGGGGCGGCCCGCTGGCAGATCACGATGACAAGAAAGAGCGCCAGCTCCTGTTCTCTCCCACCCCCACGCGGGGCTCGAGTGCAGGCGGGCACTGCCTAGGGGACCTGAGGTGACTTCGGGCGGCTCCCAAGGCAGGCGGCTCCTTCTCCAGAAAAGGCCACGTGAGCCGACGTTGCTAACCTGTCCTTCAGAACCGCTGGCACCCCCAGCCCCCACCCCACCTTGTCATTCCTGTCCACACCGTGTCCCCTGAACTGGACTCTCGCCGCCTGCACATGAGCACACCTGGGCAGGCGGAGGCCAGCACGGGCAGGGCCTGTCCTCGGAATCGCCGCACGAACTCTCGCTGGCTCTCCAGGAGGCTGAAGTTCCTTGAGAAGGCTGTGTCGAAGACGAAGTGCACCCCTGGAAGGAGGTGCTGTGTAACCCCGGACGCCCACTCACGCACGAGCCGGCGAGTGGACCCCCCTGGTGCTGCTGGGGGGCCATGTGTGGTAGGTACCCACTTCCCATGCCAAAGCGTCAGCGCCACTGTGGTGACCTCCTGAAGCCACCCTCCCGGCTGATCCAGGGAACTGCCATGCACGCTGCTCCTGGTGACCTTCCCTAAGGCACAGCAGGACACTGCCTGCTGGACTGGCCCCTCGGACTCTGCTCGGGGTTCACCCCACATACCGCAGGGCTCCTGCAGCACCTGCCGGCTCTAAGCAGCAATTAGAGCTGCTCGGTAAACCTGCCGAGAGTGCCTGGATCCCAGCAGGCACCGGCCCGGGGCTCCCTCTCTCTCCCTGCCTGACCCGCCATTCCTGCCTCAAATAACCCCTGGTCGGAGGACTGGCCTTGGACTCACTGTGCCCCACCTGCCCGTGATCTGGAGGTAAAAATCTTTGAACTTGCTTCCTATTCAGGTGGGGACTAAACCCACAGCTTCCACCTGGAGAACCAGGGGCTGCCCCAGACTGTTTTCCCTGGGACACTGGCTCCCAGGGCCAGAGCACTGTCAGGCAGCAGCACGGGTCAGACAGGAGCCACGGGGCAGCTGCCAGTGTAAACAGGTTTCCTATGTGAGGGACCCGGCCGCAGTGGATGACAGGCAGTCTGCTGGGTGCCAGGCGCACAGCCCTCCCTCACAGGAATGAAGGGCTGGACACGTGGTTCCCGGTGAAAGCCAGCAACCACGAGGTCCAGCCCCTTCATTCCCAGCGAGGCAGGGCAGCCGGCCGTGGGGCACTGCAGCCTGGTGAGCCGGGGCCTCTCGAGACGCCCAGGCTCCCCCAGCCCCACGCCGGGCACACAGCCGAACTCAACCGAAGCTGACCTGAGCTGAACCTGACAGAGCCCCGGAGAGTGCCTTAACCGTATCAGCTAAAACGTCCCAGGAGGCGGTGAGCCCCAGCTCAGAGAAAGTGCACCGCCAGAACGCAGACGTTTTCTGTGCTCTCAAATGTCAAATCAAAACTTCGGGCTGAGGTCGCAGAGGGGACACACAGTTCCCGTGGCGCTGAAGCTCAGAGTGGGTTGGAGTGTCAGTGACTCGGGCACGAGGCGCGTCAGCTCACTCACGCCCCCTTGGCGTGGAGCTGCAGCGTGTACCCCAGGTTCAAAGCCTACCTATTTTTTTAAAGAACGAGGTTAATTTCCTGGCCGTGTCTGTAGGATTCAGCTGGAACCGTGCAGCCAGCGACGCTCTAGACTGTGGCGAGACAGAAACCACGACCAGCCTCTGCTGACCGGGCGCCGCCACCTGCAAAGCAAGGGGGAGACGCTGCTTACGGTGCTGGCCTCGCGCCGATTCCCGGGCCAGGGCGGCATGGTGCGATGCCGTCGGCTGGGGAGAGGGCACGCTAGCTCCATTGAGGGTTTCTTTTTTTACAAAGTCTCGCTCTGTTGCCTGGGCTGGAGTACAGTGCTGTGATCACGGCTCCCTGCAACCTCCACTTCCCAGGTTCAAGAGATCTTGTGCCTCGGCCTCCTGGGTAGCTGGAAATACAGGCATGAACCACTGTGCTTAGCCGGAGGTGTCATTTTTGTTTGTGTCATTTTAGAGTCTTACTCTGTCACCTGGGCTGGAGTGCAGTGGCACGATCTTGGCTCACTGCAACCTCTGTCTCCTGGGTTCAAGCAATTCTGCCTCGGCCTCCTGAGTAGCTGGGACTACAGGCATGCGCCACCAAACCCAGCTAATTTTTGTATTTTTTGGTAGAGATGGGGTTTTACCATGTTGGCAAGGGCAGTCTTGAACTCCTGACCTCAGGTGATCCACCCGCCGCGGCCTCCCAGAGTGCTGGAATTACAGGCGTTGAGCCACTGCACCCAGCAAGGGAATCATTCCAAGTATACTTAGAACCGAAAGTCTAGGGCCCGACATGTTCCCACCAAAGCAGACTGGTAAGTAAATCACTGAGATGCCTCAAAAGGCAGGTGCCACCTGCAGACACGAGATGGCCACACCTGACGAGCCGCCCTTGGCAAAACGCGTTGTCAGCAGCTGGGGTGGATTTCAGGTTAAAGCAGAGTCCCCAGGCTGCCCACCACTTACCCTGTTAGAATCTAGAACCTTCTTCAGCTCCTCGTGGCTCTGCTGGGTGATGAGCACGGTCTCTGCGGAGGTCACGCAGCCGCTGCATGCCAGGCAGTCGTTCAGCGAGACCTTGGCCTTCTCCAGCCTCCGGGTCCTGCCGTCCTGCGGGGGAGAAGAACTGGGTGTGCAGGGGCCTCCTCCGAAGGACAGCGGAGCCCTTGCTCATAACCAACGATCAACACGGTTGCCGGCTGGGCTTATGTGCCACTTAATCTTTAAAAATCAGATTATGGGGCCAGGAGCGGTGGCTCACGCCTGTAATCCCAGCACTTTGGGAGGCCGAGGCGGGTGGATCACGAGGTCAAGAGATCGAGACCATCTGGTCAACATGGTGAAACCCCGTCTCTACTAAAAATACAAAAAAATTAGCTGGGCGTGGTGGTGCGTGCCTGTAATCCCAGCTACTTGGGAGGCTGAGGCAGGAGAATTGCCTGAGCCCAGGAGGCAGAGGTTGCGGTGAGCCGAGATTGCGCCATTGCACTCCAGCCTGAGAAACAAGAGCGAAACTCCGTCTCAAAAAAAAAAAAAAAAAAAATCAGATTATGTATTAGAAAAATGCGCATCCACGCTCTAGGTTTTCATAACGCCATCGAGGTCGACTTTCTGGTACGACTTGGTGAGTGCAACAGAATCACAGGAATCAGGCCGGCCATTGGTGTCCCAGCAGAGCAGCAGCCACCCCGCCCACCTGTGGGGTGCTGGAGGGGGTGCTGGCCTGGGTGCACGAAAATGCTGAAGGTGGGCTCTGAAAGGAGAAGGTGGGAAGGCTGAGGACAAAGGAGGAGAGGACAGGGACAGGAGGAGAGGTGAGCAGAGAGGAAGCCTGGGAGCCTGCCCCTGAGGACTCGGCCAAACAGATGCAGGACCCTGGTGTTCACGTCGGGGGCCTCCGGGACATCCCTTTGCAACTTTTCTTAGATGCAAAATGCACCCAGGTGCAGCTCCCCCAGCTCCTCCTGCAAGGGCAGGAGAGCTGCAGGGGAAGGAACCCCCTCGCAACCCAGTTCTCTACTAGGTCCGTGCGTCACGCAGTCACAAGCTGAGCTTGCCCTACCTTCCTACATTGGCTCTGCCTAAAGGCACAAAGCCTCACCTGCCACAGGGTGCTGGGAAGAGACTAACAGGCTCCTCCAAACCAACTGCCACTGTGCTGACAGCAGGGCCTGCCAACACCCCAGCACCTTCTCCAGGAGTCCCTTCCACTGTGGGCCCCCGATGCTGGGCTGGAAATCATCTCTCGGTGGATTCAAGAGATCAGGCAGATGTTTTCTGGAGTCCAAATGGCAGACAGTTGGGTGAATTTTTTTTGAGATGGAGTCTCTTGTCACCCTGGCTGGAGTACAGTGGAGTCATCTCGGTTCACTGCAGTCTCCATCTTTTGGGTTCAAGTGATTCTCCTGCCTCAGCCTCCCAAGTAGCTGGGATTACAGGCACATGCCACAACGATTTTTGTATTTTTAGTAGAGACGGGATTTCGCCATGTTGGCCAGGCTGGTCTCGAACTCCTGACCTCAGGTGATCTGCACCCCCCCCCACTTTGATCCCCAGAGTGCTGGGATTACAAGTGTGAGCCACTGCACCTGGCCTGAATCTTACGTTTAATCAGGATCTTACCATTTAGAGAGGAAGTACTACTCTTTACAAGTGAGAGATCTGAACTAGAAGATGTTACACAATTAGAACTAGGGGCGGACAGGATCCACCATCTCTGCAAAACAGCCCCTGTGCTGAGCAGATCAAGCCCGCTGTTCCACCTTGGTGCCGCCCACTCACCTGCCCCAGGCACCCTGACCCCCAGCCTCCCAGACGGCAGGCGAATGCGGCCAGTGGGAATGGACTCGTGAGATGTAGAGTGTCTCAGGGTCAATGCTCCGAGCAGGGAGGAAGCAGAGAAAAGTGTTTCAGGTCGGCCGAGCAGGTGAGACCGTGGAGCGGCCTCCGGTGCCTTACCTGGTTAACTTGGAAGTAGCTCCCGTCATCTTCAATGCGAATCTTGGCCACGCCGCTTCCCAGCCTTTTGTCCACGTTCACAGGCTTGATGCACTCCTAGAGCAGGAAGACACCCCAAGTCAGGGCCTGTGAGCGGGCAGAGGCTCTCGGGGAGGCAAGGCCTCAAGGATGGCTGCCCGGACCCATGGCCTGAAGGCTCGGCCGGGAGCCGTACGCCCAGGGACTGAGGCTGGTCCCAGTGTCTTCCTCCTGCCCACCGCTCCACCGCCCTCACACAGGGCACCGGTTTCCAACTTCCTGCGGCATTGAAGGTCCCAGTCTGCACGAAGGCCCGCGCTAATGTCTGCCAACTACCCAGCCACGGAGATACCGCCCACAATGGCCTTCACACCCTTCATGTGAACAGGAGGCATGACCAACACAGGCCAGAGCGTTGCGCCGGCCACTGACGGGACGTGTGCTTGGATCTGAGTGGCGGTCGCCTCTTGCCCGGGGCCCAGGAAACAAGTTCATTTCTCTCCGTTCTGCTTGATCCGAGAGAACCCTGTGAGCCCAGAAAGCCGCCCCCAGCTCCTCCCTGCGGGAAGCGCTCCCAGCAGCCCGCCTCGCTCTGGCCCCGCAGAGCTGCTGCTCATGGACAGGCAGGTGCACCGAGATAAGGGCGCCTGCGGCCTCCCGGGTTCAAGGGCTGTCCGGCCCACCCGGGGACGACGTCAAGGACCGCTCTACTGAGGAGCCCTATTGCGGGGCGTCTAGGGACCCCCCGCACCGCCCTCAATTGAAGTGGGGTCCCCGCCGCGTCGTTTATACGATGTAAAGGCTGCGTCGGGTTAGGGTTAGGGAGGGGTGGGAACCGCCTCCGCCGCCTCCCCTGGGCCGGGCAGGCTGACGCGAGCCCGCGACCCCTGGACCCTCCCACGCAGCCCGCCCGGACACCAGGGGGCACAGGAGTGGGCTGGGGGACGCCGCCCTCCCTGGTCTCAGTTTCCCTGTTGGTAAGATGCGGGCCGCAGTGTCTGAGGTCCAGCGCCGGGGACGACGGCCCCGACAGGGCTCCCGGGATTTGGATCTCATTCCTCAGGAGAGGAAGTGGGGGGGCAGAGCAATTTCCCTCCGCGCGGGAGGGCACAGAGCGCAGCCTCGTCCCCGCCCGCCCAGGCCGGCCCACCTGAGACGGCCCGATGAAGTCATTCAGGTCCGTCAACTGCAGCGCCCCGCTGAAGGGCGACGCCATGACGGCCGCACTGCCTCCGCGCGCAGGTGTCGCCAAGTGGCGCGAAACAACAAGTCAGTTCCGCCACGCTGCCGGAAAGCGCCGCCAGAGCGCATGCGCGCCTTGCCCCGCGGCCGGCGCCCTCTGCTGACGAGCCCGCAGCCTGCGGCTCCCGGCCCGCCCGCGGGAACCCGGGACCGACCCCTTCCTGCGCCTCCAGCGCGTTCCGGACCCCAGGTCTGGGACACAGGGGGCCGTCGGGCCAGCGCCGCAGCCCGGCCCCGGAGTGTCTCTGCCTTGACGAGGAAGCGGAGGGGATCCTCGCTCGTCCACTTCGTCATCCGCTGCGTCCCTGCGGACCAGGTGCTCCCGGATGCGACCCACGAACCCAGAGCGCGCCTAGCGCGCAGTAGGCGCTCAGCTCGTCCGGGGAACTCGGGCGGGAAAGAAAGCGGGGTGGGGCGCGAGGCCCCCCCTTCCTGCAGCGCCGCCCCCAGGGCCTCCAGCCCCCTTTTCCCTTCTCTCGGAGACCAGCCTGGAAAAGTCCACGCCCCCTGGAGACCCTGAAACAGGACTCTGCGGGCACACTCGGGGTGTGTGTGTGTTTTAACCTTTTTTCCTCCCAGGAAGCCTAGAAATGAGGTTTCTTTGTTTCTTTCTTTTTTATTTTTAAATTCTAGACGGAGTTTCGCTGTTGTTACCCAGGCTGGAGTGCAATGGCGCGATCTCGGCTCACCGCAACCTCCGCCTCCTGGGTTCAGGCGATTCTCCTGCCTCAGCCTCCTGAGTAGCTGGGACTACAGGTGTGCGCCACCATGCCCAGCTAATTTTTTTAATATATTTTTTAGTAGAGACGGGGTTTCACCATGTTGACCAGGATGGTCCTGATCTCTTGACCTCGTGATCCACCCGCCTCGGCCTCCTAAAGTGCTGGGATTATAGACGGGAGCCACCGTGCCCAGCCTTTTTTTTTTTTTTTTTTTTTTTTTGAGATGGAGTCTCGCTCTGTCGCTCAGTCTGGAGCGCGGTGGCGCAATCTCGGCTCACTGCAACCTCCGCCACCCGGGTTCAAGTGATTCTCCTGCCTCCGCCTCCCGAGTAGCTGCGACTCTAGGCGCACACTTGGCTATTTTGTTTTATTCTTAGTAGACACGGGGTTTCACTTGAACTCAAGACCACAGGCTGGTCTTGAACCCCTAACCTTGTGATCCTCCCGCCTCAGCCCCCCCGCCCCCACAAAGTGCTGGGATTACAAGCATGAGCCACCGCTCCCAGCCGACTCGCTTTTTAAACTGATGTTTATGATATATCCGGTTACACGTCTAACGGCCGGTTTTACGGGGACTTTTCAGGAAACTCCTGGAGGGAAGTTGGCATCTTTCTGGCCTGGGCAGGCTCAGCCTGTGGAGATCTCACAGTGGCCACATCCTACGCCCCAGCCTGCACTGCACCCTTCCCCGGGCTTCTAGGCCCTGATTCCGACCGAGTGTCCCCACCTAGAGACGGCCTGGGCACTCCTGCACTTGCCCGCACCTGCCCATGGGGTCTGGGCCATCAGCCTGTGTGGCCTCCTCCATCACCTGCAGCTGCTCCTCTGGGTCAGACAGGACTTTCTTCCTCTGCTGCAGGGAGGAGCTTTCCACAGCACCTGGGCCAGGTGGGCTCCCAGGCCCCAGCCACCATGCCACCTGGCAGTAACCTGGCCAGGCTTGCAGATGAAGCACCTGAAATACGTTCTTTTAAGAATAGAGCAGGGGACCGGGCCCGGTGACTCACACCTGTAATCCCAGCACTTTGGGGGACCCAGGCGGGTGGATCGAGAGTTCGAGACCACATCCTGGCTCTACTAAAAATACAAAAATTAGCTGGGCATGGTGGTGCGTGCCCGTAGTCCCAGCTACTCGGGAGCCTGAGGCAGGAGAATTGCTTGAACCCAGGAGGCGGAGGTTGCAGTGAGCTGAGATCACACCATTGTACTGCAGCCCGGGCGACAGAGCGAGACTCCGTTTCAAAAAAAGAAAGAAAGAAAAAAGAAAAAGCACACAAAAGAAACTTAGTGCCACTGCAGTGCCATGGAGTGGGTTTGCAGAAGATGTGAGAGGGAGGAGTGCTGTCGAGGTTCAGGAAGGGTCTTGAGGTGAGCTTCCTCCGCTGGTCTGGGTGGAGCTGGGTTGGGGCTCAGCCCCTGGAGGATTCTTCATTAGCTCTCAGACATTTCCCTGGAGCCCCTGGGCCCTAGTGGCCCTTGCACCTCTGGGGTCCCTGCTCTCTATTTTGCAGACGGTTTCATCATCATCATTAGCAATTATTTACCACGAACTTCCCATATGCTAGTCCCTGAGCCACAGCCTGGAACCCGGGGCTTACGTGGGTCGGCCGAGGGGTGGCATGAGAGGACACGAGGGCTGTCTGGGACACAGGGGGAGGCTGGCTGGAGCCCAGGTTGCCATGATGCCATCCTGTGACTGTGTGTGGCACCTCCTTTCCCTGGGCTGGGATGGGTACCTGGTGGGGTGGGGGCGTCTGCTCTGGGGCACCCAGAGGACTCCCCTTTGCCTACAGCCACCCCCCCGTGGTTGGGTTGGAGGTCCAGGGTCATGAGACTGGTAGAGCCCCCTGGTACCCTCCCCTGGGTTGCTGTCAGAGTTTCAGCCTCAGAAGGGATCACACGCCAGTGGCTAAAGTGACGGAGCTGCGTCCCCTCCCAGCTCTGGAGGCCACACGTCTGAGGCCTCGTCACTGTCAGTCGCCACACTCCCTCTGGAGGCCACACGTCTGAGGTCACTGTCAGTCGCCACACTCCCTCTGGAGGCCACACGTCTGAGGTCACTGTCAGTCGCCACACTCCCTCTGGAGGCCACACGTCTGAGGTCACTGTCAGTCGCCACACTACCGCTCTGCAGCGTCTGACTCTCTTCCCAGGCTGGAGTGCAGTGGTGCTCACAGCTCACCGCAGCCTCAACCTCCTGGGCTCAAGCAGTCCTCCTGCCTCAGCCTCCAAAGTGGCTGCAGCCATAGGTGTCTGCCACCATACCCGGCTAAGTTATCTTTACTGTTATTTTTATTTTACTTTATTTTATTATTATTTTTTTTTTAGATGGATTTTCGCTCTTGTTGCCCAGGCTGGAGTGCAGTGGCAGGATCTTGGCTCAGTGCGACCTCTGCCTGCCAGGTTCAAATGACTCTCTGGCCTCAGCCTTCTGAGTAGCTGGGAGTACAGGAGTCCCCCACCACGCCTAGCTAATTTTTTTTGTATTTTTAGTAGAGATGGGGTTTCACCATGTGGGCCAGGCTGGTCTTGAACTCCTGGCCTCAGGTGATCCACTGGCCTCAGCCTCCCAAAATGCTGGGATTACAGGCATGAGTCAGTGCACCAGGCCTTATCTTTGCTTTTGAGACAGGGTCTCGCTCTGTCATCCAGGCTGGAGTGCAGGGGTGCAATCTCAGCTCACTGCAACCTCCGCTTCCCATGTTCAAGAGATTCTCCTGCCTCCGCCTCCTGAGTAGCTGGGATTACAGGTGCACACCACTACAACCAGCTAATTTTTGTATTTTTAGCAGAGAAGGAGTTTTACCATGTTGCCCAGGCTGGTCTCGAACTCCTGACCTCATGATCTGCCCACCTCGGCCTCCCAAAGTGCTGGGATTACATACGTGAGCCACCCCGCCCGGCCTTATCTTTCCTTTACTTTTATTAGAGACAGGGTTTCTCCATGTTGCCCAGGCTGGTTTCAAACTCCTGGGCTCAAGTGATCCTTCCCCCTGGGTCCCCAGTGCTGGGATTACAGCGTGAGCCACTGGGCCTGGCCTGGGTGTATGTTTTGGGAGGTCGCCCTTCAGCGCCCACAGCCCTCATTTCCAGGTTCTTGTGTGACCCTCAGGGGTTGAAGGACAAAGAGATGCTTTCCGCCTCCTAACCAGGTATGTGGCTCAGGGAGGCTGTGCGGGGCTGGGCTGGCCTGTGAGGGTTAGGTGGGGTGGAGGTGGGGCCTGGGAGCCCACGTGAACCAGCAGGTGCCACAACCCGGTACTGACCCCAGGGCAGGAGTTCCTGGAGAGACGGGAACAGGGGAGGGGAGTGGAGTTTTCCTAAATTAATTTTTCCTGAATGTCTGATTTCAAAACGTTTACTTAGCCCTCTCCAGGAAGTAAGAAAGGGAGGTGGGTTGACCTGTGGGTCTGCCTGGTGGGGCTTCAGGAGCGGAGAGGTGGCGTCTGCCTGCCTGGGTTGCGGGAGAGGATGTGCATTCAGGCTTTGTACGTGTGGCCGTGGGCTCCAAGGCCTGAAGGACACACCAGGCCAGGTGCCCCTGTCACACACAGGGCTAGGGGACTGGGGCCCACAGCTTTCCTGCCCCCCTCCCCGCCCCTCAGGGCCACCATCCCTTGGTTCTCGCCATAGAACCCGGTTTTAGGTTTGGGGGCCCAGGAGCTGCTTGGTGGGGGAGTGATATGGCGCGGCTCTGTGTCCCCACCCAAATCTCGTCTCCAACTGTAATCCTGTATGGAGGGACGGAGGTGACTGGATCATGGGGGAGGGGTTCCCCCATGCTGTTCACGGGATAGTGAGTTCTCACGAGGGCTGAAGGTTTGTAAGTGGCGGCTCCCCACTGCGCTCCCGCCTGCTGTCCCGTGAGATGGGCCTGCGTCCCCTTTGCCTTCCGCCATGATCCTGTTTCCTGAGGCCTCCCCAGCTGTGAAGCACTGGGAGCAAATTCAACCTCTTCTTTTAATTTTTGTGTTTTCTATTTGTTGAAACAGAGTCTCGCTCCGTCGCCAGGTGGGGGTGCAGTGGTGAGATCTCGGCTCACTGCAACCTCTGCCTCCCAGGGCCAAGCAATTCTGCCTCAGCCTCCCGAGTAGCGGGGATTACAGGTGTGGGCCACCACCCCCAGCTAATTCTTGTATGTTTGGTCGAGACACGGTTTCACTGTGTTGGCCAGGCTGGTTTTGAACTGCTGACCTCAGGTGATCTGCCCGCCTCAGCCTCCCAAAGTGCTAGGATTACAGGTGTGAGCCCCCACGCCCGGCCAAACCTCTTTTGTTTATAAATTACCCACTCTGGCGGTGTCTTCCTAGCACTGTGGGAATGGATTCGTACACATGGAGAAGGTGAATCCTCCAACTCCCCCGCCCGTGTGATCCCAGCAGGGAGGACACCAGGACCAGCTTCCAGAGGGCCAGGCCCAGGCAACAGAGTGCAGGGTAGGCCAGCGTGGCCTTGGGGCAACCTGGCACCCAACGGGAATTCGGGGATGAGGCAGGATGTGGCCGCTCACACCTGTAATGCCAACACTTTGGGAGGGTAAGGTGGGAAAATCACTCGAGCCCAGGAATCTGAGACCAGCCTGGGCAGCATATTGAGACCTTGTCTCTACAAAATAGTCGGGTGTGGTGAGGCGTGCCTGTGGTGCCAGCTAATGAGGAGGCTGGCGTAGGAGGACCGCTTGGCCTCGGGAGGTCGAGGCTGTAGCGAGCTGTGATCGCAGCACCGCGCTCCAGCCTGGGCAACAGAGCAAGACCCGGTCTCAAATAACAGCAAAAAAGTGTGGAGATGCTGGCTCCTGTGGGAAGCTGGGTGGACGTGGGGGGCACCCCCTCCACTCTGCAGCGCCTTCCCACCCCTCTGGGGCTGAGGGGCTCCCGAGTCCCCGCCTCCTGGGTGGCAGAGGGATGGTAGGAAAGGCTGCGGGCCCTGGGTTCCAGGGTAGCCCCGTGTGGCCTGTTATTCGTAAAACTTGGAGAGAAAGCAGCTTTTTGTAGGAAAACATGGGGTGCTGGTGGCCATTTCCACCTGCAGTCAGGTCTGGACAGCGTCCCGCTCCACGTGCACCCCGCCCTCTGTGAAGCAGGACTCTGGCTCTCCCTTGGCAGTTGGCCAAGCGGACCTTCTATTTGTTGAAGGGAATTGCCGTCTCGTTGGGCACGGGGTAATTAGCGGCATAATCAACACACAGGTCTTCCCTGGGGGCCGCCACACCTTGTCAACAGGTGGAGGCCCCGACAGGCTGCAATTAGCAGCTAATGAGGACGCCTGTGGTGACCCTCGCCTCAGGCCACAGGTGCACAGCGGGCTGTGAAAAATAATGCTGACAATTTAAAATAGTGGAGCAGGGCCAGGCATGGTGGCTCACGCCTGTAATCCCAGCACTTTGGGAGGTCGAGGCGGGCGAATCACCTGAGGTCAAGAGTTCAAGACCAGCCTGGCCAACGTGGTGAAACCCTGTCTCTACTAAAATACAGGAACAGTATCCGGGCGCGGTGGCAGGTGCCTGTAATCCCAGCTGCTCGGGAGGCTGAGGCAGGAGAATCGTTTGAACCTGGGAAGCAGAGGTTGCGGTGAGGCAAGGTTGCCCCGCCGTGTTTCAGCCTGGGCAACACGGCCGGACTCCATCTCAAAAAATAAATAAAATATAAAATAGTGGAAAAAAATGAAGGAAAAAGAAAATAAAGAACTAAAAAGAAAATTCGACATATGAGAAAGCGTATTGGCTGGGCTCTGTGGCTCAAGCCTGTAGTCCCAGCACGCTGCGGGGCCAAGGTGGAAGGATCTCTTGAGCCCAGGAGCTTGAGACCAGCCGGGGCAACATGGTGAGATTCCATCTCAGAAAGAAAAAGAGAGAAGGAGAGAAAAAGGAAGGAAGGAAGGGAGAAGGATGGGGAAAGGAAGATGAGAAGGAAGGAGGGAAGGAGGGCAGAAAAAGCGTATTACAGGAATTGCTTACGGGCAGGTGCAGGGAGATGCCCGTTAAGAGCTGGCCAGCTTTCACAGTCTTTAGCTTTTTTCTGAGGTCTTTCATTGAGGTGAATAACTGCTTTTCTTTCTTTAAACACGTAGCTACCCCAGAGAGTGTGCTCACAATCCTTTTCCATGCGGCACTGCTTTTGCTGAAATACCGCTTATGCTCTCTCTCTCTGTCTCTCTTTCCTTCTTTCTTCTTGAGACAGGCTGGAGCGCAGTGGTGTGATCTCGGCTCACCGCAACCTCCGCCTCCCAGGTTCAAGCGATTCTCCTGCCTCAGCCTCCCAAGTAGCTGGGATTACAGGCGTGCGCCGCCATGCCTGGCTAATTTTTGTGTTTTTAGTAGAGAAGGGCTTTCACCATGTTGGCCGGGATGGTCTTGATCTCCTGACCTCATGATCTGCCCGCCTCAGCCTCCCAAAGTGCTGGGATTACAGGGGTAAGCCACCTCGCCCACCACTGTTGAAACGTTTCTATAATTTGATATACACTGATGTGAGCATTGCCTACTAAGTTTTCTCTTCTGTTTTTTTGAGACGGAGTTTCGCTCTTGTTACCTACGCTGGAGTGCAATGGCGCCATCTCGGCTCACCGCAACCTCCTGGGTTCAGGCAATTCTCCTGCCTCAGCCTCCCGAGTAGCTGGGATTACAGGCAGGCGCCACCGCGCCCAGCTAATTTTTTTTTGTATTTTTAGTAGAGACGGGGTTTCACCATGTTGACCAGGATGGTCTTGATCTCTTGACCTCGTGATCCACCCGCCTCGGCCTCCCAAAGTGCTGGGATTACAGGCTTGAGCCACCGCGCCCGGCCTAGTTTTCTCATCTTCCTTTCTTTTTGAGACGGTCTTGCTCTGTCACCTAGGCTGGAGTGCAGTGGTGCAACCTCAGCTCACTGCAGTGTCAACCTCCTGGGCTCAAGCAGTCCTCTCACCTTGCCTCTCGGGGACCAGACAGAGATGGCCAGGGTTGGGCACAGGTCAGCACCACAGCCCACCAGGAGATCCACCTGGCCCCGACCTGGGATGGGCAGTGGGGGACTGACCTCCTCAGAACTCTGGCTGTGCCGGCCCCCATGACTGAGATCCAGGTACCACTGCCGGGTGCACTGGCGACCTGACCACCTGCTGGGCCCCCAGCACCTTTCCTGTCCTTGCCTGGGTGAGTCAGGGGCACGTCTGGCACGCTGAGGGGTCCCTTCGACTCTGTGCCTCTGCACATTGCGGTGTCCTTGGGGAAGTGCAGGCAGGACCATTCCCTGGAGGAGAAGACAGGTCTAGGGGAGAGCTAGGTCTCTGCCCAAGCCAAGGGCCACGCACTGACTGTTGACAGAAAAAAGAGGGTCTGATCCAGACTCCAAGAGGGGGTTCCTTGGATTCTGTGCAGGAAGGAATTCAAGGTGAGCCACACAGTACAGTGAGAGACGAGTTTATTAGAAATGACTCACAGCTGTAATCCCAGTTACCCAGGAGGCTGAGGCAGGAGAATCGCTGGAAACAGAGGCAGGGGTTGCAGTGAGCTGAGATTGTGCCACTGCACTCCAGCCTGGGTGACAAGAGTGACAGGCTGGGCACGGGGCTCACGCCTGTAATCCCAGCACTTTCCCGAGGCAGGTGGCTCGTGAGATCAGGAATTCGAGACCAGCCTGGCCAACATGTAAAACCCCATCTCTACTAAAAATACAAAAATTATCCCGGTGTGGTGGTGCATACCTGTAATCCCAGCTACTCAGGAGGCTGAGGCAGGAGAATTGCCTGAACCCAGGGAGTGGAGGTTGCAGTGAGCCGAGATGGCGCCATTGCACTCCAGCCTGGGTAACAAGAGCGAAACTCTGTCTAAAAAAAAAAAAACCACAAAAGAATGACTGTGTTTCAGAGTGGGCTCAGAGAGCAGGAGGGAGAACTCACGGTCCCTTGTTAGCGTCTCTGCTCATAAGAAGCTGCGAGGAGCTGTGAGGAGAGCTGGAGGGTGCAGGTGTCGGTGCCGTCGGTGGCCTCGCTCAGCCTCGGCGCGTGCGGGTGTCGGTGCCGTCGGTGGCCGCGCAGCCTCGGCGCGTGCGGGCGTCGGTGCCGTCGGTGGCCGCTCAGCCTCGGCGCGTGCGGGTGTCGGTGCCGTCGGTGGCCGCTCAGCCTCAGCCTGCTCTCTGATGCGCTTAGCGAAGTGGCCACACACTCAGGTGGTCTGGACACACTGAGGCCCGCTGGGAAATGTGCCAGAACTATTTTGCAATTACAGTTGGGGGTCAGCTTGGGAAATAGCTGTTTTCAGCTCCTAAGCATGAACCTTATGCATGTACATGCCCTGTGAGTGCCAGGCTAGGCACTTCGAGATGGAGCTCCGTGCACTAACTCCGTTTTGCGGGACTGGAATCTCCGCTTCCAGAATCGCCCACCCAGCCTTCAGCCAAGCCAGGACCCCCCCCTAGAGTGCCTGGCTCTGAGCTGTGCCCATGCTCCTCTGCTGAAGCCAGGAGACCTGGTTCTCATGAGGGATGTGGCCCCTCATTCGAACGCTAGGGACCTCAGCTCTCCTCTGTGAATCAGGGATAGAAGGCCACCTGCCACAGCTCTGACCCGGCAGGACGTCCTGCTCTGGCCTGGCTGGTGGAGGAAACAGTGGCTGAAGGGGAGGTGCTGACCTCCCAGAGTCGGGAAGACTGGGCCAACCAGGGAAGGCCGACCTGGGTTGCAGACCCAGTGATGAACTTGCTCCAAGCCAGGGGCTCGTTCTTCTTTTCTGTTCTGACCACATTGCAGGGGTGGAATTTAGAATGATCGGAGCAGAAGCCAACCTCTGAGCACAGAGCACAGCTCCTGCCCTCTGCGAAGGGGTGCTGCTGTGGGAGCCCCCGTGGGATTATCGGATTAGCGCTGGAGAGCGAGCCTGCACCACAGGCCGAGCCAGCAAAGCCAGAAGTTTCTGTTTACTCAAGTCCTTAAACGCGACTGCCGGTACTCTGACGGCTCAGCCGCCTGAAAACCAGAGGAAAGGGGCCATTGTTTTTTTAAATGTGCAGAACAAACAAGGCCAACGTTATTTTATTCATTCGAAGCGTGAAAAGGCCAACAATACCTGGGGTGGGTGGGGGTGAGGGCGCCCGGGCTGCCATCATCCCTGGCATCTTGCACCGAAACTGAGGCGCCTGTGAGCGCGGCCCCCCAAGCGCAGAGCAGACCAGAAGGAAAGCCACCCACCCGCCCGCCGCCCGCCGTGTGATTGCGCAGGGCCACCAGGAACCAGGGCAGCCGCACTCTCCGGGCATGCAGGCTCCCTCATTCCTCTCCCCACGGCAGCACTCCCCTCTGCGAACGCAAAGCTCCTTATTCTAATTAGAATTTCAGTGGATGTCCAGAGGTCAGACCTGAAACCCGTGCTGGAGACCAGCCCCCCGCTCGCTTTTCCACTGCGCTGGCCACGTATCTTGCTTTTGGCCGTCCCTGTGAACTCGCTGTGCCCTTGACTCTTAGGAAGTGTCTTCTGTCTGTCTGACATCTGCCTGGTAACTGCCATTCGTTCATTCACTAGGAATCCTTCTTTCGGATGACGTCACGTTTACCAGCGCTTTGCAGGGCCCCTCGGTTCTGGGGCCTCAGGGGTCCTGCTGCCTTCCCTTTATTCTTTGGTTCCTACCCCCGTTTCTTATTTTTTATTTTACTTTTTTTTTAGAGATGGGGTTTCACCATGTTGGTCAGGCTGGTTTTGAACTTCTAACCTCAGGTGATAGGCGCACCTTGGCCTCCTAGAGTGTTGGGATTACAGGCGTGAGCCACGGAGCCCAGCCCTTTTTTTTTTTTTTTTTTGAGATGGAGTTTCGCTCTTGTTACCCAGGCTGGAGTGCAATGGCGCGATCTCGGCTCACCGCAACCTCCGCCTCCTGGGTTCAGGCAATTCTCCTGCCTCAGCCTCCCGAGTAGCTGGGATTACAGGCACGCGCCACCATGCCCAGCTCATTTTTTGTATTTTTAGTAGAGACGGGGTTTCACCATGTTGACCAGGGTGGTCTTGTTTTTCATGCCATCTCTGTGGATTCACCTGTTCTGAACATTTCACATAACAGGCTCATACAATATGTGCCCCCCGCCCTACCTTTTTTTTTTAAATGGAGTCTCACTCTGTCACCCAGGCTGGAGTGCAGTGGCTTGATCTCGGCTCACTGTAGCCTCCACCTCCTGGGTTCAAGCAATTCTCCTGCCTCAGTCTTCTGAGTGGCTGGGACTACAGGCATGACCCACCATGTCTGCTTAATTTTTTTATTTATTATTTATTTATTATTTTTATTTTTATTTTATTTTATTTTTTTATTTTTGAGACGGAGTTCCCCTCTTGTTACCCAGGCTGGAGTGCAATGGCACGATCTCGGCTCACTGCAACCTCCGCCTCCTGGGTTCAGGCAATTCTCCTGCCTCAGCCTCCTGAGTAGCTGGGATTATAGGCACGCGCCACCATGCCCAGCTAATTTTTTGTATTTTTGGTAGAGACGGGGTTTCACCATGTTGACCAGGATGGTCTCGATCTCTTGACCTCGTGATCCACCCGCCTCGGCCTCCCAAAGTGCTGGGATTACAGGCGTGAGCCACTGCTCCCGGCCCCAATTTTTGTATTTTTAACAGAGACGGGGTTTCTTCGTGTTGAACCAACTGGTCTAAAAACCCCGATCTCAGGTGATCCGCCTACCTCAGCCTCCCAAAGTGCTCGGATTACCGGCGTGAGCCACGGAGCCTGGCCTAAATTTTTATTTATTTATTTATTTTAACATTTATTTATTTTTGAGACAGAGTCTCGCTCTGTTGCCCAGGCTGGAGTGCAGTGGTGGGATCTCGGCTCACTGCAACCTCCGCCTCCCGGGTTCAAGCGATTCTCCCACCTCAGCCTCTCGAGTAGCTGGGACTACAGGCATGCATCATCACACCCGGCTAATTTTCGTATATTTAGTAGACGGGGTTTCATCACGTTGGCAAAGCTGGTCTGGAACTCCTGACGTCAGCTGATTCACCTGCCTCAGCCTCCCAAATTGCTGGGACGACAGGCGTGAGCCACCTCGCCTGGCCAAGTTTAACTTCTTAAGAAAGTGCTAAATGCAAGGGCCTGTATCGATTTCCACTCCCAGCGGCAGCTTGCGAGAGTTCCGGCTGCTCCACGTCCTTGCCAACACTTGTCAGTGTCAGTCCTCTTAAATTTAGGCACCGTAGTGGGCGTGTGCTGAGCCGTGTCTCACTGTGGATTTCTCACTGGGCTGAATCTGCATTTCCTTAATGAGTCATGTGGAGTGGGTGTGTGATGGGCAGCGTCTCATTTGGGATCTCATTTGCATTTGATGAGTCATCATGATGAGCACCTTTGCACATTCGGGACTGATGGTGTGGCGTGTGTTTTTTGAGACGGGGTTTTCACCCAGGGCGTGGTCACAGCTTAACTGTCCTCAAGCTCTTTTCCCACAGCAGCCTCCCAAGGAGATGGAACTACAGGCCAGGGCTGCACCACCACGCCTGGTTAGTTTTAAATTTTTTTGCAGAGATGGGGTCCCACCGTGTCACCCAGGTTGGAGTGCAGCGGCGTGAACTCCTGGGCTCGTGAACTCCTCCTAAAGGGCTGGGATAACAGGCAGGCACCACCACACCTGGATTTTGTATCTTTTTGTGTATGTGTGTGATGTATCTGTTTAAATCTTTTGCCCATTTTTAAGTAACAGCTTTACCGAGATAAAATCCACATGCCATACAGCTCACCCACGTAAAGCACCCTTCAGCCCAGGGCGGTGGCTCATACCTGTAACCCCAGCACTTTGGGAGGCCGAGGCAGGTGGATCACAAGGTCAGGAGTTTGAGACCAGCCTGGCCAACATGGTGAGACCCTGTCTCTACTAAAAATACAAAAATTAGCCGGGCATGGTGTTGTGCGCCTGTAATCCCAGCTACCTAGGAGGCTGAGGTGGGAGGATCACTCAGACCCTGAATGTGGAGGTTGCAGTGAGCGGAAATCATGCCACTGTACTCCAGCCTGGGTAACAGAGCCAGACTCATCTCCAAAAAGAAAAGAAACTCCACATCCCTTAGCAGTCAGCCCCCTTCCTGGTCTCCCTCTCCCGGGTCCTACGAAACCACCCATCCACTTTCTGTCTCTCTCAGTTCACCAGTTCTGGACGTTTCTTCGGAAGGGACTCATACGACATGCTGCCTTTTGTGCCTGGCCTTTTCCCTTCGAGTGGTGTTTTCCAGGCTCGGCCGCGGGGCAGCACATGGGCCCGTGTCTTGCTGGGTTGTCAGTCTTATCCCTGGACCGCAAATGTTCCCTGTGAATTCTGGGCACGTGTACTGCACATAGTTCTCTTGCTCTGTGGTTTGGCTGTTTATTTTCTGAATGGCGTCACGCGAAAAGCAAAAGCGTCAGTCATGGTTTCTGCTTTCTCTCTTCAATCTGACAGGTCTCTGCCTACTCCAAGCCCACAAACACTGTCTCCCGAATTTTCTTCTAAACGTTTCATAGTTTAAACTTTCTTTTTTTTTTTTTTTTGAGACGGAGTTTCGCTCTTGTTACCCAGGCTGAAGTGCAATGGCGCCATCTCGGCTCACCGCAACCTCCGCCTCCTGGGTTCAGGCAATTCTCCTGCCTCAGCCTCCTGAGTAGCTGGGATTACAGGCACGCGCCACCATGCCCAGCTAATTTTTTGTATTTTTAGTAGAGACGGGGTTTCACCATGTTGACCAGGATGGTCTCGATCTCTTGACCTCGTGATCCACCCGCCTCGGCCTCTCAAAGTGCTGGGATTATAGGCATGAGCTACTGCGCCCAGCCTTCTTTTTCTTCTTTTTCTGATGGAGTCTCGTTCTGTTGCCCAGGTTAGAGTGCAATAGCTCGATCTTGGCTCACTGCAACCTCCGCCTCCCGGACTCAGGCAATTCTCCTGCCTCAGCCTGCTGAGTGGCTGGGACTACAGGCACCCACCACCATGCCCGGCTAATTTTTGTATTTTTAGTAGAGACGGGGTTTCACCATGTTGACCAGGATGGTCTAGATCTCTTGACTTCGTGATCCACCCGCCTCGGCCTCCCAAAGTGTTGGGATTACAGGCGTGAGCCACCGCGCCCGGCGTCCTCTCTCTTTCTTCCTTCTTTTCGAGACAGGGTCTCACTCTGTTGCCCAGACTGGAGTACAGGGGCATGATCTTGGCTCATTGCAGCCTCAACCTCCTGGGCTCAAGCGATCCTTCCACCTCAGCCTAAGTGGCTGGGACTACAGGTGTGCACTACGACACCCAGCTAATTTTTGTATTTTTTGTAGATTCAGGGTTGTGCCCTGTTGCCCAGGCTGGGTCGAACTCCTGGGCTCAAGTGACCCTCCCTCTTCAGCCTCCCAACGTGCTGGGATTAGAGACGTTAGCCACTGCACCCGGCCAGACGCTCATTTTTCATAAATCCACCTCCCTTATTATTGAATTGTCAATTTGCCATCTAACCGTGGGTCTGTTTCTAGCTTCTCTATTCTGTCTCATTAACCTCCATCCTTTCTTTTGTTGGTGGAGTAAAGTGGCGCAATCTTGGTTCACTGCAACTGTCGCTTCCTAGGGTCAAGCGATTCTCCTGCCTCAGCCTTCCAAACAGCTGGGATTACAGGTGCCCACCACCACTCCCAGCTAGCTTTTTCTATTTTTAGTGTAGACAGGTTTCGGCCGGGCGCGGTGGCTCACGCCCGTAATCCCAGCACTTTGGGAGGTCGAGGCGGGTGGATCACGAGGTCAAGAGATGGAGACCATCCTGGTCAACATGGTGAAACCCCGTCTCTACTAAAAATACAAAAAATTAGCTGGGCACGGTGGTGCGCGCCTGTAATCCCAGCTACTCGGGAGGCCGAGGCCGGAGAATCGCCTGAACCCAGGGGGCAGAGGTTGCGGTGAGCCGAGATCACGCCATTGCACTCCAGCCTGGGTAACAAGAGCGAAACTCCGTCTCAAAAAAAAAAAGTATAGACAGGTTTCACCATGTTGGCCAGACTGGTCTCAAACTCCTGACCTCAGACAATCTGCCCGCCTCGTCTCCCCAGAGTGCTGGGATAACGCCCAGCCCCTATGTTCATTTTTAAATCATCTCATCAGCTTCTTCAGAAAAGGCTGCTGGAACTTTTGTCTCCATCCCTGGGTCAGCGTGGGGGGATCTGGAGTCTTCACGTCTGCCTTCCAGTTCCCAAGTGGGGCGTGGTTCTCTGCTGACTCACGTCCTCTCTGCTTTCTCTCAGCAGATCTCTGTATTTTCACTGAGGAAGTCTCCAACATGTTTTATTTCTAAGTATTTTAGTTTTTGAGCGATTGCAACTGGATTTTAAAATTTTACTTTCCAGGCCGGGCGCGGGTGGCTCACGCCTGTAATCCCAGCACTTTGGGAGGCCGAGGCGGGTGGATCACGAGGTCAAGAGATCGAGACCATCCTGGTCAACATGGTGAAACCCTGTCTGTACTAAAAATATAAAAAACTGAGCTGGGCATGGTGGCGCGTGCCTGTAATCCCAGCTGCTCGGGAGGCTGAGGAAGGAGAATTGCCTGAACCCAGGAGGCGGAGGTTGCGGTGAGCCGAGATGGCGCCACTGCACTCCAGCCTGGGTAACAAGAACGAAACTCCGTCTCAAAAAAAAGAAAAAAAAGAAAATAAAAATAAATTTTACTTTCTAGTCGGTTTGCTGCTAGAATATAAAAAGATACCTATTTTTCAGATATCGACCTTACCGCCGGTGACCTTGCCAAACTCGCCAGCCGTTCTAGTACTTATGAATTTTATGTGCGAATAATCTAATCACAAATAAAGAGGGTTTGGCTTCTTCCTTTCTGATGGTCCCTGTTTCTTATATTTTTCTTGTCTTATTGGAATGAATGCCAGTGACCATCAGTACAATTTGTTTTTTTTTATTTTGTGAGCTGCAGTCTCGCTCTGTCACCCAGGCTGGAGTGCAGTGGTGCCATCTCAGCTCACTGTTGTGCACCCCCCCCCGGGTTCAAGTGATTCTCCTGCCTCGGCCTCGCATGGTGCTAGTCGAAGGCTGAGTCCAGGCTGGCCACAGCACGTTTTCTTCTTGCAGCCTGCTGGTTCAGGGCTCAGCCAGGCACGTGGGCTCCTCCACGGCTCCGGTTCAGAGCTCAGCTGGGTCTGCGGCCCCTCCACGGCTCCTCCCGTCCAGGTCTCTCCTTGAGGTCTGCGCTCCTTCCTTGGCTTCCTTTGGCGGGAAAGTGGTGGGTTTCGTGGGAGTCTGGGCCACTTCACAGCACCGCGGCGGACCTGCCGCTCCTCCAGGGCAAAGCTTCGTGGACATGAAGGGGACGCCACTCCCAGCTGGTCCCCCCCTTTACCTGTCAGTCCCCTCCCCGGAACCCTTGGGTATCAGGTTTTCTACAGTTTCTTCTGGAATTTTTCAGTTGTCTTCTATAGAAGGGATTTTTTTTTTTTTTTTTTTTTTGAGACGGAGTTTCGCTCTTGTTACCCAGGCTGGAGTGCAATGGCGCAATCTCGGCTCACCGCAATCTCCACCTCCTGGGTTCAGGCAATTCTCCTTCCTCAGCCTCCCGAGCAGCTGGGATTACAGGCACGCACCACCGTGCCCAGCTAATTTTTTGTAATTTTAGTAGAGACGGGGTTTCACCATGTTGACCAAGATGGTCTCGATCTGTTGACCTTGTGATCCACCCGCCTCGGCCTCCCAAAGTGCTGGGATTACAGGCTTGAGCCACCACGCCCGGCCAGAAGGGATTTTTTTAAAAGACCCTTCACCCCCTCTTGACATTGGTAAGTGACGCTTGCACCTGGCGGCCTTGCTGAATTCTGTGTGCCTGAGGGTCGGGTTCCACGGAGAATCATCATAGGAAACTCACTCCACGGAAAAGGATCAGAGGGGACCCCTGCGCACACCTCCCTTCAGAAACAGAAACCTTCACAGCCGAGGCACATTCCCCACTGGGAACAGCAGCTCACGGCATTCCTCCGGGAGGGCTTCAGGGGCAGGGAGGGGCTTCAGGCATCAAGGCCACCCACCCAGGCTGTGGTCCCAGGTCAGGGGGAGCCGCTCTTCCCCAGCAGCCTGCAGCCAGCCTGGACCGGAGGGGAAAACTGCCCCGCTTCACCAGGCCAGCGAGTGCCCGGGGGCAGGTCTGTTCCAGTTGTCCCTGAGGGAAGGGGTAGGCGTGTGCCTGGAGCTGGCCCCGGCCCTGGGTGGGAGCTGCCTCCCTGACCTGTGTCCTCTCGGCCCCGAGAGGGACGGCTCATAGCCTTGCGAGGTCCACACTGCACTGCCCTGGGTCAGGAACGCGCTCCCAGGAGTCCTGTCTGGACTGTGTGTCCCGAGCATGCCGACCTGGGACTGTTAGGTGGCCACGCTGCCCCCTCCCCCTTCTGCCCCCGGTTTCACCACCCAAAAATCCAGAGAGGCGTGAAGCCTGGGCCCGGGGTTCCCACCCACACCCACCAAGGGCAGGCTGAGGGCAGCTTTGCCTTCCCAGCACTCTTTCTCCCCCAGGTGGGGGGCCTGGCCCACGCCCGTCTGCGGCTCCTGCTCGGGGTCTCCACCCACACATTCCTGTGGCGTGAGGTGCAGCCGCTCCCAGCTGCCCCGGGCAAAGCCGTCATTTGTTCCCCTTGAGGGCCTGGGAGGCTGCCAGGCTCCCCACACCCACTTCCCAGTTGAAGAAACCGAGGCAGAGGAGGCTCAGGTGTGACCAATCACGGTGCTGGTCAGAGTTGCCCCGGGCAGGGCCCACGGAGACTCTGGGAGGGGCCACTTTGGACCTGGGGTGCTGGGGGCTGCTTGGGCGTGAGGGGATTCCCTCCCTACCCAGCTGCGCAGAAGCCCTTGGAGGCCTGGGGGGCTGGGCTCCCCCTTTCCCACCGCCCTTTGGAGAACCACGTGGGCACCACCGGAGACCTGAAGGGGCCGTCCTGTCCGCCGTGGGTGCCGCCAGTGCCACGCTGTCCTGTCTCTGCCTGGCTGGCCACTCCCACCTGCTGTGACTCGAGGACAGACAGACACCCACGGTGCCTCCTGCCCTGGGATCTGTAAGTAACAACCTGGGAGCTTTTCCTGCTGTGGTGTGGGTGGAATCCTCGCCTTCCATCTGGAGAACCGGGGCTGCCCAGGCCAGGCCGTCAGCATGGAGCAATGGTCAGGCTCCAGCTGGACCCGATTTTACCCTGCAGGGCGCGGCCCCCCAAGGCCCCAGCCCCCCTGCAGGTGTGAAGGATGCGGATTCCAGGGCTCACAGTGGCCGGCAGAGGCCCCACAGAGCAGGAAGGGCCAGGCTCCAGGGGAGCCCCCAGCCCAGGTGCTGAGGTCCTTGGGTCAGCTGGGGCTGGGCTGGGGTGTGCCCAGATCTCTTGTGATCTGATGGGCACGTTTCCTGCCTGGCTTCATGCACCCCAAGGGCTGAGGGTCCCACCGACCGCTCATTTTCTGGCTGGGGAGTCTGGTTTTCTTCCACCTTGTCAAGGTGTCCATCCTCAGGGCCTCTCCACTTCCTCTGGGGCCTGTGGGGAATAGAGGCCTGGAGGCCCTGTGGCTCCCTGTGACATTCCCCAGTGGCCGGGCTGACCAGGTGGGGTCTGCCCGCGGACAGAGCAGCTGAGCGCGAGTGTGTTACCCCGTTTCTGAGCTGTGGGTGACCCACAGCCCAGGCCAGGGTTTTCGGGAGGCAGCTCTAATTCTCCCAAGACACACTGGCCTCCCTGAAAGGGGTGAGTGTCGAAGCTGGTTCCCTCCTAGCCCCTTCCCCGCTCCACACTGGCCCCCAGACCCCACCCTAGAGAGGACAAGGGGTCCCCAGGCTGGTCACACGCCCAGCCCCCCTCATCTGGACTGCACCTCAGAGAGGCGGAGTGGCTCCCTGCTGCTGGCAGGTGGGAAGGGGTGGTGCCCTAAGCCCCACAGCGCCCCTCCTGCCTCAAGGGCGTTGTTTGCCTAGCAGGCCTCTGGGCATTCACTAAGCCCAGGCACCTGCAGCCGATGGCAGGGGAGAGGGGAGGGAGGGGAGGGAGCCTGGTCCAGGCGAGGGCGCCGCTGAGTACAACCCACACCTGTGATTTCCTCTTCACCAGTGGGGAGACTGACGCCAGCCTGAGCTGCTTGCTCTAAACTCTCCCCACCCTGCCCTGCCCTTCTGGGAGAGGGAGTGAGTGTCAACTGAAGCCTGGGCTGTCTGGACTGGGGACCAGGCTCTTAGACGCAGCCCCTCCCCTGGGCAGGAGGAGCCAGTCAGGGCAGGGGACAGAGGGCTCTGCAGCTGGAGAGCAGGGCCAGCGCTTGGACACAAACTGCAGGTGCTGCCGGGTGCATGTGGCCCCAGGCTGGTCTGGGACAGGCGCATGGGGTGGGGACAGGCTGGGGGGGGGGTCCCATCCTGAGCCACTGCCCTCCACAGACACAGACCATGGCCTTGCCAACAGCTCGACCCCTGTTGAGGTCCTGCGGGAGCCCCGCCCTTGGCAGCCTGCTGTTCCTGCTCCTCAGCCTCGGTGGGTATTCAGTGGCGCTGCTGGTGAACCGGGGACCCTCGGCAAGGCTTGCCTGCCCCTGCCTTCTCCCCAGGGTGGGCAGGTGTCCTGAGTCCCAGCAGCTGTCTCCTCCCCCGGTGGGGCTCAGGCCACAGTGGGGATGTCGGGATGGGCGTCTGACCGGCCAAGCAGCCGGGTCCCAGGGGAGATGTGGAAGGCTGGGCTCCTGTGCCTGGGGGACTGTGATGTCCAGGGGCCTGAGCAGCTGGCTTCCACCGCTTTGGGGCATGCACAGGGTTGGCTCTGGGAGTGGCCGGGCTCTGCCTCCTTCCTCCCCCGGGTCAGGGCCCACCCCAGAGGCCCAGGCCCCTCTCCAAACTGTCCCCTCTGCTCCTTCAGGATGGGTGCAGCCCTCGAAGGCTTGGACCAGAGAGACAGGGCAGGTAAGATCACCTCTGGGGACACAGGGGAGGTTCTTCAGTTCCCAGTTTGGGGGTGCCTTGACCCCCACACAGTCTGTCATGCACACGGGAACACGTATCCACGGTGCCTGCCCATCTCAGAGGTCCCCACTTGCAAAGGGGTGCCTGGACCTGCACATGACTGGCCTGGGAGCAGCCCGGCCAGGGGAGTTGCAGAGCCCACATTGCAGCTAGGCGGAGGAAGGAGCTGGATCAGAAGTAGCCAGTAGCCAAGCCCATGGGTCCGAGACACACTGGACCTGGGAAGTAGCTAAATTCAGGGAGTACCTGGGACCAGGGGTGGGCGAGCCTGGGAACGCCTGCTCTAGGGAGTAGGGCGGAGCCACAGTCAGCAGGCCATGTGCCCCCAGGAGGCTGCACCCCCGGACCCAGTCCTGGCCAACACGTCTGACATTGCCAGGTGGGTCTGGCGTCTTCACAGCCCTGGAGGAGGAGGCTCAAGGGGCCCTGGGGACTGAGGGTGGGCTGGGTGCCCTGCCCCTGAGTCTCCTGCATCCCAGCATCCCCTCTCCCCACAGCACCCCTCCCCCATGTCCCCTCTCCCTGTGTCCCCTCCCCCACATACCTTCCCCATCCCCTCCCTGAACCCTCCCCATCCCTCCCTCATGTACCCTCCCCCATGTCCCCTCCCCCACGTCCCCTCCCCCCGTGTCCCCTCCCCCACATCCCTTCCCCATCCCCTCCCTGAACCCTCCCCATCGCTTCCTCATGTCACCTCCCCCTTATCCCCTCCCCCATGTCCTCTCCCCATCCCCTCCCTGTCCCCTCTCCGTCCCCTTCCTCATCCCTTCCCTCATTTCCTCACTCCTGTTTCCTCTCCTATGTCTCCTCTATCCCCTCCCTATCCCCTCCCTCATGTCACCATGTCCTCTCTCCCCACATCCCCTCCCCTGAAATCCTCTTCCCTCCACCATCCCCTCCTCCTTTTGCCCTCCATGTCCCCTCCCCGTCCCTTCCCCATCCCCTCCCCTCCCCCTTTCTCCTCTGCTCCACTGCAGATCTGACTGGGCTCAGGGCTGTGGGAGGGACTGACACCCCTAGATGATGGCAACTCCCAGCCCTTGAGGGTGTCCTGGACTTGGGGGGGTCTGCTGAGAGCACCAGGGTCCTTCAGGGAGTGGTGGGGCTGTGGGGCTTGGGGAGCACCAGGCCGGCACTTTGTGGGAGAGGGATCCTGGGTGCCCAGCCCGGCCCCTCCTGCAGCCTCTCCCCTGGCGGCCTGCTTGGCTTCACGTGTGCGGAGGTGTCTGCCCTGAGCTTGGAGAGTGTCCAGGAGCTGGTTGTGTCCTTGGGACAGAAGAACGTCACGCTCTCAGCAGAGCAGGTCAGTCCCGTTGGGCTGCAGCAGGTGGGCAGAGCTGGGGCTAATGAATTCTCTCCCATGCCCACCTTGCCACCACGGTCCCTGCTGTCCCCACTGTCCCTGCTGTCCCCACTGCTATCTCTCCCTGGCCAGTTCTTCCCAGAGTTCCTCTGGCCACCAAAGCTGACCACTAGGCTGCCTGTCCACATCAGGGGCCGGCTCCCCAGGAGCAAGTCTGAGACAACCTTGTGTGCTGGGCCTCTTCCTGGAGCCCCGTGCCAGCCCAAGGGTGAATCTTTTTTGGGGAGTGGGTAAGACCAGGGGAGGGGAGCAGCAGCCAGCTCCAGCCTGTGAGGCCCAGGCCAGGCTCAGGCACCCTCATCCCCCGGGTAGCGCCACAGGCAGCCAGAGACCCGCTGCCATGGATTCTCTCAGATTCCTGTGACCAGCGCTGGGGTGTGTCATGGTGGGTGGACCGGCTGGGCGAACCTGGCCCTGTCCCATGGACGGTGGCCTGGAACGCTCTGTGCTGGCTGCCCTGGCCCCTGCAGCTGCGCTGTCTGGCTCACCGGCTCTCTGAGCCCCCCGAGGACCTGGACGCCCTCCCGCTGGACCTGCTGCTATTCCTCAAGTAGGCCCTGCCCCCCGCCTCCCACCTCCCGCCTCCCGCCTCCCCACCCCAGCTTCTGGCCCCTGCCCCCCACCTTCTGCCCCCCGCCTCCCCACCCCAGCTTCTGGCCCCTGCCCCCCACCTTCTGCCCCCCCGCCTCCCCATCCCAGCTTCTGGCCCCTGCCCCCCACCTTCTGCCTCCCGCCTCCCCACCCCAGCTTCTGCCACCCGCCTCCCCACCCTAGCTTCTGCCTCCCGCCTCCCCACCACAGCTTCTGGCCCCTGCCCCCCACCTTCTGCCCCCCCGCCTCCCCACCCCAGCTTCTGGCCCCTGCCCCCCACCTTCTGCCCCCCCGCCTCCCCACCCCAGCTTCTGGCCCCTGCCCCCCACCTTCTGCCCCCCCGCCTCCCCACCCCAGCTTCTGGCCCCTGCCACCCACCTTCTGCCCCCCACCTCCCCACCCCAGCTTCTGGTCCCTGCCCCCCACCTTCTGCCCCCCACCTCCCCACCCCAGCTTCTGCCCCCTGCCCCCCACCTTCTGCCCCCCGTCTCCCCACCCCAGCTTCTGCCCCCTGCCCCCCACCTTCTGCCCCCCGTCTTCCCACCCCAGCTTCTGCCCCCCTGCCCCTTGCCCCCCTGCCCCCTGCCCCCTGCCTTCTGCTCCCTGCCTCCCCACCCCAGCTTCTGCCCCCTGCCCCTTGCCCCCCTGCCCCCTGCCCCCCTGCCCTTTGCCCCCTTGTCCCCTTGCCCCTTGCCCCCTGCCCCCTGCTCCCTGCCTCCTGCCTTGGACCCCAGGACACAGCAGAGACATGGAGGCCAGCCCAATCCCCTCTCAGGTTGGGATGAGTGTGGTTAGTGCAGCCTGTCCCCAGCACCCTCTCTCCACAGCCCGGCCGCGTTCTCAGGGTCCCAGGCCTGCACCCGTTTCTTCTCCCGCGTCTTGAAGGCCAATGTGGATCTGCTCCCTCGGGGGGCTCCTGAGCGACAGCGGCTGCTGTTCGCGGCTCTGGCCTGCCGGGTAGGGCCCGGCGCGGTGGGTGCAGGGCGGTGGGGAGAGGCCTCTGCGGTTCCAAAGGCGCTGAGGCCAGCCTCTGTGCAGGGCGCGTGGGGGTCTCTGCTGAGCGGCCGGCCTCTGTGCAGGGCGCGTGGGGGTCTCTGCTGAGCGGCCGGCCTCTGTGCAGGGCGTGCGGGGGTCTCTGCTGAGCGAGGCTGACGTGCGTGCTCTGGGAGGCCTGGCTTGCGACCTGCCCGGGCGCTTCGTGGCCGAGTCGGCAGAGGTGCTGCTACCCTGGCTGGTGCACTGCCTGGGACCCCTGGATCAGGAGCAGCAGGAGGCAGCCAGGACAGCTCTGCAGGGCGGAGCACCCCCCTACGGGTAAGCGAACCTGGAAGGCTTGCCTGGTGGGGTGGTGTGAGCAGCCCTGAATGCGGACACCCACGGCCCCGCCTGGAGGCCCAGGGTCAGCCACTGCCAGCACAACCCCTGCCGATGCCTCCAGCATCCCCTCCACAGCCGGGGGCACAGTGCAGCCTGGCTGTACCCCCCCCATCTGGTGCTGCGCCTGGGGGATCCCTGAGCTGTGCCCCGTGTCTGTACAGCCCCCCGTCAATGTGGTCAGTCTCCACCCTGGACGCTCTGCAGGACCTGCTACCCGTGCTGGGCCAGCCCATCGTCCGCAGCATCCCACAGGTAAGACCCTGACCCCCAGCCTGTGGGGACACCTGGCCGCCCAAGGCTCAGCCGGGGCCCTGCTCGTCCTCAGGGCATCGTGGCTGCGTGGCGAAAACGCTCCTCTCGAGACCCATCCTGGCGGCAGCCTGAACAGACTGTCCTCCATCCGAGGCTCCGGCGGGATGTGGAGAGTGAGAGCCGGGCCCCGTCCTGTCCAGCAGCAGGCTGGGAGCACCCCTGGGGTGGGCAGCTGCAGTGTAGGGTCTCACCTGCCCGCTCCCTGGCTCCCCAGCACATCTCATGGTAACGGCAGAGAGTAGACAGAATCCCGCTGTTTTGCCAGTGGGTAGACTGAGGCACAGAGAAGGTCACAAATTGATCTCATCTCACTGCGGGTGTGGGACGAAGAAGGGGTCAAATGAAGTCCAGCCCCTGACCCCTGACCCCTGACCCCTGTACCCTCCAGAGAAGGCCTGTCCCCCAGGCAAGGTGGCCCACGAGATAGACGAGAACCTCATCTTCTACAAGAAGTGGGAGCTGGAAGCTTGTGTGAACGCGTCCCTGCTGGCCACCCAGATGGACCGCGTGGACGCCATCCCCTTCACCTATGAGCAGCTGGGCATCCTAAAGCAGAAACTGGACGAGGTACCTCACCACTCGGGTTCCTGCCGGCCCCGGCGTCCAGGCCGTCTCCCGTGTTGGAAACGGATGCTCGGTGCCAAAAGAAAACCCAGCACTGAGACAGACGATCTTTCAGCAACGCAGTTTCACTTCCTGGACTGCAGGAAGGGGACCCGCACTGGCCATCTTGCCACGAGAGTACAGTGAACAAAAGAAAACAGACACATTTATCCCTTGTGCTTTTGGGGTCGTCCTTTCTGCTGTGTCTGATCTCCGTTGGCTGGAGCCAGACCTCACAATCTAAACTGAAACTCGAAATTGGCTAACAACTTAACACTTTTCTAAACAGATAAAAGCAGTGGAGAGCTGGGACAGGGCTGTGAGCACGTCCAGTACAGATGTCCTGGTTAAAATACAAGGACACAGGATGCGCTACGTGCCTGTGAGCATGGCTGTCTAACAGCTGCATAGGACAGGGTTTAAAGAAGCTCTTAGCACACTTATTCTTTTTTTTTTTTTGAGACAGAGTTTCGCTCTTGTTACCCAGGCTGGAGTGCAATGGCGCGATCTCGGCTCACCGCAACCTCCACCTCCTGGGTTCAGGCAATTCTCCTGCCTCAGCCTCCCGAGTAGCTGGGATTACAGGCACGCACCACCATGCCCAGCTAATTTTTTGTATTTTTAGTAGAAACGGGGTTTCACTGTGATGACCAGGATGGTCTCGATCTCTTGACCTCATGATCCACCTGCCTCAGCCTCCCAGAGTGCTGGGATTACAGGCTTGAGCCACCGCGCCCGGCCCTAGCACACTTACTCTTTAACAAGGCAACTGTAGACAGGAGCTTTTCCACTTCCCATACCCGCCACCCTGGGAGTAACGCGGCCCTCCTGGTCTTGTGGCCGGCAGCTCTACCCACAGGGCTATCCCGAGCCGGTGATCCAGCACCTGGGCCAGTTCTTCCTAAAGATGAGCCCTGAGGACATTCGAAAGTGGAATGTGACCTCCCTAGAGACCTTGAAGGCTCTGCTCGAAGTCAGCAAGGGGCATGAAATGAGTATTCAGGTGACCACCCGCCTTGGGGCATGTGGGATGAGGCTGTGCAGGCCTGGGAGGACAGAGGGGTGTGGGGGGCGGAGCCTGAGGTTGTGCAGGCCTGGGAGGACAGAGGGGTGTGGGGGGCAGAGCCTGAGGTTGTGCAGGCCTGTGGGGACACAGTCTGAGGTTGTCCTGGCCTGGGGTGGGGGCACAGTCTGAGGTTGTCCAGGCCTGGGAGAGAGGAACACAGCCTGAGGTTGTCCAGGCCTGGGGGACACAGTCTGAGGTTGTCCAGGCCTGGGGTGGGGGCACAGTCTGAGGTTGTCCAGGCCTGGGGTGGGGGCACAGTCTGAGGTTGTCCAGGCCTGGGGGGCGGGGCACAGTCTGAGGTTGTCCAGACCTGAGGGAGAGGAACACAGCCTGAGGTTGTCCAGGCCTGGGAGAGAGGAACACAGCCTGAGGTTGTGCAGGCCTGGTAGGGCAGAGCCTGAGGGGCAGGGGGGAGATGAAGCCTGAGGTTGGGCAGGCTTGGGGTGGGGGGCACAGCCTGAGGTTGTGCTGGTGGTGGAGGGCTCCATCTCTCCCTGCCACGAGGCTCCTCAGTGGCCTCCTCCCACAGGTGGCCACTCTGATTGACCGCTTCATGATGGGAAGGAGCCAGCTAGACAAAGACACCCTGGACACCCTGACTGCCTTCTACCCCGGGTACCTGTGCTTCCTCAGCCCTGAGCAGCTAGGCTCCGTGCCTCCCAGCCTCATCTGGTGAGTCCCCTGAACTCTGCATGGCTAGGTGGGCCCATGTGCTGGCGCTCACTGTCCCTGCAACCTGTCCCCAGGGTGATCAGGCCCCAGGACCTGGACACGTGTGGTCCGAGGCAGCTAGAGGTCCTCTATCCCAAGGCCCGGCTTGCTTTCCAGAACGTGAATGGGTCTGAATACTTCTCGAAGATCCGGGCCTTCCTGGGTGAGCCAGGGAGCCTCTGGCCAGGGTGGCCACACAACACGGCGAGGGGCTACAGGCCTCACTCAGGCTGCCAGGGTAACTGGGTGGTCACTCGCCTGCTGCCCCTGGGGTATGGGTGGCCTTACTGACCCCAGCTCAGGGCTCTAGCTACCTCCAGCGTCTCCCACGTCTCAGAGGGTCAGGTGGCCAGGAAAACCCAGGCCTTGGAATCCCTAAGGAAACAGGGAACCCCTGTAATGCAAGTTTCCTGCAACCTGAGGTCCAGGAGGGGCCGCAGGTGTGAGGTGAGGCCTCAGCTGGGGGCCTCTCTCCCCGTGGGCAGGTGGAGCCCCCACGGAGGACTTGAAGGTGCTCAGTCAGCAGAATGTGAGCATGGACTTGGCCACGTTCATGAAGCTGCGGACGGAAGCGGTGCTGGTACGGCGGGTGGGACGAGGGGCGCGTGCGGAGGAGCCCTGGGGAAGGGGCGCATGGAGGAGGGTGCAAGGGTGGGCTGGAGGGAGTGTAAGGGGTCCACAGTGGGGCGGGGCCACAGTGGGCGGGTGAGCAGGGGGCGGGTCCGCGGGGCGGGCGCGCAGGGGGCGGGGCCACAGTGGGCGGGTCCGCGGGGGCGGGGCCACAGTGGGGCGGGTGCGCAGGGGGCGGGTGCGCAGGGGCGGGGCCACAGTGGGGCGGGTGCGCAGGGGGCGGGGCCACAGTGGGGCGGGTCCGCGGGGGCGGGGATACAGGAAGGGCAGCCCTTGAGTCCGGAGAGGCTGCATTGGGCATCTGTAGGCAGGGCAGTTTGGACACGGGAGACCCTGGCAGCCCTTGGGGCGCTGTGAGAAGGATACCCTCTCTCTGGCAGCCACTGACCGTGGCTGAGGTGCAGAAACTCCTGGGACCCCACGCGGACGGCCTGAAAGCCGAGGAGCGGCACAGCCCAGTACGCGACTGGATCCTGCGGCAGCGGCAGGTCGACCTGGACACGCTGGGGCTGGGGCTGCAGGGTGGCATCCCCAACGGCTACCTCATCCTGGACCGTGGCGTGCGAGGTGTGTGGGGTGTGTGGGGTGTGTGGGTGGCCTGGGCAGGGCTGGGGGCGTGGAGGGGGGGGTGCTCTGAGTCTCCCCTGTCTCCACAGAGGCTCTCTCGGGGACTCCCTGCCTGCTAGGGCCAGGACCTGGACCTGTGCTCACCCTCTTGGCTCTGTTCCTGGCCTCCACCCTGGCCTGAGACCTCCACTCCATTCCTGGCCCCAGCCCCACTGGGGATCCCTGCCTGGCTGGGACCAGGCCTGGCTGGTCCCTGTTCCACACCAGGAGAACTTGGCCTCAGTAAACGGGGATATGCCCCCTGCAGACATACCCTGTGGCCTCTGAGGACTTTGTGTGACCCCATCAGCGTGGCCCCCATCAGCTTGGCTCCTCTCCCTCTGGTGTTTGGCCCCTAGGCCAGGTGAGGGCCCTTGAAGGCCTTCCTGACCCTGGTGCCACTGTGCTGGGGGCCAGGCCAGCACTCTGGGTGGCCCCAGCAGACAGTGGTGGGAGCCCTGTGCCCTCGTCCCCACAGGCCGGGCCCAGGCTAGGACATCCCTGTGCGCCCCCTGCTTAGGCCCCGAGCACAGACACAGGTGGGAACACCAACCTGGACTTTAATTCATATCCACCATCACAGTCAGTGGCTCGAAGCCCCAGCCCCCGCCCACGGCCCTGCCCACGCCCTCCTGCAGGGACCGGGCAGCGTCTTCTGTGGGCAGCCTGGGCCTGTGGATGTGGATGTGTGAGGCACCTCCTCTAGGCCTAGTCCTCAGTCCAGCTCCCAGGGCCTGGAGGAGGGGATGGGCGGCACGGCCTAGGAGGTGGGGCTCAAGTTGGTTGGGGGCTTAGAGCCTGCCCCTCAGCCCAAGTGGGCATCCTGCTGCACCCAGCAGCCCTGTTTTTCCTGCTCCTGACCCCTGTGAACCTAGCCACCCCGAGGCAGCGCCGTCCACAGAACCCAGGGTACCCTGGGGAGCAGAGTGGGACCGGTCCTGAGGTTCCCCAGTGCAGCAGCCACAGGAGGCTGGAGGGCAGGGCCACTGCCAGGGGCAGGTACCCCAGGGGGGCCCACAGGCTGCCTGTAGATGGAACAGGGAGGGCATCATCAGTGTCACCAGACGCTACCCCAGAGCCAACCCCTGGAGCCAGACAGGCCTGAGCAGCTTCTGGGGAGGGTGGGGTCAGCCAGTGAGAATCCTGCCTGCAGTTGGTCTTCTGGGAACCAACAAAGATCTCCGAGCTTCCCCACCCCCACTTTCTGCTGCTCAGTGTTTTCGGGAGGTAGCTGCGCCTCTAAGTAACATGGTGGGCAATGAAGGGTGACGCTGGGGTCCACCAGCATCACCCCAGGAGGCAATGGACAAAGCAGGTGCAAGGTGTGTGGGTGTGGCTGCGAGGCAGGGAATGGGGTCTGAGAGGGCCCTGGGCAGAGGGGGGCCAAGCAGGAGGAGTGCGGGGCCCATACCTGAGGTGGAGGCCTGGGCAGCGTTCCCAGGCAGGCCCGAGGTGTGGGCCGGATGGGGTGCCTGGGGGGTGGTGCTGGGGGGCCCGCTGGTGGCGTGGGCTGAGCCGCTGGGGCTGGCGGGGTCAGTGTCCAGACCCAGCTGGCCTAGGGCAGAGCTACTGAGGCTGCGGAGCCAGGACCTGACGGTGGGGTGGCTGCGTGCCTTCTGCAGGTCCCCCACATTGGGACCCAGCAGCGCAATCACGGTGCCGACATCCAGGCTCTGTGGGGAGGGGCAGGGTCGGAGAGTCCATGGGGCACCTTAGGGCCAGGGGAAGACCCACAGCCCCCAGATTGGGCAGATGGTGGGAGTGAGGCCCAGAAAAGGCCTGGAGCGGGACTGTGGGGGTGTGCCGGCCGTGACCCGTGACCTAGGGCTGTTCCGCCTGGGCCAGCCCTGACCCCCACCCCCATGGGGCAGCCTGGCCCCACCTGCAGCACATGGGGGTTCAGGCTGGCGAAGGTGTCGATGTCCATGGAGATGTTGGCCTGGGCCAGCTGCCGCAGCTCCTCCGCCGGTGCACCGCCTACGGGACAGGGGTGAGCGGGGGCGGGGCTTCTGGGGGGGTGCCCACCCACGGCCAGGGCTCACCGAGGTAAGGGCGCATGAGGCCGTAGTAGGCTGTTGGGGTCCTGCTGCTGCCGAAGGCCTCCTGGGCCTTGGCATAGAGCACATCCTTCCGGCTCTGGGGGCAGGAGGAGACATCCAGGGCCCCGGCCAGCCTGTGGGAGGCGGGAGGCTGAAGAGTGGGCCACCAGCCCCCACCCTTCCAACGGCTGAGCATGGCCCTCCCTTCCCAAACCACAGCTTTCCTCTCCCCTTCTGTCCTAGGGTGAACAGGGTTCCCCCGAATTCACATCCACCCAGAACCTTGCTGGGGAATGAAGTCTTTACAGGTGGGGTAAGATGAGGTCAGACTGGATTACCTGGGCTGGAAACACATGCCTGGGGTCCTCATAAGAACAGGGAGATCTGAGGGCCAGGTGCAGGGCTCTCACCTGGAATCCCAGCACTTTGGGAGGCTGAGACGGGTGAATCACCTGAGGTCAGAAGTTCGAGACCAGCCCGGCCAACATGGTGAAACCCAGTCTCTACTAAAAATACAAAAATTAGCTGGATGTGGTGGCACACGCCTGTAATCCCAACTACTTGGGAGGCTGAGGCAGAAGAATCACTTGAACCCGGGGGAAGAGATGGAGGTTGCAGTGAGCTGAGATCATGCCACCAAACTCCAGCCTGGAGACTCCATCTCAAAAACGAAAACTAAAAGAAAAAGGGAAATCTGAGGGCCAGGTGTGGTGGCTCAGAGTTCGAGGCCAGCCTGGGCAACACAGTGAGACCCCGTCTCTTAAAAAAAAAAAAGAGTAAGAAGGCTGGGCGCGGTGGCTCACACCTGTAATCCCAGCACTTTGGGAGGCTGAGGAGGACCACTTGTGGTCGGGAGTTCAAGACCAGCCTGGCCAGCATGGTGAACCCTGTCTCTACTAAAAATATAAAAATTAGCTGCACATGGTGGCTACTCCTCCCAGCTACTTGGGAGGCTGAGGTGGGAGGATTCCTTGAACCCAGGGGGCAGAGGTTGCAGTGAGGTGAGATTGTGCCACCGTACTGCAGCCTGGGTGACACAGTGAGACTCTTACCTCAAAAAAAAAAAAAAAAAATGAAGTCACCCAGTTTGTGTACGTTGCTTGAAGCTAGAGTCCAGCCCAGGCACCCCTGATGGCCTGGCTGGACCGCTGTCCCTGGCCTCAGTTTCCCCTCATGGTCCTCCTGGGTCTGAGGTGGTGGGGGGTGGGGTCTGGCTCACCGGAGCTCCTGGGGACGGATGGTCTGGATCTGCTGAGGACTCATCCAGCACAGGCGGGCACCCCCGACGGCCAGCAGCAAGGCGCTGGAGACTGTGCCATTGTGATCCAGAAACGTCTGTAGCACGGCCTGGGGGCAGGGGCAGGGCCAGTGGGGCAGACTGGGGCTCGGGCCGCCCACCTGCCCACCCACCTGCCCCCGTGCCCTCACCTCCGTCTGGTTCTCCAGGGCCACGTCTGGGGCCAGCAGAGCCACGACCGTGTCGCTGGAGGTGATATTCCACTGGCCAATCTCGGGGCCTGAGTAGAGGTAGACCAGCGAGGTGATGAGCCGTAGCTGGTCCTCCGGGAGGCCTCCAGGGTAGATCTGGGCAGCGGGGCAGGGCCGGGCAGGGTCAGCAGAGGCGCCACGCCTGCGGCCTCCCCGTCCCTGCAGCCCGGCCGTGCACCTGTGTGAGCTTGGCCTTGACCACGCGCTGGCACTCGGCGGGGAGCGGGTGATGCAGCAGGGGGTCCAGGTTGGCTGTGAGGACGCGGCTGTCCAGGCAGGACTCGAGCTGCGCACAGTCATAGTGCACCAGGAAGAGGTCGTCCCGCAGGGTGGCGGCCGTGATGTTGCCTCGGACGCAGGCTCTCCCTGGGGGTGCGTGGGACCCTGGCCGGTCACCGGGGCCTGGGCCAACCGCCACGGCCAGTTCGGGGCCCGTCATTTTGGTTTTTTTCGAGACGGAGTCTTGCTCTGTCGCCCAGGCTGGAGTGCAGTGGTGTGATCTCGGCTCACTGCAACCTCCATCTCCTGAGTTCAAGCGATTCTCCTGCCTCAGCCTCCCAAGCAGCTGGGAATACAGGCGCCCGCCACCACACCCGGCTAATTTTTGTATTTTTGATAGAGATGAGGTTTTGTCGCGTTGGCCAGGCTGGTCTTGGACTCCTGACCACAGGTCATTCAGTGATTCACCCACCTCAGCCTCCCAAAGTGTGCTGGGATTACAGGAGTGAGCCACCACACGCTGCCTTTTTTTTGAGAGTCTCACTCTGTTGCCCAGGCTGGAGTCCAGTGGGGCAATCTCGGCTGACTGCAATCTCCGCCTCCGGGGTTCAAGCGATTCTCCCACCTCAGCCTCCCAACCAGCTGGGAATACAGGCGCCCGCCACCATGCCCGGCTAATTTTTGTATTTTTAGTAGAGATACGGTTTCGCCATGTTGGCCAGGCTGGTCTTGAACTCCAGACCTCAAGTGATTCGCCTGCCTTGGCCTCCCAGAGCGCTAGGATTACAGGTGTGAGCCACCGAGGCTGGTCCAGGGTCCCTCTTTGACGCCTTCCTCCACTTCTGACCTTGCCTCTCCCTGACTTCTAACCAAGAACTTGGCCCAAAGCACTTCTCTCCGAGGGAGGAGCCGGACTGGGGAGAAGCAGCACCCCAGGCCACGGGGCCATACTGACCTGTGCGGAGCCTGCCCCCGGAGGACAACGGTTTGGCCTTGGACTCCAGGAAGCTGGAGACGAAGCGCCTGGCCTCGTGCTGGCTGAGCCTCCCTGTCCGGCATGCAGCCACCACACTGTGGAAGAAGCCCAGGCCCACGGCCTGGCAGGGCAGGTGTGGGCTGAGGTGGGTGAGGTGGGTGGCCTGGGCCCTGGTGCCACTGCCCGCTTGCGCCCACCCCAAGGACCCTTCCTACCTCCTGCACCTGTGCCCACAGGTGGGAGCTGATGTAAGTAGCCAGGGGGCCCAGGGCCTGCAGCTCCTCCACTGTCCAGGAGCCAGGGGGCCTGTTGCACAGAAAGGGGCGCTGTGTTGGGTCCAGGGTGAGGCCCCAGCCCCCAGGAGCCCCTCGTTCTCCATGGACACCCAGCATGCAGGAGGAGCACCCGGTAGGTGCTTTACCACCCAGCGCCCTGACTGGCACCCATAGGAAGTTCACAGGGCCTGCTGGGACACTCCCACCACAGCCGGGTGGCAGCACCCCAAGCCTCTGCCCTGTGACCCCACCCACCCAAGCTGGGTTCTCCCACCAGCCAGCAGGGAGTTGAGGGCAGTGCGCTGGTCGGCCGTCAGCTGGGGGCAGCGCTGCAGGTTCTCCAGCACACGGGGGTCTGCGGTGGTGATGCTGGATGCGTCCATGTCACACACCAGGACCCCGAGCAGCTGCAGGTCAGAGGCTCTGAGCCGAGGGAGGGGCCCCCCCTGCGGGGCCAGCAGGTCAGCACCCAGCGGGATGCCACCTCCAATGCACCCGGCCCACCCTGCCCAGGTGCCACCAAGCAGGCCACCCCTGCCTCTTATGAGCCCCAGCCCACCCCACCCAGCACCCACTAGGCAGGCCATGGCCGCCCCTCACGTGCCTCGGCCCATCCTACCCAGCACCCACCAAGCAGGCCACAGCTGCGCCCCCCATGTGCATTGGCCCACCCCACCCAGGCACCCACCAGGCAGGCCTCGGCCACTCCCACACATCCCAGCCCACCCCGCCCAGCACCCACCAGGCAGGCCAGGGCTACACGCCACAGGGTGACCCTCTGGTCAGGCAGGTGGTCCAGCAGCTCCACGTCCCCCTGGGCGGCGCGGTGGATGAAGGCCCTGCAGTCGGCTGCTCGCACCTGGCTCAGGCTGCAAGTGGGTGGGAGGCTGTCAGGCCGTCCTGGGGGACAGGGCTGGACCTCCCAGCAGCCCTGAGGTGACCAGGGGCGTTGGGGCCCCGGCAGGGGGCAGGCACTCACTTGTAGAAGAGCAACAGGCTGGGCGGGTGGAGCCTGAAGTCGTCCTGGAGGCCGCAGCGTGATGCCAAGTTGGCCAGGCAGCTGAGCTGTGCGGGAGGGCGCCGGTCACTCCCTCGTTCACTCTGGACTCACCATGGCGGCCGGTGGGCGCCCTTCCCTCTGCCCAGGCCCTCAGGACCCAGTCCCGCATGTCGGGGTCTCGCCACGGCCACCCGTGCTCGCCCCTCTGCCTGGAGAGGTACCCGCACAGCAGAGCAGGCCTCTGAACGGCTGCACCCAGCTTCAAAGCCGCCTCCCCGATGCCAGCCCCCTCCCCAGCCCCCTCACTGACAGGGCATTAAAGCACGCCTCCGGATGCTGGGGGTGTAGACCCTCACCTGTCCCCACCAAGGAGGCCCCACGGTGCCCAGGCTGGGGGCCTCCTCCAGCACATCCCCTAGGCAGCTTCCCAAGTGGACCCTGGGTGGTGCCCCTGGGCTCTGCCCGACAGCCTCCTCCTGGCACCGGGGCTCTGCCAGGCCTGGCCTCTGCCTCCCATCCTCCCGAGACTGCTCACCCTCTCAGCCTGTGCAGGACACTGCCCGCCTCACAGCCACCCCCGCCTAGGTTTGTCTAGCCTGGCTTGGAGGTCGTTTCAAGGGTTTTTGGCCCATTCCTCAGAGGGCCCTTTCCCTGATTGTATGTCAGCCAGGCACCTGGGACTTCAGTGCCCCGATTTCTGTGCAGTCCCTGAGGAGCAGCCCACCCAGCGCAGGGCTCAAGGACCCTCCTGCAGCTGTGCCTCAAAGGAGGCCAGGGAATGGAGCAGCCTCCTGCAGGGTAAGGTCCTCCTGCTGAGAGGGATGGGGAGAAAAACCCTGACTCACAAATGCAGAAAAAACGGTCAGCATATTTGACGATCAAAAGGAAGGCAAAAAGCAGGAGAGGTGGGGCGGCCCAGGCCTGTAATACCAGCACTTTGGGGGGCTGAGGGGGGGCGGCCCAGGCCTGTAATACCAGCACTTTGGGGGGCCGAGGCAGGGGTCACTTGAGCTCAGGAGTTTGGGACCAGCCTGGCCAACACAGTGAGACCCCTGTGTCTACAGGCCAGGTGCTGCGGCTCACGTCTGTAACCCCAGCAGTTTGGGAGGCCAAGGCAGGCGGATCACTCGAGGTCTGTTGGAGAGTGGCCTGGTGAATGTGGTGAAACCTCATCTCTACTGAAAATACAAAAATAGTAACTGGGCGTGCTGGCACTCTTGTAATCCCACTACCTGGGAGGCTGAGGCAGGAGAGTAGCTTGAACTTGGAAGGCAGAGGTTGCAGTGAGCCGGGATCGCACCCCTGCACCCCAGCCTGGGCAACAGAGCGAGATCTTGTCTCAGTAGTAATAATAAAATTGAAAATGTTTTTAAAAAGAGAAAGGTCAGGCACAGTGGCTCACACCTGTAATCCCAGCACTTTGGGAGGCCAAGTCGGGCGGGTCACATGAGGCCAGGAGTTCAAGACCAGCCTGACCAACATGGTGAAAACCCGTCTCTACTAAAAATACAAAAATTAGCCGGGCCTGGTGGCACACGCCTGTAGTCCCAGCTACCTGGGAGGCCGAGGCAGGAGAATCGCTTGAACCCGGGAGGTGGAGGTTGCGGTGAGCCGAGATGGTGCCACTGCACTCCAGCCTGGGTGACAGAGCGAGACTCTGTCCCAAAAATAAATAAGAGAGGAAAAAAAGACTCCTGCTGGCCATCCCGCCACCCCTCCGTCCTTCAGGCTGTGGCCTCCGGTCTGAATTGGAAGCATTCCGATCTGCTGACTCCGTGTTTTACAAGAGGCTTTATTACTTTAACCGGTTACAAGTGAATCTGAGTCCACCTGTGGCTTATAAGCCCCCAGTTCGAGGTCTCCTGCCTTTTCCGGGGCACGGATTGAAGTCTGCCTGCCCCACGCTCTCCACCTCTGCTTGTAACTCCTGCCTCCCCAGTGCCTGCAAAACCGACCTGCAACCTGACTGACTGGGGTGCACTCGGACCCTGGAGACTGTGTTTCCTCAGCCAGGGCCCCTCACCTTGCTCAGGATAAACCTCTTTATTTTTGAGACGGAGTTTCCCTCTTGTTACCCAGGCTGGAGTGCAATGGCGCAGTCTCGGCTCACCGCAACCTCCGCCTCCTGGGTTCAGGCAATTCTCCTGCCTCAGCCTCCTGAGTAGCTGGGATTACAGGCACGCGCCACCATGCACAGCTAATTTTTTGTATTTTTAGTAGAGACGGGGTTTCACCTCATTGACCACGATGGTCTCGATCTCTTGACCTTGTGATCCACCCACCTCGGCCTCCCAAAGTGCTGGGATTACAGGCGTGAGCCACTCCAGGTGGTTTTGAACTTGGCAGGGTGGCTTCCACACATTCCTCCTGCTCCGGGGGCCGCACACCCTGTCCTGGCTGTGGTCACCCTGGGGCCTGCCCCAGCTGTTGATTACCCCTTTCTGACCTCTGACACCTGAGCCAATGTCCCCTTCCCTATCCAGGCCGGTCCCTCAGAGCCTCAGCCACCCACCTGCCTTCCTTCCTGCTCACCTGCCAGGCCTGGAGGGGCACCTGCAATGAGGCCAGCCTCCGGATCAGGGCTGAGAGCTGGTCCCGGGGCAGCTGGCTGGCCGGCTGGCACCAGAAGCCTTGCAGCTGGGAGCGGTTGGCACTGGGCAGAGAGGAGGAGATGGTGGCAGGGAGGGTCCGGGAAGGGTGGAGGCAGCTGAGGGGGGCTGCCCAGCGGAAGGGCTCAGGGCACACCCAGCCTGCAGGATCGAGGTCAGACTCCGCCACCCCCAGCACGGAGGGAGGGAGAGCGGGACGTGGCGCCCCCAATGCAGGTAGGATCTGCTTCATTCATTCATTCATTCTTCAGAGCACCCTGTGGGGCCAGGCTCTGCGAAGCATGCAGAGCCCTGCCCAGACCTGGGGTGGCACTTCCTCTCGAGGCCGGGTCCCAGCCAGCTGGGAGCTCAGGAAGCTCCTCCAGCATCCCACAGGCTGCCTGCTGAGGCACCTGAGGTTTGACACCTGCCGGGAGGCCCGGGGAAGCCATGTCCTCAGCCTTCCTTGTGGTGTGACTCTAATCCAGTCTGAACGCAGGGGGCCTTGTGCCACTCGGGACCCCCGCCCTGCCTCGCAGCCCCCCTGGTTAGTCAGCTGACCAGCCTGCACTGTCACCAACTCTGTGGGACGGGGAGGAGGGCCAAGCCCATCCAGGCAGTGCGGGAAACACAGAGTGTCCTCTGGGGTGGGCGGACGCGGCTGGGCCTGAGGGTTGAGGCCTTGGAGGTTGCTAGGGGACCCACGCCTGCCTGTGTAGGTCTGAAGCTGGACACTGGACACTGGGTCCTTGGAGGCTGTGGCTCCTGTCCGAGTGACAGCCAGTATATCCTGGGGCCTACTGTGTGCCCTGGCGCTGTCTGAGTCCCAGCTGCCTCGGGACTCAGGAGGGTGGAGCCTAACCCACCTTCCAATGCCCTGGCCAGCCCTGACCGCCGACCGCCCCGCTCCTGGGAGCCTGCTCCCTCACGGCCGCAGGCAGGCCGTGGTGGTTCCTTCGGGGGGTTCCTGTCCACGGGTGGCTGGGCCGTGAGCCCCAAGGCCTGTAGCCTCGGGGTGGAGCAGGAGGTGCTGGTGGCCACCCCCAGAGCCCTCCCGGCCCCTCCTCGGACCTCTCCCCTGGCTGCGCTGAGAAGCCGACCCTGACCGCAAGAGGATCGCACTCACCTGGCCCCAGGTCGGCCCTGCTGGCATCCGTCCCTCCTGGGCAAAGACCCTTGGCCTGGGGCCCAGAACAGTGGGTGGCGAGGGACAGGAGGAGGGTGAGGGTTGAGCTCCGAAGGAAACCTGCAATAAGGCTGGCCGTGAGGGTCCCGGCGGGAGCAGGAGCTGGGGTACCCGGGTCCTGGGGTGGACCTGTGACCCACACTGTCGGGGCCTTCTTGAGGCCAGAGAACATGGAGGAACTTCTGGAGGCTCACAGCACCGGCCACCTGTGCACAGCCTGGGCCTGAGTCCAGGGTGTGTGGTGGGACGAGCATGGGCGTGATGTGTTGATGTGTGAACGTGTGTGTGTGTGTGTGTTGCACTCGTGTGAGAGGCAGGCGCACTGTGGGAGCTCCTTCTCCCTCCACCAGATGCCTCTGGCTCTGTGTCCTCACAGTGCAGCCCCGAGACCCCCATGGCAGAGGAGCTGTGGGGGCAGAAGCCACCTTCAAGGCCCTTGGCTGCTCAGCTGTGCAGTGGGGTCACGGCACGGCCTCCCAGAAGGAACTGGGGGCCCAGCCTGTGTCCCTGCTTCGGAAACCCAGCCCAGGAAGGACCCCCTTATCTTGCTGGCCCTGAGGGGGCAGACCACGTGGCAGAGTCTCTTCTCCAGCATCTGAGGGCTCTGTGGAGCCGGTGTCACCACAGTCCGTACAGATCTGCCCGCGGCCTCCTGGGCTGCTGGGCGCAGCCCACCCTCTCAGGGAGGGTGAGGCACTGGGTGACCCTGGGTGTGGGGTCAGGGTCCCTCTCCACCCTGGCCTCAGACTCAGCCCTGCCTGCGCTGGTCTGTCTCCACTCACCCCCAAGTTTCTCCGGAAGCCACATCCAGCTGCCTGGGCCAGGAGTGGCCCCTTCTTGCCAAGCTTGCCTGCCCTGCCTCATTCCCCACCAGGACCCCCAGTCCTGCTGCGGGCGAGCTGGGCTTATTGTGCCCCAGCAGCCCCACCCCCGGGCGGCTGCTGCTGCTGGGCAGGGCCCACTGTCCTTCCTCAGCTTGGCACAGACGCCGACTCGGGAGGGTGGGGTGGCCAGGGCCCTGGACTCTCCCATGTCTGCGGGATGGTTTTGCCACACGGGCCTGGTACTCAGGAGGCCCCCCTTCCACATGGGGGTCTCGTCTCACCCACTCCGGGGCCCACGTCTGTTTGGCGGTGAGCACTGGTCATCCTGGCTGAGCGTCCTGGGGCAGGTAGGCGCTGGGTCACGGGCAGTGGGTCCAGGACTAGCTGGAGAGGCAAGACGCAGGCTGGCCCCACTGCCCCTCCCATCCCCTGGGGTGCAGAGATGGCGGCAGTGGGGGGGGGGGAACGGTGCAGTCCAGGCTCCCAGGGGTGGCTGGGCCAGAGCTGTGGCTCTCCCACCTTCGAGGGGAAAGGATCCCATAAACAGCAAAAGGCAGTGGCAGGGAGTAAAGCCGGGGAAGCCCTGGGGTCTTTCTTATCATGGGTCGGGGCTCAGGGGACCCACGGGCTGCGGCGTCTCCAATGAGCAGATCTCCCGAAAACAGCGGGTCTCCCAGGCAGCCTGGTGCAGCCCGGCTTCGTCCCCACACCCAGCGGCCCTGGCAGCTCCCTGTCTCTCTCTGGGCCCTAGGTGTCCGGGTCTGTCGCTGACATCTGGCCCCCAGTGACAGCCAGGGTCACTCAGCCCCACTGGAAATGAAAGATGCAAGACCAGGGGCCCAGGAGGAGTCGGTGGGCCACTGCCTTCTCCTGGGCACAGCCTCATGGCTTTTGGGCACTTCTGGGCCTCCTGACTGTGGCCCAAGAGGGAGACAGGGAGGCTGCCCCATGCAGAGGCAGATACAGGGGTTCAGGCCCAGCCATGTGTCTGGACTGCCCTTTGGGTAGGCTGGTGGTGCTCACCTGGGCAGAAACCCTGGCTGCGGCGGGGGAGGTGCTGCCGGGGCGGTGTCGCGGCTGCCTCTGGCAGGGAGTTGCAGACTAGGTGCTCCAGGTGCAATCCCAGCCCGCCAAGTGCGTCAGCCGCTGCCGCTGGGCGCCTGGGTGCAGACGATGTGCAGGGCGGGGGTGCCGGCGTCCCCGCTCACATCCATGCCTGACCTGCAGAGGTGTGAGACTGCCCTGCCCCGCCCAGCCTCACTCCCACGGCGACATCCACCAGGCTGTCCCGTGGGGTAGACCCAGGCTGTGCCAGGCGATGCACTTCAGCCTCTGGGGCCTCAGGCACAGTGGGCACCTGCTTCCTTCCCTGAGTGGAGGCTGAGCTCACAGCTGGCAGCTGCCCAGCTCACACCCCTCCCTACCCACTGGGGCCCTACCCACTGGGGCCCCTGCCTACCCACTGGCGGCGTCTGCACCCCAGGGATTGTATTGTGTACCTGCATCTGAGTCCGCCATGTTTGCTGGTGCTCATGTGTGCACAGGGGCACATGCATTGGCATCTCGGCCCTCCTGGTCTAGGTGCCCGGAGCACGGACATGGATGCAGGGATGTCAGGCACACAGTGACGGCTGTTGCCATTCCATGGGTGCTCCCACGTGTGCACTGTAGGGCACAGACACGGACACGCGTGTCCCTGTGCAGAGATGTCAGGCACACAGTGACAGCTGCAGCCATTCCACGGGTGCTCCTACGTGTGTGCTGTAGGGCTCCACTAGGCAGGCCATGGTGGGAGGAGACAGGAGGGACTTCCCAGCCTGCCTGTACGGCGCCTCCCGCCACCGGGACAGGGTGCTGGCTGCTCCCCGCTGAGCCCCAGCCTGGCCCACCTATCCCAGTTCTTATCTTGGGAGGGGCTCAGCCCCTGCTTGGCAGCCCTGGGCCTGCAGCTCAGGTCAGCTGTGGCACCACCACCCCCGGCACCCACAAGCCAGCCTTGACCCTGATCCGGGTATTGGGGGGCTGACAGCAGGGGGCAAGTGGGTGACTGCTCCCCAGGCTGCACAGGCCCACGGGAGCCCAGGTGCCCCTTGGAGAACTGATGGCGAGGTGCAGGCGCCATGAGGGGCGGCGCTCACGCCTGGCTTGTTCAGGAGGGTCCGGCTCAGGACCAACCTCAAAAGCTCCTTGGCCATCAGCTGGGCCAGCCCAGCGGGATGCAGCAGTACTGACAGCTGCAGCCCGTCACAGTGAGGGGCAGTGAGGCCAGCGGCCCCCAGTCTAGATGGTGGGGAGACAGTCCCAGCCGGAGAGGGCAGGGGTGCCTTGCTCCAACTTGGGCTGATTCACAGGACCAGGAGGAAGCCAGGAGACAAGACAGCATGGGGGGTGGGGAGGCCGGGAATGGGTGCCAGAGGGTGACTTTGTCCTGGAGCTGGCCAGCGCGTGGCCTGGGAAGTGATGGGTACGCTGGCCGGGAGGCCTTCGCTGTTACTGTCCATTGGGGAAGAGCTCTGACAGTTGGCGGCCCAGGCCTGAGCTGACATGAGGGTGTGGGCTACACGAGGGTCCCTGGCTTGGTGCAGCCAGGTGCTCCTGTGGTTCTGCTTGTGGGAGCTGGGGGTCACTGGGGGCCTGCCCCAAGGTCTGTACCCAGGCTGCGAGGTGCTTGCTGTATGGGCGAGGGGCCTATGGCAGCCAGGACCACTGCGTCTCTCCTGGGTCCTGCTGGGTGGACTCAGGGCAGGGATGTGCAGGAAGACAGCTAGAAACAGTGTGGGGAGCCAGACCTGTCCCTTGGAACCCCCACTTTGGACACATTCACGGTTACCCTTGAGGCCAGTCACTGAGCATTTATTTGGAGTTCCTGGAACCCCACTGCAGCCAGGGGCCAGGGCTGAGCATGGGGTACAGAGAAGGTGGGACCTGGCAGGCCCACGGAGACAGAGTGGCAACGCCCGGCTGTGCGGGAGCCAGGCAGGCGGTGACATGGCAGGGACTGTAGCTGGGGCCTGGGAGACCCTGCAGCAGGGGCGGTGCTCACGGTGGATACAAGGACAGGTGTGTTCGGCAGGGCCTCGGCCATGGCCCCTGTGCACCAAGCTCAGACTCTGGGCAGAGGAGGGGAGGCCGTGGGTACAGTCAGGCCAAGGCACGTGGCCTGCAGACCCCAGCCCAGCGGGGAGCATTGGGTTTCAGGAGGCGGCGGCTGAGGGCGAGGTTCTGCACAGAGCGGTGAGGGGCAGTGCCTTCAGGATGCAGGGTCTCCCAGGCCAGGTGAGACCAGAACAGCCCTTCCCAGCTGCTCCAGTGGGTAGGTTGGGGCCAGTAGCTGACTGGGCCCCTCCTGGAGGCAAAGGCTAGCCCAAAACCTGGCACTTCCTCTACTGGTGGTGACCTTGAGTCCACAAAACAGATGCCCTGGGGGTGAAGCTTGGGAGCTGGAAGCTGTTCCAGGAGGTGGGAGCAGGCTTGGGGTTTCTCCCGGGCATGTGGGGAGGGAGGCCCTCAGATTCCCCATCAGCCCCATGGTCTCAGTGCCCTATCTTTGCTGGTGACCAGGGATGCCTGGCGCCCCCTGCTGGCCCCTCCTCAGTCCTTCCCCGCAGGCCTGGCCTCGTAGGCTCAGTGGGCCTGAATTCCTTGGCACCTCCAGGCTTCAGAGCCAGTGACCACATGCTTGCTGGCCCATTCCCCGCCCCCACCCCAGCCCCACGGCTCTCAGCTGTCCGGCTCCAACGTCCACTCCGACAGCCACTGTAGGCAGGAGGCTCGCTGTGTCTCGGTCTCGGGGGGCTTGGTCGGGGGTGGTGGGGGCCGGCCAGGCCCAGGCAGGAGCACGGAGGGGCTGCCCGGCCTGGGGGTCCCATCCTTAGAGTCAGGGTCAGGGGTGGCCCGTAAGGCCTGCACCAGCTGGTCCAGCGGCTGCAGCAGGGTGTGGGGGCTCCAGCAGGCGTCCAGGGAGGGCAGGAATGGGTCGGGCGTGCAGGCCTCCACGCACTCGCCGTCCGTGGGAATGCGGAGGTAGAGGGCGTGCAGCATCATTCGGAACGGCCGGTCCTCCCGGCCCGAGGGCTCTCCGTAGGTCAGGTCGCCCACCACGGGGTGGCCCAGAGCACTGCAGTGCACACGCAGTTGGTGCGTCCGACCTGCGGGGAGAGCGGTGCCGGTCAGCTGGGGGCGGAAGTCGCCCCTTGGGTTGGAGCTCTCCCTGTCCCCTGCCATGGGCGGGATAGCAGTGTTCCCAACATGACTAGGGTGGCGCTCAGTCCTGGAGGATCCAGGCCAGCCAGACCCCCCCAGCACTGTCGGGAGCCAGCAGGGAGCCCATGTCAGGTAAGAGGCTGAGAGGCCGCAGGGCACGGAGCTGCGAGCAGGAATGCTTGCTGCCAGCTCTGACTTGAGGCTTAGAGTGACATAACACAGGCTACGTGGACTCGTGTCTCAGTTTCCCTTCCGTCACCAGCGGGAGACCACCCACCCCAGACACACCTGTGAGAGGCTTCAGCAGGACTTTGGAGACGGGATCGCCTGCGTACAGCCCGTGCTCCAGAACCACCAGCTCTGTCAGGCTTGGCTTGGGGTTCTCACAACCTGGGGTATGCAGAAGGCAGGGGTGCAGTCAGCCAGGCTAGCCCGGGGCCCAGGCCCACCCAACCCACGATGCCTGCCCGGTTGATCCCTGTCTGCTCAGGTCCACCCCAACCCAGCATGTCCACCCACTTGGTCCCTGCCCATCCAGTCCCATCCAGTCCCACCCATGATGCCCACCCGCTTAGTCCCTGCCTGCCGCACCCTGCGTGCCCTCGATGCACATGGTGTGGGCCCGGCCTTCTGTGCTGTTCCTGCCGATGGCGTGGCTGATGGTCACCCGGCTCTCTTGGATGTGCCCCCGAAGCTGCAGGGTTGGGGGGTATCACACGCAGATCACGGGACAGCCCGCCACTTCTGGGGAGCCCACCTAACACGAAGCAGCCATGTAGCATGCAGTGGGATGCTCTGAGCCAGGGCCTGCCCAAGTGCGCTGGGAGGCCTGAGTCCCCGCACCCCGTCCCCGGACTGACCAGGTCTTACCAGTGCCAGATAAGCCTTGGTCACGCGCCGCTCCTTGAAGCTCCTGTATGCGCTGCCGGCGGCTGCCTTGTTCAGGGCCACGCACAGCGCCCCGCTGGTGGAGAAATCCAGCTGGTGGCAGAACCTGTGGTGGGGCAGAGTCCAGCGTCTGAACCACTTCCCTCCACAGACGCTGTGGTGGGGCTCGGGCCACCCGCCTACCTGAATCCATAGCAGGTGCCGGGGTCCGCCAGCTCCGGGAAGCGGTGCCGCAGCTGCTTCTGCAGGGTCAGGGTCTCCCGCCACGTCTTGCTGTCAATGCGAAGGTCCCAGTGCTTGTTCACCACCAGGAAGTCGTGGCTCCGGTACACGATGGACAGGTTCTCCACGCTGCCCGGCTCCATGGCGGGCCTGCTGAGCCACGCGTGGGTGGGTGTGCGGTGAGCACGTGGGAGGTGCCCATCCCACAGACGTCCCCGTCCCCCGGGTTCCGGTGCAAAGCCACCGAGCCAGGCGCGCAGACCTACTGTGCAGCTGCACCCACTCCCCACGGTGAGGCCGGGGAGTCGGCCTGCTCGGGACCGACCAGAGGGGCCCTGCCCGACCCAGGCCCGGAGAAACAGCCGTTCCGAGCCCGCCCCGCAGAGCCTTCCCCATAGACCCTCCTCTCCAGGGAATGCACCTGACGGCCTCTGCCCGACGGCGGGGGCGGGAAAGGACCACAGCAACCCTGGGGCCGAGCAGCCAGGTCAGCCCGGGGCGCGCGGCAGGGCTGGGGCCTCCTCGCTCCCCGCAGCCCGCGAAGACCCGCGCCCCGCACAGGCCCGGTGTGCGGGCAAACCCTGGCTCCGAGCCCCTCCCGCGCCCCCGCCCACGCCAAGGCCGACCTGCTGCCGAGCCGCGCCGTCCAAGCCCCCGATGTCGTGCCCGGAGCCCGCTCTAGCCCTGCGCCCGCGCGCTCCCGACCCAGTGATCCTGGAACCGCGCGCGACTCCAGACGCCCAGCAGCGCCCCCGCCCTGCCCCGCTGCGCGCGGAGCCCCGCCTCCTCCCCGCCCCCGCCGCGGAAGGGCGGCTGCGCCGGCCAATGGCGAGCTCCCCAGGGCCAGCCGCGGCGACTGGGCGGGGGGGTCAAGAACTCGCCCCGCCCACCACACGCTCAGCCCCGCCTCCTCCCCGCCTACCAATGGCGAGGGCCGTTGGGCACGGCGGCCGCTGATTGGCGGCGCTCGGCACGCTCGGCACGCTCGGGGCGGGCGGCGCGTGGCGGCGACGGCGGCGCGGGAGATTCGGAGCAGGAGCCGGGTCTCGCGGACGGCATGGAGGACTACGAGCAGGAGCTGTGCGGCGTGGAGGATGACTTCCACAGCCAGTTCGCGGCCGAGCTGGAGGTGCTGGCCGAGCTGGAAGGTGGGGCGCGGCCCCCGGCAGGGACGGCTCTCCGGAGGCGGCGTGGCCGCACGGCCCGCGGTCGGAAGCCGGGACGGAGGCCACTTCGGGGGGGGCGCGCCGGGGGCCGGTGGGGCTTCCCGGCCGCGGCTGGCGGGGTCTGTCCCGGGGCGGCCGCCGAGACCCTCCTCTCCCGGCAGGGGCGTCGACTCCATCGCCCTCCGGGGTCCCCCCGCCCCCTGCGGGCCGGCCCCCGCGGACGTTCGAGGAGGCCCTCGCCGGAGGGGACGCGGCCTCCCGCGTCGCCCCAGCCGCCCCTCCGGGCAGCAGCCGGGGCCGCGCCAGGAAGAGGCAGGTGCACGCGGAGCCGCAGCCGGCCGGGTCCCCGCCCCGCAGTAGGTCGCGGCGTTGCCCCGGGGCCTCGGGGTGGGCGCGGGGCTGGCGAGGCCGCTGGCTCCTTCCCTGTCTCCCGCAGCCCCCGGGATCAAACGGCCCAGGCTGCAGGTGGTCAAGAGGCTGAACTTCAAGTCCGAGGAGTCGGAGGGGCCGCCCCCGCCCGACGCCCCCCCGAGGGACATCACCCCTCCGCCTGGCCCTGAGGACCTCGCCGAGCTGTGGGGCCATCGGTGTGTCCCGCCCCGTTTGTCTTGTGGGACTCAGATGGAGCCCTCCCGTTTCCTGGAAGAGGCCTGGGGCATGGGGAGGGTTTCGTGGCTCAGGGTGGCATCGGACACTTGTGTCCACTGGTGACCCGAGGCTTGAGTTTCTGCCATTGATGCCTGGTCTCCCCCCAGAGCCTCAGATGCTGCTGCCGACGTGGGTCTCACACAGGCCTCACCAGCCCCCCGAAATCCTGTCCTGAGACGGCCCCCCATCTTGGAGGACTATGTCCACGTGACATCCACGGAGGGCATCCGGGCCTTTCTGGTGCTGCGTGCTGACCCCGTGGGCACAGGGGTGCAGGTGAGTGCAGCGACACGTCCGTGGCCTGGGGCTGCCGGTGGCTGTGGACTTCCCACATGGCGCATGGGCCGGTGCTGCTCAGGAAAGGGTCCTGGGAGCCCTCACCTGTGCCGTTTGCTTAAAGCGGGTCCCGTGCACGCTGCCAGGGGCTGCAGAGGGGCAGGCTGCTTCATGGGGTGCTGCAGGGTCCAGCCCCACAGGGTCTAGTGGGTGTTTTTTTGCGTGCGGAGACGATAGATCTTAGAAAAGAGAGATGCAAGATGCGGACATAAGAGAACTCAGCTGGGTTGGGGGCCACTGTTACCGAGCCGCGGAGTCCAGCAGTGGCTCCGAATGCCTGGACGCTGATATTTATTGTCTTTGAGGCAGGGGCAGGGTAAGGAGAGTGAATTATCTGACATGATTGGTAGGTGTCAAGCAAGTCACATTCTTTTTTTTTTGAGACGGAGTTTCACTCTTGTTACCCAGGCTGGGTGCAATGGCGCGATCTCGGCTCACCGCAACCTCCGCCTCCTGGGTTCAGGCAATTCTCCTGCCTCAGCCTCCCGAGTAGCTGGGATTACAGGCACGCGCCACCATGCCCAGCTCATTTTTTGTATTTTTAGTAGAGACGGGGTTTCACCGTGATGACCAGGATGGTCTCGATCTCTTGACCTCGTGATCCACCCGCCTCGGCCTCCCAAGCAAATCACATTGTTACAATGGGGGGCGCGCAGTGGGTGCTGTGCAGAGGGCCCTTCCCTCTCAGGCAGCTTGCGCAAGGAGGGGAGGCACCTATATCAGTTTCTTTCTATGAACTTATCAGAGAGATCAGAGGCTTTTTAGGATTCCTATATTCCTGCTTCTCACAGCTTCTGAGAATTTACACGGGGGCATTGGGTGGGAAAGTGGAACGTGAAGGTGACCGTCGGAGCGCAGCCCCACAGAGAGGGTTTAACCCCCTGGATGTCTGTGGGCCGGCCTGGCTAGTGTCAGACAGAGTTTTCTCGGAAACTCCCCCTCAAGGCCTGCTAAGTAACGGGCGCCTTCCCAGGCACTGGCGCTACCACAAGGCTCTCGCTCTCACCTCCTGATCACTTCTCACAATGTCCCTTCGGTTCCTAATTATGTGTCACCCCATTATGTCTGTTTTATAAAATTAAAAATATTATTATAGTAAAGTGAAGATGGGTAGAGAAAGTGATGTAATAAGATGGATTACGTATTTGAACGTGGTGTCTATTTGGTGTCGTTTGGCCTCTTAAGCTGCAACTGACCAGTAAGTTTGTCTGGTGTGTTGCTGTATCTGAGTAATCATTTGTCACGCTGGGACAGTGTGCCTCAGTGTCTTGCTGTGGCACCCGGGCAGCTTTCTTCCTGCAGGGTGCAGCCTTAGAGGACACAGCCTCCCCACCCCCAGGCTGCTGTCCAGCCTGTTTGTGTGGCCTGGGGGTGGACAGGGCCTCCTCCCCGCTTCCCCCTCCCACGTTTGCCCTCCCTTTTCTCCTACCTGGTGAAGCTGCCCCTTGTTTCCCCTCTGTAGATGCCCCATCTGGGTGGCTTCCTTCCTTTGGCTCCCCTGCCCAGTCTCCCACCCCCCACTGGCCAGCTTACTGGGGTTGTCTCACTTGGGGCCCTGAGCGCTGAGGGGGCTGAGGTGAACCCCTTGACCTGGGAGGGCTCCAGAGGCAACTGTGTCCCTCCCTTCCCCACAGAGTCCTCTCCCCCACGTCCCATGGCGAGGCGGTGGCCAGCTGGACCTGTTGGGTGTATCCTTCGCCTCCCTGAAGGAGCAGGTTGACAGTGAGGTTGGAGCTGAAGGTTTGCTGGGGAGGTGGGGGGGTGCTGGGGCCGCCTGAGCCCTCCTCATCCCAGCCTGTGTTTGCACAGCGGCGGCAGCGGCTGCTTCAGGAGGCCCAGCAGCTCTCAGACACCCTGCACAGGTGACGCGGCCGGCCCCTCTGCCCCGGGGACCCTTTTGGGCTCTTGTATCAACTCCTAGCTCGTGTTTGTGGGGTGTGGGTCAGCATGGTTCCCTGTGAGGGGTTTGTGGCTCAGGACAGGGTCCTCTCCAGCCTCAGGTCAGAGGAGGAGGCAGCGCAGCCTGTGGGAGCCCCCGAGGAGGAGCTGGCTGCCGGCCAGGACACCTCCCCTCACTGCCTCTGGGTGGACGAGTTTGCGCCCCAGCACTACACGGAGCTGCTCAGTGACGACGTGAGGTCTTCTTCTCGCTCAAGTGTGACTGGCTCCCTCTGTTCCCACGATGGAAGGACCCGGGCCTGCTGGCCTTTGCACAGCCAGTTGGCTGGGCCTCAGGGATGGAGCAGGGACTCTGGTCTGCCCCCTGGAGCTGTAGGCGGGGAGCTGAGCACAGGGCTGTGTGCTGCTGGCCTCCTGTGACCTGTGAGCCGGGCCAGGGGTCCAGGTTGTCCCTGATCCAAGTCTCTGTCCCCTTTCCCACCTTCACAGCAGCCCACACTGGGGTGCCCCTGGGGAGGGCGGGGGCCTCCCAGATGGGCCGGGGACAGAGCCCCTGGTGTGAGCCTCTCGGTCACTCACTCGCAGGGAGACGGGGGTGGCCATTCGTCCTGAGGCTGGGTGTCCCATTGGGGTCCCGGGGCTCACAGTGGCAGGCTGACTTCCCGTGCCTGGAGGTGGTGCCCTCAGGCTGTGCGTCCCCTCCCTCAGTTCACCAACCGCTGCTTGCTCAAGTGGCTGAAGCTGTGGGACCTGGTGGTGTTTGGCCACGAGAGGCCTGCCCGGAAGCCCAGGCCCAGTGTTGAGCCGGCCCGGGCCAGCAAGGAGGCCACGGCCCCAGTCAAGTGGAAGAGCCATGAGCAGGTGCTGGAGGAGGTGCTGGAGGCTGGACTGGACCCGAGCCAGCGGCCGCGGCACAAGGTGAGCCCTGCTGGCCACGCGCCAGCACCAAGCCTGAGGCTTTGCACTTGGTTCCAGGCACCTGGAAGCCTCCGGGTTCTCTAAGGCTTTTCCTAGGAGGCTGGGTGTGGTGACCTGAGGGTCTTGGTGTGAAACACCATTAGTAGCAGTTAGAACTGGAATCTGTTTCAGTGACAGCTCGGGGGAAGTCAGTGCCCCTGAAGGGCTCTGCGTCTGGCCAGGATCATCTGGTGGACGGTGGGTGGTTTCTGGGGGCCGGGCATGTGGGTGCCGGCTGTGTCTCGTCTGCACAAGCCTTACTCTGCATGGGGTTTTTTCTGCGGCCTTCTTGGTGCGTGAATGTGGCCAGTTTTGTCTTGTTTGTGGGGTGGGGAGCGCCCAGCCTGTGGGGCACACGTTACCATCCCTGGCTGCTGGCCGGCGCGTCCTGGGGATGTGGTGCACACCACGTCTCTGTCTCCCTGGGCTGCAGGTGGCACTGCTGTGTGGGCCCCCGGGGCTGGGGAAGACCACCCTGGCACACGTGATTGCGCGGCACGCGGGGTACTCTGTGGTGGAGATGAACGCTAGGTGGGTGGCTCTTACGTCTGTCCTGGTGTGTTTCAGTTCTGGCTGTGGAGCTGAGACCAGGGATGGATGCTCCTGACACTCCTGTCTTGAGGGTGGGGGTGGCCTGGGCCTGTGGGCTTGGGAAATGTGTCCTTCCTCGGGATTCACGGGGTCACTGCAGCCACGTCACGTGGCAGCCTCAGTGTAGGGATGGCAGCCCTGGTCTTGGGAGGCTACCCTGCCCGGGACACTGGCTGCCCTGATCCTGGACCTCACTGTTCCAGTGACGACCGCAGTCCCGAGATCTTCCGCACACGCATCGAGGCGGCGACGCAGATGGAGTCTGTGCTGGGTGCTAGCGGGAAGCCCAACTGCCTGGTCATCGATGAGATCGACGGGGCCCCTATGGTGGGCTCCCTGATGCCTGGGTGGGAGGGTGGGCGGGCACCGGGGCCTAGGCTCACAGTCTGCTTCGCCTCCCCCAAGGCTGCCATCAATGTCCTCCTGAGCATCGTGAACCGCAAGGGCCCACGGGAGGCGGAGCTCCAGGGCCAGGCCATGCCTTTGAGTGGTGGCCGGCGGCGCAGGGCAGAGGGGGGGATCCTGATGAGGCCCATTATCTGCATTTGCAATGACCAGTGAGTGTGTGGGCGGGTGCTGCGGTCAGGAGAGGCCCCGGTGCCTGGAGGGAGGGTCCGGCCCCTGCCGTGCCCCGGGCTGTGGTGCCCACCCTGGGTCCCTGGCGCTGCTGCCTCTCCTCAGGTTCTCACCGTCCCTGCGGCAGCTGAAGCAGCAGGCCCTCCTGCTGCACTTCCCGCCGACTCTGCCCTCAAGACTGGTGCAGCGTCTCCAGGAGGTCAGTGGGGCCCAGGGAGCCGCTCGGCTAACGCAGGGTTGGGGGTGTGGCTTCGTCCTAGCCCCGGTTTCCCTGTCCCCTCTCTGTGGAGCCCGTGGTAACTCCGGCAGGATGGGGCATACAGTGGGGCCCTCCGCAGCCTACTTCTCCCGCAGGTCTCCCTGCGGCGGGGACTGAAGGCCGACCCCGGGGTGCTGGCCGCCCTCTGCGAGAAAACTGACAATGACATTCGGGCTTGCATCAACACCCTGCAGGTTGGAGGCAGGCAGGCGCCGGGTGGGGCGGGAAGGGGTCGGGAGTTGGCTGCCTCTTATGCTTCCCCCACTTGTCCAGTTTTTGCACAGCCGGGGCCAGCGGGAGCTGAGTGTGCGGGACGTGCGGGCCACACGTGTGGGCGTCAAGGACCAGCGCAGAGGGCTCTTCTCGGTGTGGCAGGAGGTCTTCCAGCTGCCTCGAGCCCAGAGGTAGGCGGCATGGTCTTGGCTCAGACAGCCATGGTGCCTGGACCCCAGGATGCTGGCCCTCTGTGCAGACCAGCACAACCGAGTCGGGGACTCTGAGTCCTGAGCCCGTGGCTGCCTGCCAGCCTCCAGGGCCCTCCTGGCCTTTCCCTGGCTTGTTCTCACCACTCAGCCTTGGTGGCTCAGCCACGGAAGCCACCAGGGCCCCTGTGGGAAGGCCGCCCTGATTCAGTGGGGCCCCCAGGGCACCCCTTGGCTCGACTTCCACCCTCAGTTTTGCCACATTGGGCCTGGGCTGTGGTCTCTGCTCCTGCCTGCCCGTACTGTGAGGCCCCCTGTGGGCGGGAGCAGCCAGCATGCCTCTGTGTGACCTGGTGCAGGGCCACAGGGGGTGCTGGTCTGGTTGTGCCTTGGGGCATGAGAGGTGCCAGGCTGGGGCTGCAGGACGTGCTGCTCCTGGCCTGGACCCCGGGTTGGGGGGGGCACCCTGGGGTCTTCTGGACCCAGAGGGTCAGTCAGGGCTCCTCCTCACATTTAGTGAGGTTTTCAGGGGGTCGAGGGCAGGTTATGTCCCCAGCTGTCTCAACGTGAGCGAGGGAGCAAGGGCCCTGCTGAGAAGCGTGGAGTGGGGGTGCCTTTGGGAGGCATGGGCCTACCTTTGCTTGCACACGGGCCTGTCCAGCTTCAGCCCCCCCATCTGTAGGCGCCGTGTGAGCCAGGATCCTGCCCTGCCTACCGACACGCTCCTGCTGGGTGACGGGGACGTGGGCTCCCTCACCTCGGCCTCACAGCGATTCTACCACGTCCTGCACGCGGCTGCCTCTGCGGGCGAGCACGAGAAGGTGGTCCAGGTACCTGCCCTCCACCAAAATCCCTGCTGGAGGCTGCTTGGCCAGGACCTGGGCTGTGGCCTTGCCCCTCCCAGCCCTCCAGGAGGATGGGGAGATGCTTCGGGGTGCTGATAGAGAGAGAGGCAGGCGTTGGGAGATGGGGCACCAGCAGGCCTCCGAGGTCCGGAGCCGGAGCCCGGAGGAGGGGAGGGCTGCAGGGTATGGGCCCTCAGCAGGCAAGGAGGGAGGGAGCGGGCGTCTGACTGGGGAGGGTGCGGTGGAGGCTGCTTGGGACTCTCAGCCAGTTGGGGTAGAGCCTCTGCCTGACCGCCTAGCCTGGCGCTGTGAGGGCCAGGCACGTGGGGTGGAGAGCAGGGCAGTGAGGTCTAGGCCTGAGCAAGCGGCAGAGGTCTCCCTGTCGCCCTGCCCCCGGAAGGCCCTGGCTAAGCTGCCTACCAACAATTCTAAGCGGCTTTGGATCAGCGACTGGGGATCCACAACCAATCCTCAAATCTGTGGTGTAGAGAGGTGGTGTGTGGGGGGGTGTGGAGCAGCGGGGGTGGGGTGGAGCAGCGGGGGCGGTGCGGAGCAGCGGGGGCGGTGGACTCCCCTGCAGAATGTGGGGGGTTCCATGCCCTGGATTCTGGTGGATGGAGCTTCCTCAGGCAGTCTAAGATGAGGCTGAGTGAGGCTGGACCGCTTTGGCTCCTGGAGGCCACCCCGTGGGCGGTTAAGCCTCTGTCAAGCTGGAGTGGGGGTGCTCAGGGGTGGGCGGGGGCGTGAGGGCAGGAGCTCAGGGTTGCCCTGGGGTGGGCGGGGGCGTGAGGGGCAGGAGCTTAGGGTTGCCCTGGGGTGGGTGAGGGCGTGAGGGGCAGAAGCTCAGGGTTGCCCTGGGGTGGGTGGGGGCGTGAGGGGCAGAAGCTCAGGGTTGCCTTGGGGTGGGCGGGGGCGTGAGGGCAGGAGCTCAGGGTTGCCCTGGGGTGGGCAGGGGCGTGAGGGGCAGGAGCTCAGGGTTGCCCTGGGGTGGGCGGGGGCGTGAGGGGCAGAAGCTCAGGGTTGCCCTGGGGCGTGAGGGGCAGGAGCTCAGGGTTGCCCTGGGGTGGGCGGGGGCGTGAGGGCAGGAGCTCAGGGTTGCCCTGGGGTGGGCGGGGGCGTGAGGGCAGGAGCTCAGGGTTGCCCTGGGGTGGGCGGGGGCGTGAGGGCAGGAGCTCAGGGTTGCCCTGGGGTGGGCGGGGGCGTGAGGGCAGGAGCTCAGGGTTGCCCTGGGGTGGGCGGGGGCGTGAGGGCAGGAGCTCAGGGTTGCCCTGGGGTGGGCGGGGGCGTGAGGGCAGGAGCTCAGGGTTTCCGGCCACCTGTAGGGCTTGTTCGACAACTTCCTGCGCTTGCGGCTGCGAGACTCCAGCCTCGACGCTGTGTGCGTGGCCCTCGACTGGCTGGCCTTTGACGACCTGCTGGCACGGGCTGCCCACCACAGCCAGAGCTTCCAGCTGCTGCGCTACCCACCCTTCCTGCCCGTGGCCTTCCACGTGCTGTTTGCCTCCAGCCACACGCCCAGGATCACCTTCCCCAGCAGCCAGCAGGAGGTGTGTCTGCCCCAGCCCCCTGTGCCGTCCGTCTGTGTGGCTGCACCCCTCCCGTTTCCCCACCTGGCCTGGGAGGCCCCCGTGACCAGGCCTTGGGTCACCCACTGCCCCAGGCCCAGAACCGGATGAGCCAGATGAGGAACCTGATCCAGACGCTGGTGTCCGGCATTGTGCCAGCCACGCGAAGCCGGGCCACGCCCCAGGCCCTGCTCCTGGACGCCCTCTGCCTGCTCCTGGACATTCTCACACCCAAGCTCCGCCCTGTGAGTGTCCTTCCCGGGGTGGGGGACTCCCCACCTGCTGCACCCCCACCCCAGGTGAGCACACAGCAGTACAGCCTGCTCAGCCCCCCGCCTGCTGCCCCACCCAGGTCAGCACGCAACTGTACAGTGTCCGCGAGAAACAACAGCTGGCCAGCCTGGTGGGCACGATGCTTGCCTATAGCCTGACCTACTGCCAGGAGCGCACGCCCGACGGGCAGTATGTCTACAGGCTTGAGCCGTGAGTCCCCCGGCGCCTGGGGTGGGGGACTGGGGGCGGCACTCCAGGTGCCAAGGCCCACGTGGGACCAGGAGTCTGAGAGCACAGTCATGGGAGGGTGTCTGGGGGTGGTGGGCCCAGCGCAGCCTTTGCTCAGATGTGACTGAGAGGCTGGGCACAGCCCTGGGACCAGAGTTCTACAGAGCTGCTCCCTGCCTTGGCGTCCCCACACGGAGCTGGAGCCAGGCGGCCTTGAGAGTGCCTCGCTTCCTAAGGCCGAGGCCCACTGTGGGTTCGCCACGGGGTGGCGGGGCTGAGGCACCGGGCAGTGGCCCCAGGGTCCTGCTGCTCCAGCGACGGGACTGGCATGCAGGACGCCAAGTCACTCTGTGAAACCCTTGGCAGGTTTCATTGTTATCCCCTGTACGCTTGCAGTTGGGGAAACTGAGGCTCAGGGCTGTGAAACCCGGTTGCTGCAGGGCAGGGGTGCAGTGGCGCCAGGACTCAACCCCACATTCCCACTCCGGTGTGGCATTGGAGTTTTCGGTTGGAGCACCCGGCGGGTCTCTGGCCCTGGGCCTGGCCCCCACTGACCAGTGCCCTGGTGCCTGCCCACCCTGAGCAGGAACGTGGAGGAGCTCTGCCGCTTCCCTGAGCTGCCTGCCCGCAAGCCCCTCACCTACCAGGCCAAGCAGCTCATTGCCCGAGAGATTGAGGTGGAGAAGATGCGGCGGGCAGAGGCTTCAGCCCAGGCAGGGAACAGCCCCCAGGTGAGCCCACCCAGGTTCTGGAGCAGGTTGGGGCCTGGGCATGGACCATCCCCACCGTAGCCCTGTGTGGCCAATCCTGACAGTGCCTGTTCCCTGCAGGTGGATGGGAGCCCCCCAGGGCTCAAGGGTCTGCTGGGGGGCAGTGGGGAGAAAGGGGTGCGGCGACCTGCCCCACGAAACCACGAGCAGCGGCTGGAGCACATCATGAGGCGCGCGGCACCAGAGGAGCAGGTGCGGAAGGGGCAGTAGCAGGGGCGGGGCCGGGGCAGCCATGGGGCGGGGCTCGGGTACCTTTGCGGTGGGGCTGGGGCAGCCGTGGGGCAGGGCCAGAGTACCTTTGGGGGTGGGGGTGGGGCTGAGCCACAGGAGGAGTCTGCCTTGGGGTGGGGCTGGCTCAGTGCCCTAAGTGGGGGTTCTGAAGGACCAGCTCCCCACTGTCAGCACCACCAGGGTTCCACCTGGGCCTGTGTCCTGCCTGGGCAGAAGAGTGTCCCTATTGGTTTACTGCCGGGTTCCTGTCTGAGGAGTAGATCGCAATGAGGGGTGGGGGGTGCTGGCCTGGGCCAGGTTGGGAAAGGTGTCTCAGAGGCGCTCCGGGCCCTCCTCCCTGGAAAGGCCCTCGGTCCTCCCATCGTTGGCAGGGGCTGCATGGGGTGTCTGCCCTACGGGGCTGACCAACCCCGTTTCCCCATCAGCCTGAGAGGGACTTCTTTGGACGTGTGGTGGTCAGGAGCGTGGCAGCGCCGAGTGCAGGTGTGTGTGGGGCTTTGCAAGGTTGCGGGGGACCTGGGGTGCCGGGGTCCAGCTGAGGAGCAACGCTGCGGCCCCACAGGGGACACGGCCCCGGAGCAGGACTCAGCGGAGCGGCGCATGGGCACAGCGGTGGGCAGGAGCGAGGTCTGGTTCCGCTTCAACGAGGGCGTCTCCAACGCGGTGCGGCGCAGCGTGTACATCAGAGACTTGCTCTAGTTTCCTCTGACCCGGAGACGGCGCGGAGGGACGGAAACCCGGACGCTTTCATAAAGTCACACCTTTACAGACCGCAGTCATGCGCGAGTGGCGTGGGCTCACGGGATGGTGGGAGCGGGAGGGGCCGGGCGGAGCCCACGGGACTGTGGAAGGGGGGATGGGCGGAGCCCACGGGACGGTGGGAGTGGGCCGGGTGCCGGCTCACAGGATGGTGCACTTGCCCTTCTCCACCCACGGGTTGTTCTTCATCAGGTCGGGGTTCAGGAAAGGGTCTTTGGGGATCCCATCCTCAATCCACTTCAGCAGCCTGTGGGTGGGCGGGTGGAAGGTGAGGGGTGGCACCTGGCCCCCGAGGGCCGCCTGCTGCACCTGCCCGTCGGCGCTGGTCCTGGCTATGAAAATGAGCGGCCAGTGCGGGGCAGAGAAACCAGAGGCAAATGAGGCGGGTGGGGCACTCACTCGGGGATGGTCTTGGAGGCCATCTCTCGCTGGTAGGACAGCTGGTACTTGAGGCTCTCCACCTCCTTTTTCATCTGAGGCACGTCCCACTCCTCCATGGCGTCGGGGGCTTCCGAAGCAGCCAGCCTGGGGCTGGAGAGCACAGGAGGAAGCCGCAGAACCAAGGCCACCAGCCTGCGGTCCTACCCCCCAGCTGCTCCTTCCCCACAGGCCTGAGCTGAGCCCCCCAAGATGAAGTGGGGAGAGTTCCCACCAGACTCCTGCCCTCTCCACCCCCGTCCTTCCCCAGGTCCACCGGTGTTGCTAGGGTGCAGGGCACACGGTGTCCCATGAGGCCCCAGCCCCCTCCCCCGGTGGGGTTAATTCCCTGTCCTTCCCCGTGTCCACCGGTGTTGCTAGGGTGCAGGGCACAGGGTGTCCCACGAGGCCCCAGCCCCCTCCCCCGGCGGGGTTAATTAACCGGGAGAAACTTTCCATCCATCCTCCGCTAGCTCCCATCCCCCACACCTGACGAAGGTCCCTTGAAGACAACAGAACAGGTGCCCAGCACGGCAGGTCCCCAGCTCCCACCCTCCCACTGAGGCCCTGGCGGGCTGATCAGACCACGGTGTACCCCCTGTTTTGCATGGGCAGAGCCCAGCCCAGAGCCAGTGACTCCTTGGCAGGAAGGCTCTGCTCAGTTTGCATTTTTGGCGGGTGGGCTGGGCTGGGCTGGGCTGGGGTGTGTGCTCAGGACCTTGGGGGCTCAGGCTACATGGCCTGAGTCTGGGATGTGGGCTGTGGGTGGCCCCTGGGTCCCCAGTTTGTTTGGCGACCACACACGGGTCACCTGCAGGCTTTCTGCTTGTGGCCAGCATGGGAAAGCCACAGGTTGACACCTCTCAGAACTGTTGGAAGTTCAAGGCGAATGGGGGTGGGAAGCCCCCTGCCTCTCCCACCCCCTGCCCACTCCAGGGGCACAGGGAGTCTCATTCTGCCCCGACTCTGGCCACAATCCCTGAGATTAGGAGACAGGGCTGGCTTCCTTGACCTTGGGAGGGTGGGAAGGGGGCTGGTGCTGAGTTTGGGGGAGCCTTCCTCTGGCCCAACAGGCTCCCCATCCCTTTGGTCTCACAGCTGCACCACCCACCTAGGGAGGGGCCCAAGGCCTGGCGCCGGTGGGATCCTGGTTGGTTAATTGGACAGACTGTCAGAAGCTGGGGGAGGGTCCGCCAGGAGCTGGGTGGGAGCCCAGGGAGTGGGTGGGGGCGGGCTTCTGGGGGAACAATTAGGGTCCTGCAGAGGATTCCCTCCTGTTTGGGCCTTTCCTCAGAGACCCCCACACACAGTCACGTGGGTGTAGGGCCAGCTGCCAGGGGGTCCTCGTCCAGCTCTACCTGCCAGGAGCTGCTGCTGTCAAGCCCCGCCGCCCGCACCCCGTGGACACCCCCAGCCATGGCACTTGGCGGGCACTGCGGGCGCGCACGGCACTCAGACGGACCGCGGCTCCCCCGAACCTCATAAGCCGCCGCCCCGCTTGCAGCACCACCCGGGAGTTAGGGTGAGCCCAGGGGACCGACTTGGGCAAGCCAAGAGCCACGGGGTCCTCCCCAGCCCCAGGGGCCTGTTTGTTGGCCCTACCTTGAAAGGTGACAGCGTAGGGACAGTGATGACAACGGCCAGGCGACCGAGAGTGACAGCGAGGGCCAAGTGCTGTGCCCGGAGTCTGCCTGGCAGAGCCCCAGCTGGGCCCCGCCCCTCCCGCCACCTGGGCCCTGGCCCCGCCCCCACGCCCTCCTCAGGGCTGAGCTGACCCCAGAGACAGCCTGTGCTGCCGCCTCCCTGGGGCTCACCCAGTGCATGGACATGCAGCCAGGGGCCAGTGTGGGGCTGGTCCAGTTACCCCGAGGGGCCAGCTTGGCCACCGGTGGAGTAGTCTCCTTCAACCTTGGGGGCAGGTTCCTGGGTTGCATACTAGGGGCCTTCCCACTCCAGTGTCCTGGGCCAACTGGGAGGAGTAGGGATGGGGCCAGGACCCTTTGCCCTCTGGGGTCTCTGCAGCCTGCAGGGTTTGGGTGAACCTCAGCCATGTCCCGAACGGGGCGTCCTGTATGTGCCTTGTGGCTCGCCCTGGGATGTGAGCCTCTTCCTGCTAAGGGTCCTGGGCCTCCGTGGAGCTCCCTGCTCTGTCCTGACTCCCCATTCCCAGGTCAGTGGTGGGCACAGCGGGCAGCTTTTTGGTCTGCCCTCAGCTGAGGGTGGCTTCCTGAGGTGTCCCTGACACCAGGCCTGTTGTGGGGGCCCTGGGGGTCACTGCCCAGGGAGAGGTATGCAGGCTGTGGCACTCAGGCTGGTGCCGGGCAGCCTCGAGGCTCTGGGGAGGGCGTTCCCTCTGGGGCTCAGCACGCGTCAGCCTGCAGAGCTGAGACCGGCCCGTTTTTCCTCCAGGTTTCTCCGTGTTTCCCCTTGGGCTCCTGTGGGAGCTGCACCCTGTACACACCAGGCTGCATCCCTGGGTGGGGGTCCCTGGGCAGCAGCGGCCGCTTCTGAGAGTGCCGGGCCAAGCTCCCCAAACTTAGTCCCTGCAGAAGCTGGGCCACCACATCCCAGGGAGGCCTGGGTCAGGCCCTTCTCAGGTGTTCCCAAGGCCAGGGGCCTGTGAGAGGTCACTGCCTCCTACGTGTCACAGGGAACTGCCTGGCCTGCCTCGGGTGGCCCAAAGCCCTGTGGGGGTGGTTGGGGAGAGGTGGGCCCCGTCCCCCTCCGGCTCCCAGGCCCTTGAGGCCACTCAGCAGGCCTCCCGCCCTCTGACTCTGAGAATCGGGGCCACCTGCACCTCCCACCCTGATGTGGGTCGGCTGGTTCAGAGACGCTTCTGGAACTGGGGCACATCAGGGAAGGGATTATTTTTATTGTGGATTTGGGGGTGGGGTGGGGGAGCTTAAAGCCCAGGGTGCCAGGCCGCCTCCTCAGACAGATGGCTGCCCCTCTGCGCACGGAGGGGGCTGGATGAGGTTGCTTTGGTGCCTGCCCTGCCCTGCCCTGCCTGGGCCCTCGGGTGCTGCGACTCAGGATGCGTCTTGGTATCTGGGCTGCTGGGGGCACTCCTTGTGGCTGGGAGTGCCACTCCGCCTGGGTGCCAGAGTGGCTGTTGGGGGAGGGGTACCACCCCAGGATGTGGGCAAGGGGGAGGGGACCCCAAGATGTGTCCCCATGTTCACAGGGACAGCAGGTGGCTTGGAGCCAGGGCCAGGGCCAGGGTGGGGACACCCTGAGCTCTGTGGCTGAGTTGTGAGAGCCAGGGGCTCTGCGGCTGCTCTTGGGACTCCAAGAGGCCTTTTCATCTGCTCATCTGGAAGGAGCTAGGGCGTCTCTTAACAGGGTTGCCAAGGCTCTGGGTTCTGGTTTTTGGGCAAATCTCTGGACCCAAGTCACCGAGGGTGCCTGAGCTCTATCCAGCACTGCCAGTGTCGCCAGCGGGTCAGGACGGGGGTTGGAGTGTGGTGTGGGCCACCAGGATGGGCCGTGGGGCCACGTGCTGGAGTGAGACTGCCCCGGGTCCAGGCCTCAGCGTCTCAGGAGGGAAGGGGCGGTGTGTGCCTACATGGAGGACCTGAGCAGGGTCTGGATGTCCCCCAAGGTCGAGGGCAGGAGGAGGTTGAGGGAAGTGGGGGCAGGGCCTTGAGTCTGCTCCAGGCCCATGTCCCAGGCACGTGGTGGGTCCTGTCTCTCACCCCGCGTCCGGTCGCTGGGTCACACAAGTCACACTCCATGTCGCGTGGACCCCCAGGGTCAGAAGCAGGTCTTGTCCTGACCCAGGCGGGTGTAGTCACCTCCGCTCCTGTGTGAGGGGCTGTGAGACCCCATCCTCAGTAAGACCCGGAGTCTCAGACTCTGATGTATCCCTTCCTACCAAGGCTGTGCTTGGAAACCCCCAAACACATCCAGGCCCCCACCCTGGAGCTGGAGTCAGTCTCGGGGTGTAGAGCCTGCCTCCCCCGGCCCAACAGCTTGGCTCGGCTTCCATGATTTCTGTCAGGATGACTTTCAGGGACGAATGGCAGCTGTTCCCCAACTGAGTGACCGCCACCTCACAGCCTCCCGGGAGTTCAGGGCGCTTTTCGGAAATTAGGCCACGAATTGGGCCGCTGGGTGAGAACACGCAAGGCTCTTTCCGCTGGCCTAGAAATGGCTGCCGGGGCCCCAGCGGCTTGAGACCTGCCAGAACTGGCTGTGCAGCTGGGCCTGGCTTGGGGCAGGGGCGCCGAGAACCCCACTTATGGCCAGCCGAGACTCTGGCGGAGACTCGTGCACCTGGGGGCCCTTCACACTGACTTCAGCGCTTGGTCCACACCGACATGGGGGCCCGGACCCCTTTCTAGTGGGAAGCTATAGTAGGGTCTCCTGGGACTGGCCTCTGGCGGCGGCCACAGCTCTGAGTGGGTGATGGAGAAAGTCTCCAACATCAGTCAACTCTGCAGGGAACAGAAGGACCCAGGACCCGCCCCGTCCTCCACCTGCCTGTGCCCTGGGCTCTGTCCCAGGGGACCCTGTGGCCTGCAGGCCAACCTCCCTCCAGCCCCAGGGTTACAGCAGGCTCTCCAGGTCTCTGAAGCCCTTTCCCCGGAGGCCTGAGACCCCAGGCAGCCGGGGGCGGCGGGGAATGGGTGAATGTGTGTGGGGGATATGCTGATTTTGTCTGCAGTCCCTGCTAACAAAACCGCAGAGGCAACCACGGGGTCCGTGGAGCGTACCAAAGGCAGCTCCTCCTCGAGTTAACAGGAGCTCATGGCAATGATCGTTACATCATCTGTAGAAGGTTCTAAGTGATTTTCAAAAATACTTTAAGCTCTTAAATACAAGTGCAGAAAACCTGAAGGGAATCACGGGCACGTGGCTGCGTCCACACCTGACCACCATGTAGTAAGGGCCTGCTGGGGCTGGGCCAGAGCCTCTCTCCCGCCGCAGCCTTGGGGAAGCGTGCCCTCCTTAGCTGGGTTTACTCTCAACAGCTGTGGGTCAGTGCGTGGTTTCAATTGCCCGAGGACTCCTGCTTAAGAGACGCCCATCTCCTGCAAACCCAGGTATCTCTGTGTTGGTCAGAACCGCGGGTCGAGGCAGGAGGTCCTGGAGGGACGGAAGCAGGCTGGGCGGAGGGTCCCTGTGGGCCTTGGACGCCCTGATTCCTGGTCTGAGGACTGGAGGTCAGTGTGTCCCTGAAACAGTGGCAGCTGGGCTGCCGGGGGTGGGGTGCCGCGCCCAGATCTCAGAACTTGCTTGTGTTTAAGGGGAACTGACAGGCTACACCAAATGACTCTTTCAGGAGTGCCAGCTCAGAGCAGTCGCAGATTTTCCAAACTAGACACAAATTTGCTCAGCACAGGATGGTGGGAGGTCTTGAGGTGTGGCCTTTCCAAGGTCTGTGGGGGAGAGTGAGTCAGGCCTTCTGCCCCAGGCCACCCTCTGGTCTCGTGGTCCGCAGGGTGGTGGCCAGCGCCATGCAGCAGCCTGACAGCCTGGCTTTGGGATGACTGGGAGGCTGGGTGCAGTGGCTCACACCTGTAACCCCAGCACTTTGGGAGGCTGAGGCTGGAAGATCCCTTGGGCCTGGAAGGTGGAGGCTGCTGTGAGCTGTGATCACACCACAGCTCACAACAGGGAAAACTTGTCTCAAAAAACGAGATGGCGAAGGTCCTGTTACCTTGTCCAGGGACACCCAGAAGTTACGACAGGTTGCTTTGGCCTCTGGCTGTGCCCATGGCTCCGTTAAAACAAATTCCGGGCCGGATGGCCACCGCTGTAAACGGGTCAGGGTCCGAGGGCCTGCCTGTACCACTAACCACAGGACATGCTGAGTCCACGTTGGCCTCTGAGACCCTGGATGGGTCACACTGCACCCCATCAGGGATCCTGGGACCCCCACTGCAGGTGGCCCTGCTTCCAGGGCCAGGGAAACCACAGAGTGCCTAGTCTTCCAGATCTGCTTGGTACATGAGTTTAGGATGGCCCAAGCTGGCCAGGACCCCCATGCAGAGGGCGGTGCTTGTGGACAGCCGGGTCACCCCACCATGGGTGAGTCCCTACACAGCCCACTTCCTACTCCATGGGTCACAGGCCTTGGGGGTGCATCCTGCTACGTGGACCCCAAACCCCAACTTGGGCGGCCGGCTCACTTCCTTACTATCTCTGTCACCATGTGGGGCAGAAAGATGGCGGCCTGGATTTCTGAGCTCCTGAAGCTCAGGAACAGCGCAGCCACTTGCCAACGCAGGGTGTGAGGCACAGACGGTTCCAGGGTCTGGCCTGTGCCCACAGGGGACTCCTGCCACACGGGCCGCAAGGCCAACACTGTCCACCCCCAACCCGGGGCAGGTCCCAGTGCAGCCCGAGAACAGACATATGCACCCCAAAAAGTCAGTGGGGTAGATGCACACATCTGGGGAGCTTCGTGTTGCCCCAAGTGGGCAGTAGCCCTGGGCACCTGGTATTTGGCCCAGGGCTCTGCCGCTAGCAGAAGCCTCCAGGTGTGTAGGGTCTGTGCTGGATGCCTCCAACCTGCCACCATGGACTCTCCACCCGGGTGCCAGCACCCAGGTCCTGGCAGCAATGGAGAATCTTGCACTTGGTGGCAGAGAGCCCCTGAGCAGCCCAGGTGTGTGCAGGTGCACGCCTGTGGCCGGGGCAGGAGCAAGGGGAGGGAGGAGCTCTGAGGAAGCCACCTGCGTCCCCACAGATCAATCACTTAATATTCAATGTGATCTACACACCTTTTATTTGCAAAATACAGAAAGTAGAAGGCAGGAAATAGTGGCTTATGCCTGTAATCCCAGCACTTTCAGAGGCCAAGGTGGGAGGATCCCTTGAGCTCAGGAGTTGGAGACTAAACTGGGAAAGTCAGTGAGACCCAATCTCTACAAAGAAATACAAGAATTAGCCGGACATGGTGGTGTGCGCCTGTGGTCCCAGCTACTGGGGAGGCTGAGGTGGGAGGATGGCTTGAGCCTGGGAGGTGGAAGCTGCAGTGAGCTGAGATCATGTCATTGCATTCCAGCCTGGGTGACACGGGCTGGGCGAGGTGGCTCACGCCTGTAATCCCAGCACTTTGGAAGGCGGAGGCAGGCGGATCACCAGAGGTCAGCAGTTCGAGACCAGCTTGGCGAACGTGGCGAATCCCCGTCTCTACTAAAGATAACAAAAACTAGCTGGGTGTGGTGGCACATGCATGTAGTCCCAGCTACTCGTGAGGCTGAGGCAGAAGAATCACTTGAACCCGGGAGGCGGAGATTGCAGTGAACTGAGATCGTACCATTGCACTTCAGCCTGAGCGACAGAGCGAGACTCCGTCTCAAAAAAAATTTTGGAGCCACGCGGCCACAAGCCATTTGAGGACACCTGGGGCTCCCAGAGCCCCCAGGAGCTGAAACAGACAGGAAGGATCCTCCCTACAGCCTCTGGAGGGAGCATGGCCCCCGTTACCTTTTCAAACTGTCACTTCTCCCTGCGGTGTGGCCCTCGAAAGCTCGATGTGCCCAGGAGGCAGCAGCCCAGGCCCTGCGCCTTCCCTCCCGCTCCCTCCGGCTGCCGGGATTCAGTCAGCGCCGCCTCCCCGCCACTTCCTGAATCAAAAATCCTGGGCGCGAGCCCTGCGTGCAGGCGCCAGAGGTGGGCTCCAGCGGCCGTCCAGCCAGGACCCATCGTCTGTCTCTGCATTTAGAGCAGGATGACGGCAAAGGCACCGCCCGCGGACCCCTCTTGCAGCTCGGGAAACTGAGGTAAGACTGTCGGGGCTGCCTGCAGACTGTGGCGGGCCCTCGGGGAAGTCGCCCAGGCCACCTGGCCGGCCCTGCTCGCAGCCTTCGCCCGCCAACTTTTCAATTGACCGTCTCGCCGCTTACTTCCGCGTTGGGAGATCATTTCCGGTGCCGGCAGGAAGGGGCAGGGCGCGCACCGTGGTCGCCACCATGACGTCAGCACGCGACGCAGCCATCTTGACTCCTGGCAGCGGCGGCCAGGCCTCGGTTGTGGGCTGGGCGGCCATGTTGGAGTTGGGCAGGGGTGGATGACTGGTCACTCCCCGCTGGCGCTAATCGATTGCGGGCTGGTGGTCGGTGGTCGAGAGTCGCTCGCATGGCTCGATTTTTTTTTTTGGGGTTCCGCAACTGTAAAATATCTCAAAGACAGAGAAAGGCGCAGGCCCCTGCAGAATCCGCGGACCGGAGGGATACCTGGTGTCTTTTTGGTCTGTTTTGGTTGCAAACCGAGAAGTGCCCCGGACAGACCTGGGTCCGCTTCGGAGTGGGGAGGGTCGAGGTTGCGCCGGGGGCAGGTCCATGCCTTTCTCGAGATGTGTTTTTTTTTTTTTTTTTTTTTTAAAGGAAGTGACCGTTTTTTATTATACTGGATCCTTTCTCAATAGTGAAAGCCTCGGTCATCTAGCAAGAATTTTTTTTTTTTAAATTATATTGCAGGGATGGTTTTGAGGCCTCCGTGTTTAAAGGGGGAAAGCGGGCTGCGGGGTGAGGGAGGCTCCGGTCCTGCTTCAGAGCCCACGCGGGGAAGAGAGGAGGAGCAGGCGGGGGTGGCCGACGATGCGCCCCCGCGATGAGGGGACCCTGGTCTGAAGCCACCTGCCCGGGAACGCAGGGAGAGAGAGGCAGCAGCTTCTCCGTCTTCGGCGGCCTGAACTGGGGTCCTGAGCTTGTGTTGGCCTTTCTCGCCGTCCTCCGGGTTCCCGAGTGGGTTCTGGAGGCCTCACTCCCTGGCGCGCCTGCGAGATGGGCGCAGAAGTGGGTGTGGCGCCGGCGGGGATTCTCGGGCAGGTCACTGCGTTGGAGAGGGCGATGGAGAGATGGGCGGGGGTGGGTTTGCTGGGGGTCGAGAAGTCCGGCCCGGCCGTCTGCAAGCCGGAGACCTGGGTTGCTGGGAGCCTGCCGAGGTCCAAGTCCAGAACCGGGAGAACCGGGGAAGCTGCAGGCCTGAGACTCAGGCGAGGGCTGAAGACCCAGAGTCCAAGGAGCCCCTGGTGTTAAGTCCTGGAGTCCAGGCTGGGGGCCCTGGGGCTCTGACGTCCCAGGGCAGGGGTGGAAGAGAGTCCCAGCGCCAGAAACAGCAGAACTCCTTTTTCCTTACTTAGGAATTTTTTTTTTTTTTGAGACAGTCTTGCTGTCTCCCAGGCTAGAGACCAGTGCAGCGCAGGGGCGTGGTCTGAGCTCACTGCAACCTCCGCCTCCTGGGTTCAAGTGAGTCTCCTGCCTCAGCCTCCTGAGTAGCTGGGATTACAGGTGGTGGCCACCATGTCCAGCTAAATTTTTTGTATTTTTAATAAAGACAGGGTTTCCCCATGGCCAGGCTAGTCTTGAACTCCTGACCTCAAGTGATCTGCCTGTCTTGGCCTCCCAAAGTGCTGGGATTACAGGCAGGAGCCACCATGCCCAGCCCCTTTTTGCTCTGTCTGGGCTCCAGGTGATTGCAGGTACCTGAGGGTCTTCTTTCTCAGTCCCCCGACTCCCAGGCAGGCTCTTCTGGAAACCCCTTTGCAGACATACCCAGAAGCAGCGCTTTATGAGGTCTCCCGGGATCCCTTAATCTAGTCAAGTAGGTGCCTGAGATGACCCACAGCAGGTGTCAGACACCTCCCACCTCAGCCTCCGGGACAGCGACCCGTTTGCCCCCCTTCCCTCCTCCCAGCACGAGCTGATCCAGAGAATTATCACAAGACAAAATTACAGTTGAGTCGAAAGTTCCTCACTGGCTCTATTTGTGGTGCCGGATTCCTCAATGCCTGGCTCTTTACAAAGTGCGGGGAGTGCTCTGAGGGGCTGAACGGGGCGGGGGGGGGGGCGGTTTGCTGGGTGGGAGGGGCGAGGAAAGGAGACACAGAAAGCACGGGTGGCTCACTTGAGAGCTGCTCTTCTCGTACGGGTGAAAGCAGAGGACGCCTTAATGTGCCGGCCAGGACCGGCCCGTTTGGGGATTTACTCTTGATTTTTCAGAAGTTCAGATAAACTACTTAGCTTCAGTTCGGTGACATGGAACTTTTTTTTTTTCCTCTTTGAGGCCTATTTTGCTCTTGTCGCCCAGGCTGGAGCGGGCGCGATCTCAGCTCACGGCAACCTCCGCCTCTCCGGGTTCAAGTGATTCTCCTGCCTCAGCCTGCCAAGTAGCTGAGACTACAGGTGCCCACCACTGTGCCCAGCTGCTTTTTGTATCTTTAGTACAGACGGGGTCTCACCATGTTGGCCAGGCTGGTCTCGAACTCCTGACCTCAAGTGATCCGCCTGCCTTGGCCTCCCAAAGTGCTGGGATGACAGATGTGAGCCACCGCTCCCGACTGCCAGTGGCTTCCTGTAGATTTCATTTAACAGAAGGAAGGGAGGGGAGAGGGAGGCTGTGGTAAAGACTGGGGGATTTGAGCAGAGGCCGGGAGGTTGCTGTGGGTGAGGACCGGGTCCCCTCCTATTCCCGGGGCAGGGCTGGGAGAGCGGTGGAATATTTCTGGTTAGACTTTCTAGGGAAGTGCAGCCCCCGTGGACCCTGTGGTCCCTGGACTTGGAGGGTTGCCAGGGTCTTTGATGCTGGCCCAAATGCGTCCTGTGGAAGCCTCGTAGAGACGGAGCAGCGGGGAGGGTGTGGGACTTGTCTGGGTGACTGGGACATGGAATCGGCAGGATAGGGCGTCCCTGGCAGCTTCTCCCAAACAAGCCACATTAGGATGTCCCAGGAAGTCGAACAAAGCCAAACTCTGTGTGTGTGTGTGTGTGTGTGTGTGTGTGTGTGTGTGTGTGTGGTGCATATGTGGTGTGTGTGTGGTGTGTGTGTGTGTGTGTGTGTGTGTGTGGTGCATATGTGGTGTGTGTGTGGTGTGTGTGTGGTGTGTGCGCATGTGTGGTATGTGTGTGGTGTGTGCGCATGTGTGGTGTGTGTGGTGTGTGCACATTGGTGTGTGCACGTGTGCGCATGTGTGTGGTGTATCTGGTGTGTGTGTGCGCTCATGCGTGTGTGTGCACGTGCGTGTGGTGTGTGGTGTGCGTTTGTGTGTGTGCGTGTGCATCTGTGTGTGTGTCTGTGCTTCCTCGGCCTGGGACCTTGAGGCTCGGGGCAGGCTTGGATCTCGGGGGGATTTTCCTCTGGAGCCTCCCTGGGTCGGCCTGTGCACTCTGGGCTGCTCCCGGCTGCCCTTTGCTCAGAAGGAGGCTCCTGCACCGGGAGCCAGCGGCCAGAGGACAGCCCTGCGGGGAGTAGGTTCTCTGGATGCTTGACGTGGGCGGGGACTGGCCGGGCTCCCTCAGCAGGGAGGAGGTGTGGCGTGGAGGGACGGGTGTCCACGTCGCTCTGCTTGTCTTGGGCTCCTGGTTGGCTCTGCCACTTCCTGGGTGAGTGGCCCAACCTCTCTGAGGTCTGCTTGTGAGAGGATGGGTAGAATGATGCTGCCCAGGGATGTCTGGAAGGCTGGCTGAGGCGCTGTGTGAAGTGCTTGCCCAGTGCCCGTCGGGGCCAAGGTGGGCACCATCAAAAATCATACAGGCTGATGCTGCGTAGAAGGAGAAACACAGGCTTGGGCGTGGTGGCTCATGCCTATGATCCCGGCACTTTGGGAGGCCGAGAAGGGAGGATTGCTTCAGCCCAGGAGTTCAAGGGCTGCCTGGGCAACGTAGAAAAACCTCATCTCTCGGGGCCGGGCGCGGTGGCTCAAGCCTGTAATCCCAGCACTTTGGGAGGCCGAGGCGGGTGGATCACGAGGTCAAGAGATCGAGACCATCCTGGTCAACATGGCGAAACCCCGTCTCTACTAAAAATACAAAAAATTAGCTGGGCATGGTGGTGCGTGCCTGTAATCCCAGCTACTCTGGAGGCTGAGGCAGGAGAATTGCCTGAACCCAGGAGGCGGAGGTTGCGGTGAGCCGAGATGGCGCCATTGCACTCCAGCCTGGGTAACAAGAGTGAAACTCCGTCTCAAAAAAAAAAAAAAAAAAAGCTGGGTGTGGTGGCTCACACTTATTGTCTGGGTTACTCAGGAGGCCGAGGCAGGAGGATCTGCTGAGCCCAGGAGTTTGAGGCTGCAGTGAACTGTGATTCCAGCCTGGGCCACAGAGTGAGGCCTTGTCTTAAATAAAAGCAAAAAACGTGGATACTGGTGTGTGCAGAGCACTGAGGTGAGCTTGGATGGAAACTGTTAACCAAAGTCGGGTTTGGCTGGGCGTGGCGGCTCACGCCTGGAATCCTCACGCTCTGGGAGGCTGAGGCAGGTGGATTGTGTGAGGCCAGGACTTTGAGGCCGGCTGAGGCAGCGTGACGAAACCCTGTCTCTCCCAAAAGTACAAACATTAGCCAGTCTCGTGACCTGGTGTCAAACACTAAAAATTAAAAACTTAAAAAAAAAAAAAAAATCCTGGAGGTTACATGGTTTGGTTCTGAACGGGATTTTTTCTGTTGCCCAGAAATCGTAGCTAAGGCTGAAAGGTGAAACCAGAAAGTACCAGGTACCCCCGTGACCGAGGCTGGGACTTAGCCTCCGAATGCTGGGGCACTGCCCGGCACTGATTCCTGTGAGGCCAAGGGAGGCCGGCGAGACTCTGTGGCTGGAGGGGCTCAAGCTCTGGGGTGAGAACTCTCCCCATGGCTTCCAGTTACCCCCGAAGATGCCTGCAGGTGCAGGACCAGGAGAGCCTCTGCACCCACGAGAGCAGGACGAGGGGATTGGAGCGAGTGGGCGAGCCTGGGGCGGGGGCACCCAGCCGCTCAGGAGCAGGCGGGCAGGCTGCTGGCCTGAGAAGGGACCACGGTCTCGCTGCTTCAGGGCTGGGGTGTGAACATCTCAGACTTGAGACACTGTTGTGAAGACCTGGTTCAGGGCTGGAGCATGTTGTGGTCAGAGATGATCCTCAAAAACCTCTGCCTGGAGCTCCCAACCCCCACCCCACCAGGGCAGGTGTGGCAAAGAACCACCAAATACATTCCAACGGGGGGGTGGGGGACACGCAGGCTGCCCACAGGCGGTCAGCTCACAAAGCAGCCCATCGGGGCTTTGCAGCCAAGGAACGAGGTGAAGGGGGCCTTGAAGGAGACGTGTTTGCAGTTCCCAAGGAGATAAATGAGGAAAGAGCACCCAAGAAACAAGAACAGGCAGACATGCAAAAAGAACAGGGAGCCACCTTCGCAAGAGAAATGTGACTGTAGAAATAAAACCTACCCGATGGGCTGAGTGACAGCGGAGTCCCTGCCCTGGAGCGGAGTGAGGCTTGAGACAAAACCAAGGGGATTTTCACAGAGAGAAACGATCATTCACCCCATAAGGTAGGGGCTCGCCAAGGTTGATTTGTTTGCTTTTCTGTGCATAAAAATTTGGCGATTTAAGACACACAATAAAACTGTGTCATTTCTCATCCTACTAAAAACAAGTTACCCAGAAATGCCACAACGAACCTTTCCATTGATATAACTGTGTGTGTGTGTGTGTGTGTGTGTGTGTGTGTGTATCATATATATGTGGGGGTGGGGAGAGGAAGAGACTTTCAGATTATTTATTTCAGCTGCCTTCCCAGAGTGGAATCCTTCTGTCCAATACATACTCTGGGCTCCAGTTGAATTTTGGCAAGTGACTTTTGGGGCTGGACCCTCCCACCAGCAGCGTCTGTGAGTGCATAGGACCATGGGACCCTGTTGTCAGGACACAGGGCAGAGCCAGGGCAAGGCTCCCACTAAGGTCTCCCCATCTTCTGCTACCTCTTTTCAAAGCAGCGGATACTTTTCTTCCCTCCAAAGAGATGGTTCTGGAAACCTTATGGCAGTGCTAGCAACACGGTTATTTTCTTTTTTTTTTTTTTTTTTTTTTTTTTTTTTGAGACGGAGCCTCTCTCTGTCTTCCAGGCTGGAGTGCAGTAGCATGAGCCCGGCTCACTGCAACCTCCACCTCCTCGGTTCAAGCAATTCTCTGCCTCAGCCTCCCAAGTAGCTGGGATTGTAGGTGTGCCCCACCACACCCATCTAATTTTTGTATTTTTTAGCAGAGACAGGGTTTCTCCATGCTGGCCAGGCTGGTGTTGAACTCCTGACCTTGTGATCCACCCACCTCGGCCTCCCAAAGTACTGGGATTACAGGCGTGGGCCACAGTGCCAGGGTTGTGACCCCAACAGGGTCATTTTTCAAATGAATCTGCGTCATGTTCCTCTTGGAGCAGGATGTGTGGCACTGGCGGGCGTGGGAACGGGTGGAAATCGGCAAAGCTCATCTTCCGGGGGGACTCGGGTGAAGAGTTGAGACAGTGACCCCATGGGGGGCTTGGGCTCTAGACCCGACGAGGTGCAGTGTGACCACAGGTTTGCAGGCAGAGGACTTTGCTTGAGAAGTTTGCAAACAACCTCCCCCCAGGAGCTGGCAGCTTCTGTGACGGGTGCCCTGGGGTGTGCTGAGCCTGAACCCGAGGACTGCTTGGAAGAGGCAGGCAGAGGACGGAGGCTCTGCTCCTGTGTGGCCCTCGGGTGAGCTGGGGAAGGTCCCTCCCACCTTGGGCAGGTGCGTGCGGAGGAGCAGCAGGCAGGCGGGCAGGCGTGGGCCCCCATGCCGGCGGGAAGCTGAGTAGGAAGCCGCGGCAGCAGAGCTCTACCTCGTGAAGCTGGGGACCCGGCACTGCCTGCCCATCTGTGAGGGAGAGCATGGAGGACCCCCAGGGTGCTGCGGGTGGGCAGGGCTGGGCGCCACAGAGGACACCCTGGAGGTGTGGGGCTGAGAGCTCAGGCAGTGCTCCTTGGTGCAGTCGGGGTCTACAAGGCCAGCAGGAGGTGAGGGGAAGCTAAGACCCCCAGGGAGCACCCAGGCCCGCACCCCTCCAGTGCCACTGCAGCTGCTGGCGCGGGCGGTGACCACACTGACAGCCCCTCTGGCCTCTGCCGTTGCTGCTGGACCGTCAAGGACGTCTGGCAGACACAGCCTCACGCCTCCACCTCCTCGAGCTCCCTGAGTCCACCCCGGCTCTGTGGCGGGGAGAGGCTGGGCTTGGAGTCCCCGTGGGACAGAGTGGAGGTGTTGTAAGTGCTTGGCGTCCCTGGCTGTCACCGTCACGTGTATGCTTCGCTCCGTGGCCACGCCTGCCTTGTCGCTGTCCCGTCCGTGTTGTGGACTGGGCAGCTGTCACTGGGGGTGGCTTTGTTCTGCCCCCAGGGGACATTGGCCAGCGTCTGGAGACTCTTTGGTTGTCTCGGCTGGCGGGGCTGCCAGGGCCCATGGGACCGCAGGATGGCCCCGCCGAGGAGGACGACCAGCCCCGAGCCCCCAGGGCCCGGGACACCCCCCCGGGCACTCAGTGAGCAGGTCCTCGAGGCATTCTGGTCACGCTCCTGCCCGCTGGGGTCTCCTGCCGTCCTCGCCGTCACCACTGGGTGGAGCCACAGGCCCGTGTGATTGTCCCTGTGCTGCTGGGTTCCGGAAGGATTCTCACCCGATGGTCAGCCCAGCCCCGCTCCCAGACTCAGGCCTCGGGACGCTCGACAATCCTAGAACCATTTACACTTTTGTTTCCGTGTCTCTCTGACATTCACCCTACTGGAAATAGAGCATTTAAAGATGTTCACCGTTTCACTAAAAATAGCCGCAAATCCATTGCACGCGAGCATAACGTTTAATGAAAAACTACTGTGTTTCCTGTAAAACGTGGTGGGAAGAGGAGGCGCGGTTTTCTGTTTGTGCTGGATTCTCACGTGTCTGCCTGCGAGCCCGTGGCCTCCGGAACATTCCGCCGCACACTCTGAGGAGAACGGGAAAGAGGCCGGGCGCGGTGGCTCGGGCCTGTAATCCCAGCACTTTGGGAGGCCGAGGCGGGTGGATCACGAGGTCACGAGTTCAAGACCAGCCTGGTCAACATCATGAAACCCCGTCTCTAGTAAAATGCAAAAATATCCCAGGCGTGGTGGTGCGTGCCTGTGATCCCTGTTGCTCGGGAGGGCGAGGCACGAGATTGCTTGAGCCCCAGAGGTGGTGGTTGCAGTGAGCCAAGACCATGCCATTGTACTCCAGCCTGGGTGACGGAGACTCTGTGTGCAAAAAAAAAAAAAAGGGCCGGGCGCGGTGGCTCACGCCTGTAATCCCAGCACTTTGGGAGGCCGAGGCGGGTGGATCACGAGGTCAAGAGATCGAGACCATCCTGGTCAACATGGTGAAACCCCGTCTCTACTAAAAATACAAAAAATTAGCTGGGCGTGGTGGCGCGTGCCTGTAATCCCAGCTACTCAGGAGGCTGAGGCAGGAGAATTGCCTGAACCCAGGAGGCGGAGGTTGCGGTGAGCCGAGATCGCGCCATTGCACTCCAGCCTGGGTAACAAGAGCGAAACTCCATCTCAAAAAAAAAAAAAAAAGGGTAGGGGGAGGAAACCATTCTTAGAAGCATCATGAAAACAGCTTTGACCTCAGGGACCCCGGGAGGTTTCTGGACCGACCTTGGGAAGCATGTTCTGGGAGCGGCTGTCAGGTGCCTGTTTAGGGGTCGGCTGTCAGGTGCCTGTTTGGGGGTCTTGGCAACGTGACTTTGCTGCTTTTGAATCTTCTTTGTTGAAGACGAGGAGGATCTGACACACGTCACTGGAGTTTTCGGAGTAGAAGGTTGAGAAAGTCACAGTCGCTCCGGGAGGCTCCTCCGTCCACTGTCACCGAGGTCTGGGTTGTGGGGGGATCAGTCACAGAAACCCGAAGAGCAGCCGAGGAGGAGGGGCTGAGGTTGGTTTGCAGGAGCGCAGGGTGCAGGGTATAGCCAGGCCCGTCTCTTTCCTTTCGGGGTCTGTGGAAATGCCCCGCTGATGCCATTATCGGGGAATCCTGCTACCTTAAAAACATTTATTTTTGAGACGAAATCTTGCTGTCACCCAGGCTGGAGTGCAAGGGTGCGATCTCGGCTCACTGCAACCTCCGCCTCCCGGGTTCAAGTGATTCTCCTGCCTCAGCCTCCTGAGGAGCTGGTACTACAGGTGCCCACCATGCCCAGCTAACTTTTGTGGATTTTTTTTTTTTTTTTTTTTTGAGAAACAGTCTTGCTTTCTCGCCAGGCTGGAGTGCTGTGGCACGGTCTTGGCTCACTGCAGCCTCTGCCTCCTGGGGTTCAAGCATTATCCAGCCTCAGCCTCCTGAGGGCCTGGGGCTATAGGCAGGTGCCACCACGCCCAGCTAATTTTTTTTGTATTTTTAGTAGTGATGGGGTTTCACCATGTTAGCCAGGATGGTCTCGATCTCCTGACCTTGTGCTCTTGCTCTCCTGGCCTCCCAAAGTGCTGGGATTGCAGGCACGGCCTGATGTTTGTATTTTTAGTAGAGACGGGGTTTTACCATGTTGGCCAGGCTGGCCTTGAACTCCTGACCTCAGGTGATCTGCCTGCCTCACCTTCCCAGTGCTGGGATTACAGGTGTGAGCCACTGAGCCCAGCCAAAAATATACACGTCTTTGAGACCGGCCTCCCTCTCACCCAGGCTGGAGTGCACGGCGGATTGGAGCGCACTGTAGCCTTGACCGCTCCTGTGGTCTAGCGGTCCTCCCGCCCCCGTCTCCTGAGACCACAGGCAGGTACCACCCTGCCCGCCTCATTTTTTACAAGTTTTTTAAAAATTTTTTATAGAGACAGGGTCTCGCTATGTTGTCCAGGCTGGTCTCAAACTTCTGGGCTCAAGCAGTCCTCCCGCCTTGGCCTCCCAAAGTGCTGGGATGAAGGAATCTTAGTACTTTAAAGAAATAACGGGTTTTTGTTTGCACAGTTGTGGGTTTTGAGACGCACGGGGCAGACTGAGCCGAGCCCCCTTCTGTGCCCTCCCTACAGGGGTCCGTGGAGGTGAAGCCCCACACTGGGCGAGCTCACCCATGCGGCCCACCGAGTCTTCGGCCTTCCCTTTCCCACCCATCCCGGGGCAGTTCCCGTCCCACTGCCTGAGCTCCCCCCGGGCTGTGCCCGCTTCTTGGGCTTCTCCTGGTTTCGGTGATCTTGGCGGTTTTGAGGAGAGAGGTCCCGATTTCCTAGAAGGTCCCTCAACCCGGCCTTGCCATGCTTTCCTCATGGCTAGAAGGGACCCATCGCCTTCCCTGTGGGTGCCTGTATCCCTATCCTGGCACTGGGAGGAGGTGAGGGGAACCCCAGGGAAGGGGTCACGTGGAGTTAGGCCTGGAAGCTGAGAGGGAATGCGGCGGGGTGGGGGGGGGCCTGGAGATAGCTGAGCACCAGGAGGGGTGCAAGGCTGCCCCCAGCACACCTGCGCCCTGTTTGCTGTGGGTGGGGGCGGGGGGAGTACCCCGTGCGGACACCCGTGCCGCCTGCGCACCTGCTTTCTTGGGGGGCTCTGGGTCTCTGCTGGCTGGACTGGGTCCAGGTGTCCTCCTGGCCGCTCTGCGCAGGCCTCAGCCCCGTCAGGCAGCCCGTCTGGTCCCCGACTCAGGGCCGTCCACAGCCTCAGGCGGCTGCGTTATACCTCCGGGCTCCAGGTGAGGATGGAAGACCTGGTTCTGTTGCTAAAGGCTCAGAGCCACCTGGCAAGACAGAGCGAAAGGGCAGCTGGCACAGGGGCTCTGTCTGCAGCCTCGACCTCCGGCTGTGGCCGGAAGGGGTGCGCGTGGCTGGAGGTGCACGGCGGAGGGTGAGGAGGATCTGACCGGGACGGGAGGAGGAAGGTGCTGGCGAGACGTAACCCTTTGGAGCCACGGCCGGCCCCACGCCTTCCTGCTCGTGGTGACAGCTGGTGTGTGAAAAGCCTGTTTCCTCCCCTAGAAAAAGCACGTTTGGTTCCCTTCTCCACTGACACGTCTTTAGCTGAGTGACGATGGAGGCTCCTGGCTTTTAATAGACGTTCTTAACGAGCCTCTGCTCCCTTGCGTACCGCAGACGCGGGCTGACCGACAGTTTTACACACCCCGTGTGCATGGGGGCAGCCGGGTGGCCCCATGTGGCCCAGGCAGGAGGTGACGGCAGCAGATCTCTCTGCGTCTACTGAGTGCGACTCTCATCCCCTGTCTGCTGTCAACTCACAGCTTCCTGCAGACCCTCGGCCTGTCTGCGGCTCCTCGCCCGCAGCCGCCCCAGCTGAGGTTCCCTCCAGCATTAAAAGCAGGAAGGGACCGGCCCTGCTCCCCAGGAGTTGGGTGTCTGTGGTTCGTCTCCAGAAAAGCAACTGCTGAGTGGGCTCCTCGGAGTGCTGCAGCTGCGGGTCAACGGCAGGAGCCAGACCTTCCCGTTTTTTCCTCCTTGCTGTTTTTTTGAGACAGAGTTTCGCTCTTTCTGCCCAGGCTGGAGTGCAGTGGTGTGATCTCGGCTCACCGCAGCCTTCGCCTCCCGGGTTCAAGCGATTCTCCTGCCTTGGCCATCTGAGTAGCTGGGACTACAGGCGCATGCCACCATGCCTGGCTAATTTTTGCATTTTTTTTTTTTTTTGAGACGGAGTTACGCTCTTGTTACCCAGGCTGGAGTGCAAAGGCACAATCTCAGCTCACCGCAACCTCCGCCTCCTGGGTTCAGGCAATTCTCCTGCCTAAGCCTCCTGAGTAGCTGGGATTACAGGCACGTGCCACCATGTCCAGCTAATTTTTGTATTTTTTAGTAGAGACGGGGTTTCACCATGTTGACCAGGATGGTCTCGATCTCTTGACCTCGTGATCCACCCGCCTCGGCCTCCCAAAATGCTGGGATTACAGGCGTGAGCCACCACGCCCGGCCTAATTTTGGCATTTTAAGTGGAAATGGGGTTTCACCATGTTGTCCAGGCTGATCTCCAACTCCTGAGCTCATGCCCTCCTTGTTCTCCCAAAGTGCAAGGATTACAGGTGTGAACCACTGCCCTCAGCCTGAGACCTTCCATTTTATACCCACTGACCCACTCCTTGCATGATGAAGGGCCAGTGGGAGCCTTCGCTGTGCAGGACGATCCAAGGCAGAGGGAGGCAGAGGAAGGAAACAAGGCCTCCCCTGCCTACTGTGCAGACTCAAGCCTGCTGGGCCTGGGTGCTGGCTCACTGGGACTCTGGGGATTCAGGGACAGGGCTAACTTTAGGACCAGACTGCCTGGGTTCACACTCTGCTGTTGTCACCTTCTGTCTACATAGTTTCAACCTCTCTGTACTCTGGTTTCATCACATGTGAATTGGAGTTAACGTCCTACTGAACAGGGGTGAGGATGACATAAACTGATACATGGAGAGGGCTAGTGGGCAGTGCCATGTGTCGGCCAAAGATGATGGTGGTGATGGAGACTATGGTGATGGAGATGATGGTGGAGACTGTAGTGATGGAGATGATGGTGGAGACTACAGTGATGGAGATGATGGTGGAGACTACAGTGATGGAGATGATGGTGGAGACTACAGTGATGGAGATGATGGTGGAGACTGTAGTGATGGAGATGATGGTGGAGACTACAGTGATGGAGATGATGGTGGAGACTGTAGTGATGGAGGTGATGGTGGAGACTGTAGTGATGGAGGTGATGGTGGAGACTGTAGTGATGGAGATGATGTGGAGACTACAGTGATGGAGATGATGGTGGAGACTACAGTGATGGAGATGATGGTGGAGACTGTAGTGATGGAGATGATGGTGGAGACTGTAGTGATGGAGGTGATGGTGGAGACTGTAGTGATGGAGATGATGTGGAGACTACAGTGATGGAGATGATGGTGGAGACTACAGTGATGGAGATGATGGTGGAGACTGTAGTGATGGAGATGATGGTGGAGACTAGTGATGGAGATGATGGTGGAGACTGTAGTGATGGAGATGATGGTGGAGACTGTAGTGATGGAGATGATGGTGGAGACTGTAGTGATGGAGATGATGGTGGAGACTGTAGTGATGGAGATGATGGTGGAGACTGTAGTGATGGAGATGATGGTGGAGACTGTAGTGATGGAGATGATGGTGGAGACTGTAGTGATGGAGATGATGGTGGAGACTGTAGTGATGGAGATGATGGTGGAGACTGTAGTGATGGAGATGATGGTGGAGACTGTAGTGATGGAGATGATGGTGGAGACTGTAGTGATGGAGATGATGGTGGAGACTATAGTGATGGAGATGATGGTGGAGACTATAGTGATGGAGATGATGGTGGAGACTGTAGTGATGGAGATGATGGTGGAGACTACAGTGATGGAGATGATGGTGGAGACTGTAGTGATGGAGATGATGGTGGAGACTGTAGTGATGGAGATGATGGTGGAGACTGTAGTGATGGAGATGATGGTGGAGACTGTAGTGATGGAGATGATGGTGGAGACTGTAGTGATGGAGATGATGGTGGAGACTGTAGTGATGGAGATGATGGTGGAGACTGTAGTGATGGAGATGATGGTGGAGACTGTAGTGATGGAGATGATGGTGGAGACTGTAGTGATGGAGATGATGGTGGAGACTGTAGTGATGGAGATGATGGTGGAGACTGTAGTGATGGAGGTGATGGTGGAGACTGTAGTGATGGAGATGATGGTGGAGACTGTAGTGATGGAGATGATGGTGGAGACTGTAGTGATGGAGATGATGGTGGAGACTGTAGTGATGGAGATGATGGTGGAGACTACAGTGATGGAGATGATGGTGGAGACTGTAGTGATGGTGATGATGGAGACTGTAGTGATGGTGATGATGGTGGAGACTGTAGTGATGGAGATGATGGTGGAGACTGTAGTGATGGAGATGATGGTGGAGACTATAGTGATGGAGATGATGGTGGAGACTATAGTGATGGAGATGATGGTGGAGACTGTAGTGATGGAGATGATGGTGGAGACTACAGTGATGGAGATGATGGTGGAGACTGTAGTGATGGTGATGATGGAGACTGTAGTGATGGAGATGATGGTGGAGACTGTAGTGATGGAGATGATGGTGGAGACTATAGTGATGGAGATGATGGTGGAGACTGTAGTGATGGAGATGATGGTGGAGACTGTAGTGATGGAGATGATGGTGGAGACTATAGTGATGGAGATGATGGTGGAGACTGTAGTGATGGAGATGATGGTGGAGACTACAGTGATGGAGATGATGGTGGAGACTACAGTGATGGAGATGATGTGGAGACTATAGTGATGGAGATGATGGTGGAGACTGTAGTGATGGAGATGTTGGTGGAGACTGTAGTGATGGAGATGATGGTGGAGACTGTAGTGATGGAGATGATGGTGGAGACTACAGTGATGGAGATGATGTGGAGACTGTAGTGATGGAGATGATGGTGGAGACTGTAGTGATGGAGATGATGGTGGAGACTATAGTGATGGAGATGATGGTGGAGACTGTAGTGATGGAGATGATGTGGAGACTACAGTGATGGAGATGGTGGTGGAGACTATAGTGATGGAGATGATGGTGGAGACTATAGTGATGGTGATGATGTGGAGACTATAGTGATGGAGATGATGGTGGAGACTGTAGTGATGGAGATGATGGTGGAGACTGTAGTGATGGAGATGATGGTGGAGACTGTAGTGATGGAGATGATGGTGGAGACTGTAGTGATGGAGATGATGGTGGAGACTGTAGTGATGGAGATGATGGTGGAGACTGTAGTGATGGAGATGATGGTGGAGACTGTAGTGATGGAGATGATGGTGGAGACTATAGTGATGGTGATGGTGATCATGGCCATCATCGTCTTGGCTGTACCATGTCATGTCAAGATTGCTGTCAGGACACAGCCTGATGATGCCAGCCTCCATCTTGCCAAACTACCTGACTTTCCGTGTGTATTACACCTGGTCTGTGATGTAATAATATTCCTTTTCACCTACTCATATCATTTCCCTTAAATCAGAAAATAGGCCTTGGGAATGGAATGTACTTGTGGGTCCCACTTAAAACTGAACAAGTTGACTGGGCACGGTGGCTCACGCCTCTAATAACACCACTTTGGGAAACCAAGACCGGCGGATCATCTGAGGTCAGGAGTTCGAGATCTGTGTTGCCAACATGGTGAAAACGCCATCTCTGCTAAAAAAATAAAGTTGGGCCGGGCACAGTGGCTCACGCCTATAATCCCAGCACTTTGGGAGGCCGAGACACGTGAATCACAAAGTCAAGAGACTGAGACCAGCCTGCCCAACATGGCGAAACCCGACTACTAAAAACACAAAAATTAGCCGGGCATGGTGGCGGGCGCCTGTAATCTCAGCTACTCGGGAGACTGAGGCAGGAGAGTCGCTTGAACCTGGGAGGCCGAGGTTGCAGTGAGCTGAGATCGCACCACTGCGCTCCAGCCTGGGCGACAGAATGACTTCTAAAAAAGAAAAAAAGAAAAAGACAGTTTAAGATAGTGCAGGTGTCAGCGTGTTTTGTGTTGCTGCCCCTAAGCAGAGATGCTCCTGTCTGTTTTTGGGGAGGGAATTTACTCATTATTCCAAGTGTAAGGCGTGTCGGTGTGACATTGCTCACGATAGTTCATCAGATCCCTGGAGCTCAGTTTCACGGAAGGAGTGAACCCAGGAGCGGCTGTCGCGGGAGGCGGAGGAGGCACAGAGTGAACGCGGGCTCCTTGCTTGTCTGAGTCGTGTGTCGTCTGCACCTGCTGGGCCTTCCTCCGGGCCTGTCCCTGCGGCCTGCGTGTATTTAGCGCAGCCTGAACTGTGGGCTGCTGGCCTGGCCTGGGGGAGGCCTCCTGGTTCCAGCACTCCCTTTCCTCGGCTCTGTGGTGGCTTCCTAGAGTGAGGATCCACGGCGGCTCCCCACGCACCGAGGCCGAGCCAGCTTTAGTGAGGCTCAGACACCGGGAACATCCAGGGGCAGCCCCCCATGCGCGGCCAGCGTGGACCCCCACCCTCTTTACCCGGCTTGGGCGCTGCAGGGCGTGGGAACGACTCGGGATGCTTTTCATCAGAAACTCTGATTTCAGCTTGCGAGTGTGAGTGGTCGTACCCGTGCTTCGATGGAGGTACGGAAAAGCGTCATTTCTGAATTTTAGGGAGTTTTTTTTTTTTTTTTTTTTTTTTTTTTTTTTTTGATGGAGTCTCGCTCTGTCACCCAGGCTGGAGTGCACTGTTGTGATCTCGACTCACCGCAACCTCCGCCTCCTGGGTTCAAGTGATTCTTCTGCCTCAGCCTCCCGAGTAGCTGGGATTGCATGCATGCACCACCAGGCCCAGCTAATTTTTTGTATTTTTAGTAGAGACGGGGTTTCACCATGTTGACCAGGATGGTCTCGATCTCTTGACCTCGTGATCCACCCGCCTCGGCCTCCCAAAGTGCTGGGATTACAGGCGTGAGCCACCGCACCGGGCCCGATTTTGTATTTTTATTAGAGACACAGCCGTGGGTGAGGGCCGGCAGGTGTTGCAGGGCCCAGGAGGCAGTGGGGGTGGGTGCTCAGTTGCCCCTGCTTAGAGGGGAGAGGTCCTTTCCAGGTGATGGAATGTTCCGGAGCCAGATAGAGGCAGTGTCCACACCACACTGCAGGTGTGCTGCAGGCCACAGAATTGTTCACTTTAAAACGGTAAGTGTTTAGTTCTGTGCATTTTATGATAAGAAGGGAATTAGTGAGTGCACAGACCTCGTGGGGCAGGAGGCTGTGGCCCCCAGCCTGTCACTGGGCTGGGCTGTCCTCCCCTTCCTCACTGGGGGACCCTGGATCTCCTCCTTGACCAGCCCCCACCTGCTGCCCGCAGTCCCACGGTGGCGGCTGTCCCCTCCCCAGGCTCGGCAGCTTGCAGGGAGGGCTGGGTCCCCCGCCCCACAGACGCTGTGCGGGGAGCCTGTGGACAAATGTGGTCTGTGGACATCAGCCCCTGGCTAAGCCACAGAACTTGGGGAGAGTGGACGCCACCCGTAATGTCCTTGTGCAGTGTCGGGGAAGGAAGCCGCCACAGGGACGCGCCCGAGTGTCCGACCTGGTCCTGCGTCAGCTCAGGTTCCATCCCTGCAAGGTGTTGGGAGCTGTGAGCCCCTAATGCAAGTCATTCTGATGCTGGCTAAGCCCCCACTTCTGGTGGGCACTCATGGTCCCGTCCACGGTACCACTGCTGGCCTGGCCAGGGTGTGTCCCTGTGGGGGCTGCCCCAGCTCTGAGGATTTCTGCAGCCTCCACCCACCTGATGCCAGCAGCATCTGTGATTCCAGATGGGCAAAAGCGTCACACGTTGCCCTGGGGAGGCCTGGAGGGCAGAGACAGCAAGAAGCCGTGATGGGCACTGGTGCCACTTCCATCCGCTCCACAAAGCCCTGCCTCTTACCAACGGCGGGTGTCAGCCGGCCCCCCTCTGCCTCTCCCCTCCCCCGCAGACCCTGTTCTGTGCACCCAGAATGTGAGCTGCTGGCTTCTGTTCTTCACCGTGAGCGCTTCCGGGAAGCATAGGGGAGCGGGATTCCTTCCTCCTTGTCCTCCGAGCAGGATGGCGACGGCAGATGGCGTCGGGGCACATGTGCTGCTTCGAGAGGCTCAGAGGAGGACCCACGACCCCCACCCCTTCCCACAGGGCTTCATGCCGTGAGTCCCCGAGCCCGCCCAGGCCAGGGAGAGGCCGGACTGCCAGGCACAAGCTCAAGGCCTCGGTTCAGGGACAGGTTCCTCCTGTGGCAAGGGGCATGGTGGTCTGAGAGCCGCTCGAGAACCCGCTGCCTCCGCACGAGGCCGTGCCCTCTGGCAGCTGGGGCTGCAGGGTGGTTTGCGGCTGCTACACGTCTTCCTGAGGAGTCCCTGGGGAACTCTCCATTTCACTCTCTCTCCACATTTTCACTAAGAGCCTTCACCCAGAGAACATGGTGGATGAGATTTTATTGTTAAAAGGGAGCCAGATAAAATGAGATGCCCCCCCAGCTGCCAGCCTCACCCCTGCGTTCTTTCCAAAACCCTGTGCTTCTCTGCCTCACTTCCCCGCAGACGGGGACTGGAGATCGTTTATTCGCTCACAGCCACTTTCGCAGCCTCTGCTGGTCTGTCCTTGTGATTTCGCCTTCACTGCACCGGGTCAGGTCCGGGTGGCTTTCGGCCTGAGCGCTGGTGCCAGGGTGGGCGTCGGGTTTTTATAGCTCAAAGCTGGTAAAACATTTTCCCGCACAGATGAAATTAATCAGATTCCTCATCCGTCCCTCCGTCTCCCGCCCAAGTTCTCGTCCTTCTCGATGTGCTAATGTGCTCCCTGGGCCACCGAAATAGAATTCCGGGTTTGCCACAAAACCGCCGCTTTTTGGCACGGCGGGGTCCTTGGGCTGCGTCTGCTGTGGCCGTCACTGTGTCTGTGGCCGGTGAAATTTGACACGAAATGCCGTTTCTTACCACATAGTGCAAGAGGGAAAGGTCGCTCCACGCTGAGACGAGCGGAGACTGTCCTGGGGGCTGCGGTCTGTGTGTCCGGAGCGTCCGGGAACAGCCTCCGGCCGCGGCAGGTGCTGCTGGGTTGGGTGGAATGTTGGTTTCGCCGTCACCCGGGCTGGAGTGCAGCCATGTCACCTCAGCTCACCGCAGCCTCCGCCTCCCTGGGCTCAAGCGATTCTCCTGCCTCAGCCTCCCAAATAGCCGGGACCTCCGATGCACACCACCAGGCCTGGCTAAGTTTTTCTTTTCTCTTTTTATTTTTGAGAGAGTCTCTGTCACCCAGGCTGGAGTGCAGTGGCGTGAGCGTGGCTCACTACAACCTCCGTCCCCCAGGTTCAAGCAGTTCTCCTGCCTCAGCCTCCCAGGTAGCTGGGACTACAGCTGGGGGATGAGATAGGGACACAGCGCCTGTGTCACGGAGGCCCTGGGGGAGGGGACAGCTGCCTCTTCAGCCCCCGGGGCTCGGCTGTGCCTTGCCTGTGGCCTCGTGGCTGCAGCCTCTGCCTGGGTCGTCCCGCGCCGTCTCTTCTGGTTTTGCATTTCGGGTCTGTCCTGACCTGCCATGACCGTATCTTCACGGCCTCTTCGAGGACTCTTCACTCAGGCGGCTTCCTGCTCTGAGTGGTCGCGCTGTGCAGGCACCTGCCGCCGCCTCGTGGGCCTGAGGGTATCTCGTCCCTGCGTGGGAGACTCCACACACACAGACACCGGCCCTGAGCCGCCGGGCTGGCCACCGTCCCCTCCCGTGACACCGCACGCCGGGCAGGGCCCCCTCCTGCCGTGGCTCACGTGGCCTTCGGCCCGGCCTCTGTCCCAGGGACCCCGCTGGGCTGGAAGGTGCTGCTGACTCGGGCGTTTTTAGATGAGCAGGAAGTTTCCAAGGGGAAGTTTTATTTCTGTGGTTCCAGCGTCTGGTTTTTGGAGGTGCCTTTAAAGATTTGTTTTTGATTATTATCTCAAAGAAGATGCAGAAGAGCCCATGGGTCGGCTCCAGGAGAAACAGATCCGGGGATTTTCCTGCTGAGCTTGGGGGCGCCGGGCTGGGCCGCAGGGGTCCCGGGAGGAGGCGCTCCGGCCGCTCGGCCCTGTGGCCACAGCTGCTGCCTGGGACTGTGGGCCTGCATGAGCCTCCTTGGAGGGGGTTGGCCGCACCGGGAGGGTGAGCTTGGCCTGTGCTGCCGGGAAGGTTTGAAACGGGTTTCTGTCCGAAGTCACTGTGGGTCAGGAGATCCCCCCGGCCCTCCGGCCTCCTCCTCCTGGCCCAGTAAAGGGCCTGGGTGCACTGGGCTGCCCTGCTGACCTCACAGAGGCTGCTGGGTGTGTGGGGACCGGACTGCCTGCTGGGAACAGGTGTGAGGGCCCCAGCGCTGACCGGCGGGTGCCCGGGAAGGGGTTCTTGGAGGACGGCAGCCGCCAGCCCCTTGGTATGGAGCCCCTCCCCCGCAAGCCCCCCGCCCTGTGAGTTTCTTCTCTGGGAGACGGTCACTGTCTTGGCAGTGGGCCAGCGTGGCACTTGCAGAGAAGTGCAGGGCAGCCTCTCGGCCCCTTTGTGCGGCTGCCGCCCTGAGAACCGGGGGGGTGCCCTGAGCACAAGCGAGGACCCGGGGCCTCTCCTTCCAGCTGGCCCTTGGGATTTGGAGACCCATCTCTAAGGCCAAGGCAGGGCCGGGGCCGGGGCGTTCACTAAATTATTAGGGAAAAGCAAAATCAACACAAAAACAAATTGGTGAACTCAGCAATGGGCCCACCCCACCTGTGGACTCTCCCCAGCCCTTCTCAGGGCCTTCCCTGGGGAGATGCCCACCCTGCCACGTGCCTCCAGCGGCTTTAAAAGCAAATGTTCCAGAAAGGAAGAGGAAGGGGCCAGGCAGGCCTGTCCCCGGGACCCTGTTCAGAGTGAACAAGGAGGCAAAGGGACTGGAGGGGGAGGGGGATTGGGTGTGGGATGGGGGAGGGGGCACAGGGCGGGGCAGGGGCATGGGTAAGGGGAGGAGCTGCAGACCTCAGAGTGTGGGGTGAAGCCACTGTGAGGCCACTGAGCCCGGTCTCTTTTTCAAGAAAAGGATCTTGCTCTGCTGTCCAGGCTGCAGTGCAGTGGCGAGATGGTGGCTCACTGCAGCCTCTCAGGCTCCTGGGCTCAAGTGATCCTCCAGCCCCAGCCTCCCACAGTGCTGGGAGGACAGGAGTGAGCCACTGCGCCCTCCTCCAGGTTTAGCTGCGGGGCCTTTGCCCTTGGAAAGGAGCTCTCAGGCCTGAGCTGACGGAGCTGGGGGGGCCGGCTGCGGGATGAACCGGGGGTGCTGGTGTGGAGGGACAGGGCAGCTGCCACAGCGGCCTCCGCTCCAGCCAGTGCCCGGTCCTCGCCGTCTCTACCCATGTGGTCTGAGCAGTAGTGACACCCTGTGCTGGCAGACGCCCCCGGGCACCCCTTGGGTCTTCAGCCAGTCTGCTGCCCTGTCCTACCCGTCCACCCCGCGGCAGAGGCTTGTCCAGCAGCTTCCAAAACAGCTGCGGAGGAAAGTTATCCCCAGGAGTTGTTCCGAGACTGTCCCCTGGTGAGGTGCCGCCCCAGCTGTTTCAGCCTCGTAAAAGTTTATGTCCCCGTCAGGGGAGCTCAGCGGGTGGGGATTGCAGAGTGTGAGGAAGGCGCCCTGTCAGCTTCCCTTTGTGAGCTGGCACCTCCCAGCACCCTCATGAGAGCGGCGGCTGCAGCCCCCGACCCCCTCCCGGGCTGGCTGTGCACATGGACGGCTGCCCCCTGCAAGTGCACTTGTTAACGGGCACAGAGGAGCTGTGGGGGACTCGGGGCACGGGAGCCGGGATCACGCCCTCCTCTGAAAAGACAGCGTTGGGACTATGTGGCTGGACTGTGTGAGGCCGAGTGGGGTGGGGCCTGTGTGGGCGGGAGGGGCTGAGGGCAGGTTGTGCCTGGCATGGGCTGGAAGTAGGGAGACGGGGTGTCCACTCACCGTCACCCATCCTGCCCGTCCCTCTCACAGATCCCTTTAGTCCTGGAACAATGGCCCGGGCTCGGGTTGGGGTCTGTGCCTGGGATGGGGAGGGCACGGGGCTCATGCCCAGGAGCCGGGGGAGGAACGCCCCTGCTCTGTACGAGAGAAGGTTCCGCCCCAGCAAGGGTGCCGTCCACCTGGACAGCGCAGGGCCGGCTGCGTGGCAGGGCTGGGTAGGGGACAGCAGCCCCTGCGCCTCTCCCCAAGCTGGGCACTGCCCAGGTCACCTCAGCAGAGCCGTGGCTGGGCCCAGGGAAGGGGTCGGCCGACACGGTGAGCTCAGACTGAGCCGCCCGGAGACCTGCGCACCCCGCGCCCGGGGCCCACCGTCGAGGCAGACTTGCCCGGCTTTGTTTTACACGTTACGCACGAGCCCGTGTCTCCTGCCCACGGTGTGGGAGGAAGCAGCTGCCGCTGTGACTAAATACTTCAGCGTCTCCCGGAGTGGGGACGTTCCCATTAGAGAACAAACCGAGTGAATCGGTCAACAGGTGCATTCATTCAAACACGAATCTGGGCCGGGCGCGGCGGCTCCCGCCCGTAATCCCAGCACTCTGGGAGGCCAAGGCGGGCGGATCACCTGAGGTCAGGAGTTCGAGACCAGCCTGGCCAACATGGAGAAACCCCGTCTGTACTAAAAATGCAAAAATTAGCTGGGCGTGGTGGTGCATGCCTGTAATCCCAGCTACTCAGGAGGCTGAGGCGGGAGAATCACTTGAACCCGGGAGGCGGAGGCTGCGGTGAGCCGAGGTCGCGCCGCCACACTGCAGCCTGGGTGACAAAAAAGCAAATAAATAAATGAATAAATGAAATTAAAAAACCCGTTTACAATCAAAGCAGGAATAAGATGCCGGGCGAGGTAGCTCGTGCCACCATATTACAGCCCCAGCACTTTGGGAGGCTGAGGCGGGCAGATCGCCTGAGGTCGGGAGTTTGAGACCAGCCTGGTCAACATGGTGAAACCCTGTCTCTAGTAAAAAGACAAAAATTAGCCGGGCTTGGTGGCACATGCCAGTGATCCCAGCTACTCGGGAGGCTGAGGCAGGAGGATCGCTTGAACCCGGGAGGTGGAGGCTGCGGTGAGCCGAGACTGTGCCACGGCACTCTGGGCTGGGTGACAGCAAGACTCGGTCTCAAAATATGTATATTTAAGAATAAATTTAAGCAAAGCAGAACAAGACTTGTCCACTGAAACGACATTGGAAAGGAATTAAGGTCCAAACAAACGCGAAGACATCCACGTTCACGGATCAGACTTCCCGAGCTGACCTACAGATTCCACACGACGCCGATCGGGATCGCAGCTGGTTTTTGTGTGTGTGTGCGGAATGGGACAGGCTGCTCCTCACATTCCTATCAAATGGCGGGAGACCACAGCCGGCCAGAACAATGTTGAAAAAGATCAATGCTGGACAATCCCGACCTCCCACTGAAGGGCAGTGGCCTGCGGGTCCGTGGGCCGGCCTGGTTCTCCTGGGGGAAGCCCGGCACTTGGATGCATCTGACGCTTTGCTGTGCCGCCTGCCTCGTCCCTCACGCCTTGAGTTTCCCGTGGGCTGGAGGCTGAGCCACGGTCTGCATCCCGCACCCTCTGCAGCTGCGTCTGTCCTGCGTTGTCCCACTGCTGACACCACGGCCACACCTGCCCCTGTGACGGGCCGGGCTGGGCTCTTCTCGCCCTGCGGTTTCCAGCGAGGTCGCCCGTCATCAAACCGTTTGGCCCCTTGGTGGTCCCACCGTGGGTAGCAAAATGGTCTCGCCTAGAACTTTGGAGGCCTCATGATCACAGACTTACCTTTACTGGGGTCAAAATCCATTCTCAAGTTCCCGACCATTAAACAGAAGTCCAGGCTCTGTGGGACCAGACTGGCTTGGGGACCAGGCCGTGACTTGTGATGCGGAGGGAGGCGGGCGTGGCGGGCAGAGGATGTGTGTGGCCCACCCTTCCCCCACACACTCCTGGTTTCTGCCTGTGAAAGCCATCAGCCTCCAGGAGGGCCTGGGCCTGGGGAAAACCATCCTGGGGGCTGCAGCCCCCTCAGGCCCAGCTGCAGAGGACCCCACCAGGTGCCAGGGCTGTAGGGGTGGAAGAGGGCATCTGTAGAATGCAGGTCAGGACGGGCTGGGCCAGGCATAGGGGCTGCTCCTGGGCTGAGGCCCCCAACCCAAATGAGGCGGTCATACGACCTTCATGTCGGGCCTTTGTCTGGGACACAGGGCTGTGGCCTCTCCCGGTCAGTGGTAGTGGCTGACCTGTGTCTTTGGACTGTCTGCCCTGTCCTGGGGCCCTGGGAACAGTGGGGTGAGTTACCAGCCATGTGGCCACGTGGCTACGTGGCCAGACAGTCCCCCCCACACCTCGGCCTGCGTCCCTGCACCTCCAGCCTGGGGTGCCTCGCTGTGCATACCTAGGGGGAAGCACAGCTCAGAAGGGGCTTTTCAAGGGTGACCTTGTGAATGCAGATGCAGGAAAGAGGGTGGCCGGGGAATGTTTGAAAGTCGGAGCATGTGTGGGAATGGGCTAGGATGGTCCGGAGGGTGTGTGCTGAGTGTTGCTGGGCATTGCCCTTTTTGGGGGGGGGGGGCGCAGCTTCCACTGCACAGGGCTGTTTGTGAATAGGCCCAGGTCCTGGTGGGGCCCCTGCGTGGGCAGGCCACGGCGTGGCAGCCACGTGAGCCGGGGGCCTCCCCAGGTGGAGTCCTCAGGGTTTGCAACGGTGGCTCCTCAATCCACCAACGTAGAATGCACACGTTTTAAGTCATAACCGGATGAGTGTTGACAAGTGCTGGCCCAGTGACCCATAGCCCTGTCACCCTCAACATTCCTCGTGCCCCTCCCCCTGCAGCCTCCCTGAGGGAACCGTCGTACGTGTGTGTTTCACGATGGGTCGGTTTCACCGTTCTGTGGCTCGTGTCCACTTCCGCTCGTGCAGTGCCTTGGAGGCATCCATGCCGCTTGCACTCTGCGCCGTTGCTGATGACGTATCATCCTTCCTGCCGACGCGCCGTGTGGCGTGGCAGGGAAGCAGCGGGACCTGCGGTGAACCTGTCAGTCTCTCCTCACTAGCTGCTGTGAGGGCTCTGGGTTCCGCAGATGCCTTTGATGAGTCTGAAGTCGCCCTCTTCTCTTCCTGACTCACTGAGCTTTTATTATGAGTAGTGTTGAATTTTGTCTGATGTTTGTTCCTGTATCTGTTAGAGGTATGATTATATGGGTTTTCTTTTTTTTTTTTTTTTGAGACGGAGTTTCGCTCTTGTCACCCAGGCTGGAGTGCAATGGTGCGATCTCAGCTCACCACAACCTCCGCCTCCTGGGTTCAGGCAATTCTCCTGCCTCAGCCTCCTGAGTAGCTGGGACTACAGGCACATGCCACCATGCCCAGCTAATTTTTGTATTTTTAGTAGAGACGGGGTTTCACCATGTTGACCAGGATGGTCTCGATCTCTTGACCTTGTGATCCACCCACCTTGGCCTCCCAAAGTTGTTTTTTTTTTTTTTTTTTTTTTTTTTTTTGTATTTTTAGTAGAGACGGGGTTTCACCATGTTGACCAGGATGGTCTCGATCTCTTGACCTTGTGATCCACCCACCTTGGCCTCCCAAAGTTGTTGTTTTTTTTTTTTTTTGTATTTTTAGTAGAGACGGGGTTTCACCATGTTGACCAGGATGGTCTCGATCTCTTGACCTTGTGATCCACCCACCTTGGCCTCCCAAAGTTGTTTTTTTTTTTGTATTTTTAGTAGAGACGGGGTTTCACCATGTTGACCAGGATGGTCTCAATCTCTTGACCTCGTGATCCACCCACCTTGGCCTCCCAAAGTGCTGGGATTACAGGCGTGAGCTGCTGCGCCTGTCCCTGGTTTTTCTTATTTAGTCTTTTAATTTTTCTTTTTTTTTTTTTTTGAGACGGAGTCTGGCTCTGTCCCCCAGGCTGGAGTGCAGTGGCGCAATCTTGGCTCACTGCAGCCTCCTGGGTTCAACCTCTTCTCCTGCCTCAGCCTCCTGAGTGGCTGGGCTTACAGGCTCGCACCACCACGCTGGGCTGATTTTTTGTGTTTTTAGTAGAGATGGGGTTTCACCATGTTGGCCAGGATGGTCGTGAACTCCTGACCTCATAACGATCCACCCACCTTGTCCTCCCAAAGTGCTGGGATTACAGGTATGAGCCACTGCGCCCAGCTGGCTGGTTTTCGGATTGAACCAGCCTTGCAGTCATCGTGGGATGCAATCCACAGCCACTCAAGTGTGGTGTCTAACACTTTCTACGTATTTCTGAAATTACCAATTCGCCAATATTTTGCTGAGGTTTTGTTGCCTGTCTATATTTGTGAGGGATATTGGTCTGTGGTTTTCTTTTCTTTTTTTTTTGAGATGGAGTTTTGCTGTGTTGCCCAGGGGTGCTGGCCACACACTGCTCTGTGCTGAGTGGATGCGGCCAGGGCACATGGACCGGCTGGTTTTCAGTGCTGCCTGCAGGGCCGGGAACTCAGCACAGTCCCCTATGTGAGCTGGGCACCTGGGGTTGGGTAACACCCTGGGGGATCCTTGGCACTTGGCTCGGGGGGATGCCTGGGGGACACTGGGCACTCAGGCCAGGGGGACACCGGCCACATGGGCTGGGAGGATACCCGGGAGACACTGGGCACTCTAGTCAGGGGATGCCCTGGGGGATGCTGCCAGCTGTGCTGCCCTGCAGGCTGGACGCTGCTCTTGCCCAGAGCAGGAGGCTGGGCGCACGTGTGGGTACTTGTTTCTTCTAAGCAGCCTGGATCAGGGGCCTGGGCTCGTGTCATGCACGCAGCTGTGCTGCCTGAGCCCCAACAGCTGACGGTGACAACTGGCTGTCCCTCCAGGGTCCCGAGCAGGGGTGAGGGTGGGGCACGCCCTAGCTGTGGGTTTAACCCTCACCTGGCTGGGCCCCCGTTCCCTGTGGAGGGGCAGCCTGGCCTCTCCCAGGTGCCCAGGTGGGGAGTGGTCTCCTTGCTCCTTGCCCTCCCTGCCCCCAGGAAAGAGGAGTCCCACTGACATCCTTCCCCCGGGGTAGCTGCCCACAGATCTGAGCCAGAGGCCCAGCCCGAGGGGCGGATGCCTCAAGCCCAGGGAGGATGGCATGCTGCTGTGGTCAGGCCAAGAAGCCCTGGGGGCTGTGTGGCCCCCTCCTTTCCTATAGCTCGGCCTCTGGCTGAGATCACTGGACTGGACTGGACTAGACTGGGGAGGGTCCACCCCCAGGAGGTGTGGAGCCCTGTGAGGTGGCCACTGCCGGCCCTGGGACAGATGTGTGGGTGGGTCCAGGCTGCTGACTGGCACCAGCTGGAGGCCCCCAGGCTTTGCTGCTACCCCAGAGCCCTCGTGTCGACAGAGGCCCCAAGCCCATCCTGCTGGCAGCTGGTACCTGGCACCTGGCTCCACGCCCCGGAGGCATGGCTCTGCCGGTGTTTGTGAACACATGGGCCTCCCACTGTGGGGGCAGCTCTGGGTAGGGGCTGGAGGCTACTGTGGACAGTGACCCTCTAAGGGGGTGGCAGACACTGGGTATGGAGGGTCACAGTGGGATGGAGGAGCCCTCAAGAGACGCCACACGTGCCCTGGATGAGGTGTCCACACCCCTGGGAGGCCGGACCTTCCTCCGGAAGAGGCTGTGAGTGCCACAGAGAGCTGCTCCCCAAGTGTCCTGTGGCTGCTGGAAGCTGACGCTTCCCCTCGAGAAAGAAACGCCCTAGCCGCTTCCTCAGGTGGGCATGTGAGGCCTTGGGCCTGGCGGCTCCTCCCACAGAAGCTCAGCCCCGCAGGCAGCAGAGGCTGGACACTGGAAGAGGGTCAGCCAGGCTGCTCTGGGCAGGGGCGTGTTGGGGTCGTGGCTGGGGTGCGGCCACCTCCGGGGTCAAGAGCACCCACCGGGCAGAGGCTGAGCCATTTCCAAACTGCCTTTCCATCAGCACAGTTTCCGACACTGAGGTGTGAGCAGGAGGTCACGCCCTCGGCCGCTTGCTCAAGTGTGGTGAGCTGCTGTGTGTACGCACACGTTCCTGCTGCCCCGGCCACGTCCCCTTCCCCTCCCTCCCGGGGAATGTGGGGTTTCTCTTGGTGATCTGGGCCCTCGGGGGTCTTCTCCCAGGTCCCTGCATAGGGCTGCCCAGGCCCCGCTGACTGGCCCCTGTCACCCTGAACTCCCAGACTCACCTGGACCAGGGATGGCAGGAAGGGGCCGGTTCCCTCCTTCCCCAGGTCCCCAGGGCTGGTCCACTCAGCTCCTCAGGCAGGTGAAAGAAAGAACAGAAAGAACGTGTGCTGCTGTGTTTCAGGAAACCGATGCCCTCGTGGGCCTGGGGTGGCCTTGGGTGCTCTCATCCTGCAGCCCAGCCTCCAGCTCGGGCAGAGCCTTCTCCCAGCCGGGGCCTGAGCTTCTCTCACTGCTCGCTGCGTTTTGGCCTCCCCAGGGTCCCAGTGACTGTGTGAAGGGGGCGCCCTCTGGCTTCTCTCTGTGTATGGGGTGCGGGGGTGAGGGGGGCTTGCAGAGGCCCAGCCTGACCTTCAGCTTCAGGGCCTGACCATGGACGACAGGTCCTCACCTGGGCCATGGGTTTTGACCCTGGGCCACAGGACCTCACCCTGGGCCTCGAGTAGGGTGGCTGCAGAGGCTAAGGAGATGGTGGGGCGTCCGCCTGGCTACAGGAGGAGGCCGAGTGGGAGGTGGTGCTGCTGCTCCCGGGTTGTCTGAGGAGGGGCCTCCACGTCTCCTCTTGGCCCGGCCTGGGTCTTGGCACTCCTGGGCCTGTGGCCACCAGGGCTGTGAGTCTCTCGGCCGTGGTGACATATCCCTCCCAGCTCTGCAGGCATCCGAGTCTGTGTGTCAGGGCCGTGCCCTCTGAAGGCTCCAGGGACACCGCTTCCTGCCCCCGGCAGCCGGTTCCCCGGGGTGGGGGATTCACTCTGACCTCTGTCTTCACGGGCCTCGTCCCCCAGGAGTTGTCTCTTTCCAGGCTCTAAGAAGCCGTCATGGGACCTGGGCCCGCCCTCAGTCCAGGATGGCCTTGTCTCACAGCCCTCCACTTAACGTCTGCAGAGACCTAGTTCCAATTAGGTCTCGTTCTGAGGTTCCGGGTGGCCGTGACTTTAGGGAGACACTGTTCCATCCGGCGTGGCACCTTTGTTCTGAGGTCAAGGCTGACCCTCAGACCCTCCCGGGAGGAGCTGATACCCAGTGAAGGGATGGACGAAGGGAACGGCAGGGCCAGCAACACCTGCCCAGAGGCATGGTGGATGGATGGGTGGGTAGCTGGGGGTGGCACCCCTGGTGGGGTGGCACTGACCGAGTGGGGGGCGCCCCTGGGGTTGGGTGGGTGGCTGGGGCTCCCTGAGGACCGTCTCTGACCTGCAGGCTGTGCCATCCACCTCTGCCCGACAGGGCTGTGAAGGGGCAAGGCAAGCAGACGGGCCAGGGCCACAGCCTGCAGCTGTGTGGCACACAATGGGCCGGCCTTGGCGGGGACATGGGCCCTGATCCTGGCTAATGGCGCCTCATATCCTTTGCATGGAGAATTGTGTGAGTGTGGAGATCGTGTGGGGAGACGAAGGCCACTTGATGGAGAGCCTTGAGCCCACCCTTTAAAGGAACAAGGCGTTTTTTTTTCACCCTTTTTTGCCATGTGGCTCAGACAGCTGGCTCCTTAAATATTAATCAGGGTCATTGAGATGCAAATGCGTGCCCGCCACAGAAAGCCCCGCAGCTGCAGGGCTGGCACCGGACACCCTGGCGGCCCAGGTGCAGCCCGGACTGGAGCCGGGTGAGAGCCACCTTCCCCGAGGACGGATGGGCACACGCACCCCTCGGCAGGAGCAGGGGTGGCGCAGGCCTGCTGGCTCTCGCTGGCTTTGGCAGGGGCTCGCCTGGTTTTCACTGTCCTTAAAACACAGTGTTCTGGACAGGCAGATGCCAGGACGCCCGGCTCTTCTGGAAGCTGTGAGGCTGGGGGAAGGCGCCTGTGCTCCTGCCTGTGGTGGGTTCCAGGGCTGTGTTTAGAAGGGCTGGGGGACACCTTGGGGTGGATGCAGCTACCTGGCTGAAGGGTGAGGTGGTGCTCAGGCTCCCCGGGGTTGACGTCAGTAAAAACACAAAATGGGAGGGAGAAGGCAGAGACGCCAGAGCCGAGATGGCCCCTCCGCGCACAAGTTAGAGGTAGTCCCCAGCTCGGCTCTTCATAATAAACTCACGGGAGGCTTCAGGGACTCAGAAGTGCAGCCCAGGCTGGCGTGGTGCCTCACACCTGAAATCCCAGCACTTTGGGAGGCCAAGGTGGGCGGATCACGAGGTCAGGAGTTTGAGACCAGCCTGACCCACATGGTGAAACCTGTCTCTACTAAAAGTACAAAAATTAGTCGGGCATGGTGGCAGGCGGCTGTGATCCTAGCTACTTGGGAGGCTGAGGCAGGAGAATCGGGAACACGGAAGGCGGAGGCTGCAGTGAGCCGAGATTGCGCCACTGCACTCCAGCCTGGGCGACACAGTGAGACTCTGTCTCAAAATAGTGACACCACAGCACCGGGACAGGAGACCCTCACGCTCCACAGATAGAGAGGTTTTCTGATTGTAACAGTTTGTGTGGATCGGAACATATACACAGCAGTACACAGAGTCCACGGTAAGCTGGAAAATGTCCACGCCACTGGGTGAGCATCAGTGTGGCCACCACAGGTCCAGGGCAGAGCAGACACCGTGTCTCCAGCGTCTGTCCCCTTCCACGCATGGCCGTGGATCTGGTGTGTGAGGCCGCCGGCTGTCCTGCTGCCTCTGAGCTGGGCTGTGGGCTTGTGACATGCGCGCAAACTTCTCAGTCGTGGCTGTGATGCAGTGTGCGGAGACTCCGCCCTCTCTGCCCTGGTTGGCCCGTGGTCACTCACCATTTTCGTCTTGGGGCTCTGCGGCTCTGGCCCCCAGGGTTTGGTGGCCCCGGAGCATCCTCGTCCTGGTGCAGAGCCACTGGGCGTGGGCTTTGGCCAGGCAGACACTGCCCAGCCGCCCTTTCACCAGCGTTCTCTGCTCTGCCTCTTCCTGGGCGTCAGCGGCTCTCCGAGTCTGGCCTGGTGCTGACGTGTTTCAGCGCTTATCATCTTCCAGATCAACTCCTGAGGTGACGTGGGCTCGCGTCAGCAGGTGGGGGCCGGTTGTGCATGACTGCCAGCTCCGTGCCGAGCGAGGACACGCTGGGGGCTTCAATCAGACATGGGCAGGGGCGGTGTGTACCTACGTAAGTAGAGATGGAGTCTTGCCCTGTTACCCAGGCTGGAGTGCAATGGCGTGATCTCTGCTCACTGCAACCTCCAACTCCTGGGTTCAAGCAATTCTCCTGCCTCAGCCTCCCGAGTGGCTGGGATATAGGCACCTGCCACCATGCCCAGCTAATTTTTGTATTTTTAGTAGAGACGGGATTTTGCCATGTTGGCCAGGATGGTCTTGAACTTCTGACATCAAGTGATCCAGCCACTGTGGGCTCCTAAAGTGTTGGGATTACAGGCGTGAGCCACCGAGTCTGTCCCAAATTCAATTTTTTAAATTGTCATGGGACAGTTATCCGGGGAGGGCCAGGGTTCGGGCTGGCGTTAGTTTTGGTAGCCTGTGGCTTTTGTGGAATGCTGCTCATGTAATCTAGGCCGGCGAGTTGGTCAGAATAACGTCGTTCGTATATTACTGGGCGGTTCCTGCAGCTTCTCTGGGGAACTGTGGCGATGTCTCTTCTCGATATTTGTATTTTCTTGCCTTTTTGTGGGATGGTCGCAGCTGGAGGTGTATGTTACTGTTCTCAGAGCAGCAGCTCGGGGTTCCCCAAGGTGGTTCTGTAATGAATGGGCCCTGGTTTCCCGCACACCCGTGTGTCCCCGTGTCGTCTGGACAAGGCGCCGCCTCCAGCAGCCCCCGTGCTGACAGGCTCAGCGCCCCTTCCTTACTTCTCTTCTCTGAGGTCCAGGTAGGTGTTTCTCTTGCATCCGGCAGGTCAGCAGGCTGCAGTGAAGGCCTTTGCATCAGCTTGCCGTGGGGAGGTGTTTAAGGGACAACTTCCAGGTTACGAAAAGGATGAGGCAGGGGAGACAGCCCCAACCAGCCACCCACACAAGAAAGAGGCCCGGGGCGGGGAGGAGGGGACGGGGAGGCCAGCTGTCTGCACACCAGCCTTCAGAGCTGACAGAAGCTTCCACAAACTCGCTTCCAGCAGTGGGCCAGTGACAGCCAAGGTGGCCGTGATGGCCAGTCCAGGGCTGGTTTTAAAGCTGTAACAGTTTAAACAGTGTGGTAGCACCGGGACGGGTGTAGACCACCCTGGGTCAGGTGTAGACCCTGGAACGGTGAGCCACCAGCCCAGACTCAGTGGGGTCAGCTGCGGCCCCTGGCCCGGCTCCCAGGCAGAGTGAGGCAGCCATAGCCCTGAAGGGAGGGTGGCACCCTCTGAGACCCTCCGGTGCCCCGGGCTCCCCAGCATGCACCCAGACTTGGGGGTGGACACGGAGGTCCCCACGCCTTCCCCTGCCTCGGGCCTGCGCTGCTGCTTCCCAGCACCCAGAGGTTTCCGTCCCTCCTGCATGCGGCACTTGGAGCAAGATGAGAGGGAGGGAGGTGGCTGCACAGGGGTCTTGCTGGGGTATGGCGGCCCAGCTGAACGCTGGGTGGTGCAGAGAGCCACCAGCCTGACGTGGGAAGGCCACTCGTTAAGCACCGCGTGGGTCTGGGTGAGGGCTGGGTGGACATCCAGAGCAAGCTGTCCAGGCGGTGATGGGCTGAGAAAGGCCGGCATTGCCTGTCATTGGCTCACGTGGTCCTCAGTGAATCGATGTCTATGTGTCCATGACCTGGGCCATCCATCACCAGAGCCCACAGGACTGTTGGTGGCTCTGTGTGGCACTTTAGGGGTAACCAGCATCCTCCAGGTGCCCCCTGAGCCTCCGTCTTCAGCGGCTCCAGCCCTGGGCACGTGGCAGAAAAGGGACGAAGTGTATTCCCCACTTGGCATCCTGAGTTCCAGTGGCTTCTGGAGGGTGAGGCTCTGGGCCCCAGGGCAGGGAAGTCCAGCATCTCAGAATGCTTAGGAGATTCTATTTGAAGAAGTAGAGATGAGGTTGACATTTACATAAAATTAACCACTTAGAAGCCAGCAGTGTGGTGCATTTAACACGTTTACCACACGTGCAGCTAGCACCTCTGCCTAATTCTGGAAATTTCCATCACCCCCCAGAGAATCTCTGGACCTGTCAGTCAAGCCTGTTCTCCCTGCTCCCGCCAACAGCCCCAAGTCTGCTGTCCGCCTCTTCCCTGCCATGCGTCCTTGTGGGCTTCTCTGTCTGGATGTTCTGAAGGTGGCATCGCCTGAGCAGTGTCGTCTGTGTCTGGCATGTTCACCCGGCACGAGGTTCTCGAGGCGTGTCCCGGCGTCAGGGCGTGGTTCCTCTTTGTGGCCGGGTAATGCTCACGGGTGACCATGCCTTGTCTGTTCATCCACTCATGGCCTCCTGGGCTGTTCTTCCCTCTGGGCTGCTGTAGACATCCCAGCACAAGCACGCCAAGTCCCCGTCTCCAGTCCTCCCGGGTCCGCGTGTGGACGTGGGGCTGCGGGGTCACGTGGTAATCCACCTACGCTGAACATTCGGAGGAATTCCTGGACTCTCCACATTGCCACACCACTTTGAGGCACAGCAGGGGAGCCCCAAAGTGGAGCTTAGTCCGGGTGGGGTCTTGGCTTTGCACAGGAGGGCTCAATGGGAGCCAGACGGGGAAGGAAATAGCTTTACCGGAGGCGGGGTTACAGCCGTGGCTGTTCCTGTGGGGCCGGGCTACCTGCAGATGAAGAGCAGCCCGGTGCAGCTCTGCTGTCACATTGTAGCCACCGTTTTTTTTTTTGGATGGAGTCTTGCTCTTGTTGCCCAGGCCAGGAGTGCCGTGGCATGATCTTGACTCACCGCAACCTCTGCTTCCCAGGTTCGAGCGATTCTCCTGCCTCAGCCTCCCGAGTAGCTGGGACTCCAGGCTCGCACCACCATACCCAGCTAACTGTATTTTTAGTAGAGACAGGTTTCTCCACATTGGCCAGGCTAGTCTTGAACTCCTGATCTCAGGTGATCCACCTGCCTTGGCCTCCCAAAGTGCTGGGATTACAGGCACGAGCCAGAAATGCTGAATTTTGATGAAGCCATTTATTTTCTCTTGTTGCTGGTCTCTGGGTGTCATATCTGAGAACTCAATGCCAAATCCAAGGTCACAGAGATTTTCCTTGTTTTATTCTAGGAGTTTAGTAGTTTGAGCTCGCATGGTTAGGTGTTCCATCCTCAGTTTTCTGAGTTAATTTCGTGTTTGCTGTTAGGGAAGGGCCCAGCTTCATTCATTCCTCTGCATGTGGAGATAGTTTTCCCAGCACTCTGCTGGAAGGACTGTCCTCTTCCCACTGAATGGTCTGGAGCCCCTGCTGGAGGTCACCTGGCTGCACGTGCAGGGTGATGGCTCGGGTAGTTCCTGTGCTCCGTCCAGCTCCAGGTCTCCATGCTGCTGCCACACTGTTTTGACGGGGAGCTTTGCTTTCTGCCACTGTGGGCCAGCTGTCAATGTCTGTGATATTCTTAAGCTGATCTAAAGCTCCATACCCGTCCTGTGCACTCCCCACAGTCGCCATTTTCCCAAACCTTCCTGCCAAGATGGGGATGTGGGTGGCCTGAGGCCCGGCTGAGGGCCTAACCCTGCCAGGGAGGCTGCGCCAGGACTCGGGCCTCCAGGCCACCTCTCTCCCCGCCGGGCCCGCAGCTGAGCCAGCAGACCCACACTGAGGACCTGCTGAGGGACCAGGGGCAGCTTGGTGTTGGGGAACAGAGAAGGCCCTGGGGGGTTGCTGTGTGGGTCCCGGCCAGCACTGGCTGCTCCTGCAAAGGCCCCCCAGCCCTGACCGCACAGGGAACCCAGACATTTGGGGGTGATGGGCTCAGTGGCATGAGACCTCAGGGCCATCTGCCAAGGATTCATGGCCTGAGGAGAACCTGGCCTTGGAGGGGTCAGGTCTGACAGGCCCTGGGTCTGGTGAGGGTGCAAGCCATGAGCTCCAACCAAGGCTGTCACAGCCTGACCTCGGGTCGCCTGTCGGCACAGGTGAGTGGGACTCTGGCTCCAGTGACTGGACCCCCACCATGAAGGCCCCTCTGACTGCTGGGTGAGGGGGTCTTCCTGAGCAGGGCTGGATACTCACATGTCAGAGTCAAGGGCTCCCTGGAGTGGGTCCCTGAGGCCCCTGGCTGGGTCCAGGGCCTCCCCATTTTTGTGACCTTGGGGGGTGCCCAGGGGTGGTAGCAGATGTGTCCTCCATGGTGACACGCCCCCCAGAGGCTGGCTGAGGAGGGCAGACCACACCATGGTCCCCGGGGGACCTCCTGACCACAGGCCTCAGCCTGACACATGTGGGGGACATTGCCCGGGACCCTCTGTCACACAGAGCACAGGTGGCACAGTGGGTAGCCATTTCACGCCAGCTCTGTGGAGAGTTCAGATGAGAGGGAAGAATCTGCCGGGCCTGATGGGAGGGCGAGGGCTGTGATTCTGTGTAGAGGAAGCGTCCCGAGCAGGGAGGCCCACAGGGCTGTGAGGTGAGTGCTGCGGGGCCGCGCTCTGTCTGGAGCGTCGGACCACACTACACCCCACAGACTGTTGCCTCGTGCTGCGTGCCTTGACCCCAGACGCCCCGCCTGTCACGCTGCTGTCCCAGACGGAGGACGAGGGTGCCTGCTCCAGGGCTCTGCAACCCTTCCTATGGTTCCAGGATGGTGCTGTGGTGCCTCAGAGATGCTCGTCACTCCTACCATGGGCTCCTGCCCTGCCCCCCGCCCCCAGGGCCTGCAGCCCCATCACAGGGTCTCCGGGAGACCAGGGACTCACGGCTGCTCAGGGCAAGGGGCCAGGGAGGAGGGGCTGTGGGATTTGTGGCCACATGGGAGGGCTCCGGGCAGGGGGCTCAGAGGGCTGCTGGCTCCTCATACCTCCCCCGTGCAGAGGCTGGGTGGGGATAACCCTTAGCATCAGCCTTTCCTGGGTGATGGGTCCCTTGCCTGAGACGCCCACCCCTGAGCTGTGCCACAGGGCTGGCCCCACCCACGGCAGAGTCCCTGGGACAGACCCCAGGGCCGACAGCTCCTCGTGGTGGCTCTGGCAGACTTGCTGGCTCCTGGCGCGTCCCTCTGAGGCCCTGTCTGTCCCTCCACAGACACAGGGCGCCCTGTTTCCACAGGAGCTGGAACACGGGCCCTCTGTTCGCACCTGGCCAGACTCCCCCTGGGTGGGCCTAGGGGGGCTCCACACAGACCCACACTGTGCCCGGCGGCTGGCCTCCTCCGCCTGAACCCCCCATGTTGTCCCTGCTGTGGCCCCCCCCAGTGGCTCTGCTGTGGGCAGCGCTGCTCCAGGTGCTGTGGAAGGGGTGAGTGGCTGCCGCCAAGGTGGGGGGAAGAGGGGAGGGCCTCTGTCCTCTGGTGAGGCCCGCTCCTGACCTCTCCAGGGACCCAGCCTCCCTCACATCCTGGGTAGGGGACACGTGGCCCCGGGGCTTTGCCCCCTTCTGGCGGTTCTGCTCAGCCCAGTTAAGTCTAAGGACTCCTGCAGCAGGTATCGGAAAGATCACCTGGCAAAGCCCCCTGCCCTCGCCCCTCAAGCCTGGGTTCTGCTGGATCACCCGCTCCCCAGCAGTGGATTGTGGGTGGGGGGCATGGTCCCCACCAAGGGGAGGGAGGAATGAGAGCTTCTGCATCGAAGCAGCTTGTTTTCAAGCACTCTGGTCAATGGTACAACAGGAGTAACAGAAAAATATGCACGAGGTGCTGTTTGTCCCCTGACGATGGAAGGTGTCAGAGAGGCTGTCCTCCAATTCAGGCTTCGTCAAGGCCCCAGAGACAGCATGGCTGTAGCCTGGAGGGCTGGGCTGGCAACGCTGAGTGTCCGTCTGCCCCGCAGACCCCAGTCACCAGGGAGGAAATGTTCCTGAATGCACGTGCGCCCAGCTGTGTCCCTGACGACGGCATGTGTGCGCCTGCAGGTGTGGGGATCGAGGAGGCTCTGCAGGGGTGGTGGAGACGGTGAGGCCCATCCCCCAACTCCACATCCTGGCCGGGCGCATCCAGGTCCCTGTGGGATGAGTGCTGGGCTGCCCCAGACACCATGGGGACTGGGCTCTGAGGGCCTGGCTGGGACCACACTGTGGAGGGGTGAATAGAAACTAGCCCCTAGGATGTTAGGGACCCCAAGAGCTCTGTGGCCTGAAGCTGGCCACTGTCCCGATTCTTGGGGTGCAACAGCCCCAGGCTGGGCCAGGTGGACGGGAGAACAGAGCTCCCTGAGAAGGTTGGCGCCTGGGCCAAGGGTTGGCCTGGATGTGGGGTCCCCACTGCTCTTCTCTCCGTGTCCCTCTTGGCGATGCCGGGCTGGGGTCAGGCCCAGGGAAGGGCAGATGTCGCTGAGCAGCTGCAGGGCTGGGTCTTCGCCTTTATTTCTGGTGCACGCCTAGAGGGGCTCAGGCAGAGGCTCCCCCCGGTCCCTGAAATAGGCCCTCAGCTCCTCCAAGCTGAGTGGGGGGAAGTAGACGCCGATCCTCTTCCGCACCCACCACTTGCCCTGCGAGGCGTGGCTGCCCCCGGGGCGGCTGAACTTGTACCGGTAGTGCTCTCCTCGGACCCACCTGCAAGGGAGCAGCGTCAGCCTGGGGCTGCTGGGACTCCCACCCCGGGATCCCCATGGAGAGAGGGGCTGCAGGAGGAGCCCCCCACCCTGAGCATAGCAGACCTGAGCAGCCCCAGCAGGGCGACCTCCCTGTCCACACCCCAGCAGTGAGTAGCACAGCAAAGCGCGGAAGAGAAGCTGGGGTGGCACAGGGCAGATACGGGGCGGTTCCGGGAGAAGAGACCTGGCAGGGACCACACGCTGAGTGACCACCCAGGAAGGCTGGGGCTTCGTGGCTGGCACCGAGCTATTTCCAAGGCCCCGATTTGAGCTTCAAATGACCCTGGCCTGGGAAGGTGATGCCCAGGGCGTGGCCCCATCAGGCCAGCCCTGGCTTGAGGTGACCTGGGGTTTTCTGTCCACGAGGCAGCCTGACACTGCGAGGGAGCCAGGCCAGGACCCCACTGCCTGAGCTGTGGAGACTCCGGCTGCCTGCTGTTCTTGACCAGCACCCCATCTCCCCTGGACCGGGACGGCGGCAGGTCTCCTGGCTGAGTGCCGTGGACGCCCCCGATGACTCCTGGTGACTGGGCCCAGTTTGGGCCCCCTTGGGCTTCAGTCCTGTGCCAGCAGGCCCTCACTGGGCTCTCGGAAGACTGGGCATTTTCTCCTGGGCCTGAGCCTCGGGGTGAGACGAAGCTTCTCGAGTGTCAGGTTTCCTTGGCTGCCCAGGTTACCCCCCAGCCCCACCCGTCCCTACAGGCCCCACCCCAGTTGAGCAGCAGAGGTGGAAGCTTCTCAGCCCCCAAGGCAGAGCAGGACCCCAGCCACTGGATGAGTGTGAGGACGCAGCCCTAACAGGACCGGGGCCCCCCGATGGCCCCTGGGATGAGCCCAGGCAAGCGCTGGTGACTTCATGGCACCCCAGGGCCCAGGCCCAACGGTCTGGGGCGCTGTCGTTATTTGGGGCTTCCCTCGACCAGCACACAGCTGTGCTGTGGGGTTCTGGGTGGAGACCTTGGGCTGGCACGGTGACCACCTCTGGGCCCGCCCTGCCCCTCCTGGCTTTGGGTCTGGGTATGTGTGAAGGATGACAGGTCCTCTCTCCTGGAGTCAGAACTGCCCAGGAAAACTGGGAAGGTAGAGACCCTCTGGGGGGAGGGGTCCCTGAGGCCCCTGATGGGAGAGAGGGATCAGCAGCTCCAAGAGGAGGGGTCATGCCTTAGGAAAACCTGCCAGGTTCTCAAGACTTAGGGCAGTGGTGGCAGCTGGTGGCTCCGTCCACTCTGGGAGGGAACTGCCCACTGCCCCAGGACCCTGGGGTCTTTCCTTGACACCCTGGGCCCGGGGCTGCCATGGCTTTTCCTGGCTGTGTGGATAGCAGTGGCCAGCAAGGGGACTGAGGCCAGGCGGCACCAGGCAGAGTAGTCACGCTGGACCACACAGCTGTGCTCTCAGCAGCCCAGAACCAGGCGGAGGGGCCAGGGGCTGGGGTGAGGGGGTGAGGGTGTCGAGCAGTGGTGACAGCATGATACCCACACATGCTCCTGGCCCTGGCTGGGGCAACGCGGACCCCACGAAGGCCCACCCTCTCCCAAACCTGCACTTAGCGGGGCTGGGAGGGCGGGGTCACCCGTGTTTCTCAAATTCCCACTCTTTCTTCTCCTTCCCAGACAGGGTCAAGGCCTGGGGGGGACTGGGGCTGGTCTCTGACACCAAGAGCTGGAATAGCAGTTTGGAAAGGGTCAGAACCCTCTGTGCCAAGTGGCAGGTCAGTGGGAAGGGGCCCGAGACCCCCAGTGGCCTGAAGGGTTGCATTTCATTCCTGCAGACAAACTACCGGCGAAGGCCATGGCGCCGTCCCCAGCAGACTGGAGAGTGTTTAAAGGGGTATCTCCCAGGCTTTCAAAATCAGCCCGCACTGGCACCATCTTGCCATCTTGCACAGCTGCAGTAGGAGTCCCAGCCAGCGCCCGGCCCCCCGTGCCCTTCCACACCCCCCCCCCCCCCGCTTCTGCTTCCCTGATGATTTCAAGAGCATCCTCGGAGTGAAACCCTACAGCAGGTGCCCTCAGGACAGGGGTGTTGGCTGGTGCAGCTCTCAGCTTCCCCCCCCCCTTGCCAACGTGTCCCAAGGCGTGGGTGCGCCCTAGTGTGTGCGGGGGTTCTGCTGAAGGACAGCCATGGTCTTTTTGCAGCGTTTGTCCGTTCAGGCTGCCATAAACCTCCACATGGATTTTTGAATGAACCTGGGTTTTAACTCTGGTCGAAACGTCCATGGAAGCAGCTGCTGCATCACATGGCAACCTCGGGTTTTGTTTTCTTGAGAAGCCATGTTCCCCTCCCAGCCACGTATGAGTGACGTGACTTCTCGGCCTCTGTGCCAGCGTGCGGGGTGCTGCTACTTTATTCCAGCCCTCCTGATGGGGTGCAGCGGTGTCTCACGGTGCTGCTTGTTCGCTTCCCTAATGACGAGCGTTTCTCAGCCTCTGCCGTCTGTGCGTCGTCTTCGGTGGAATGTCTCTTCCTGTGCTCATTTTCTAATAAGATTATTTTACTGTTAAATTTTAAAACTTCTTTACATATTCCAGATTTTAGCCTTTTGTCAGATATGTGGCTTGCGAACATTTTCTACCAGGCTGTAGCTTAAAAATATTTTTCGTCGTCTTAACGGGGTCTTATATGGAGCAAATTGCTTTTCATTTTAATGAAGTCCGTTGACCAGTTTTTCCCTTTACAGACCATCCTTTTAGAATCAAGTATAATGGCTCCACCTGGCCCTAGCTCTGAAATATTTTATTTTTTCCTGAATATTTTCCCCAAAGATTGTATTTTCTTGAGACGGGCTTTCACGATGTCGCCCAGGCTGGAGTGCAGTGGTGTGATCTCGGCTCACTGCATCATCCCACCTCAGCCTCCTGAGGAGCTGGGGCTACAGGTGTGCACCACCACACCCTGCTAATTATTCATATTTTGGTAGAGATGGGGTTTCGCCTTGTTGCCCAGGCTGGTCTCAAACTCCTGAGCTCAAGCAATCTTCCTGCTCAGCCTTCCAAGGTGCTAGGATGACAGGTGTCAGCCACGGTGCCCGGCCGTGAAGGCTGACTGTCTTACGTTTTACATGTAAGTCCGGGATCCGCTTGAGTTACTTCTGTGTACGGTGCGAGCCTTGGGGTGAAGGTTTTGTTCTGTCCACAAAAGGCCCATTGCTGTAGAAGCGTTTGTTGAAGAGGCTGTCTTTTCCCTGCTGGATTGCTCTTGGCACTTTGGTAAAAAACGAACTGGCAGGGCGCGGCGGCTCAAGCCTGTAATCCCAGCACTTTGGGAGGCCGAGGCGGGTGGATCACGAGGTCAAGAGATCGAGACCATCCTGGTCAACATGGTGAAACCCTGTCTCTACTAAAAATACAAAAAATTAGCTGGGCATGGTGGCGCATGCCTGTAATCCCAGCTACTTGGGAGGCTGAGGCAGGAGAATTACTTGAACCCAGGAGGCGGAGGTTGCGGTGAGCCGAGATCGCGCCATTGCACTCCAGCCTGGGTAACAACAGCGAAACTCCGCCACAAAAAAAACAAAAAAAAAAAACAAAAAACCCCACAAACTAACCAACCCTCAGCCGGGAGTATTTGTGTGGCTCTATTTGTGGGTTCTCTGTTTTGTCCCATGGGTCTGCATGTCTGTCCCCGTCAGTACTACACTGTCCTGATGACTGTAATATATGACCTGAAACTGGGTAGATTGATTCCTTCTGCTTTGCTCCTTTCCCCAATGGTTTCAGGTGTTTAGTTCCTTTCCCTTTCCATGTAAAACTTGGAATGACTTGTCCGGCCCGTTAGAAACATGTCGCCGTGACTGTTTCATACAAGTTGCACTGAACCTGTGTGTCAACAAGGAAGGAACGGTCGTGTTCACCGTGTTGACTCCCAGCCCTCGGACGTGGGGGTCTCTCAGCAGCACTGTGCAGTGTTCGGCATGTACGTTCTGTGCTTGTTCTGCTGGGTTTACACCTAACTACTCACTCTGTGGAGTGGCTGTAAGTGGAATTGCTTATTTAATCTAGGGTCGGTGTGTTCATTGCTAGTACAGAGAAACACTGTGGCATCATTTATGTTGAACTTATGTCTTCTGACTTTGCTGAACTCATTTTTTTTTTTTTTTTGAGATGGAATTTGGCTCTTGTTGCCCAGGCTGGAGTGCAATGGTGTCATCTTGACTCACTGCAACCTCCGCCTCCTGGGTTCAAGCAATTCCCCTGTCTTAGCCTCCAGAATAGCTGGGATTACAGGTACCCACCACCACACCTGGCTCATTTTGTATTTTTAGGAGAGACGGGGTTTCTCCATGTTGGTCAGGCTGGTCTTGAACTGCCAACCTCAGCTGATCTGCCTGCCTCAGCCTCCCAACGTGCTGGGATGACAGGCGTGAGCCACCACACCCAGCCTCGGTTACTAATTCCAGGAGTGGTTTTGCTGGACTCCTCGGGCTTTCCTACAAAGACGATGGTGGCCTCTGGGAACAGGCACAGTTTTGTTACTTCCTGGGTGATCTATATGAATTTTAATGGAGTTCAATTTATCAGTTTTTCCTTTTACAGATCAGCCTTTCGGTATCGAATACAACAACTCCGCCCGATTCACACCCTGGTCCTGCCGTACTGTGGCGGCAGTCCGTCCAGCACCGCGCGGGATACGATGCTTAGTGCAGACAGCCTATCTTGTTCTGGATCTCAGTGGTGGAGCAGGGGTTCCTTCCCCGGTGGGTAATCCTGGCTGCGAGGTTTCTGCAGATGCTCTGTATCCAGTTGAGGAAGTTCCTCTCCTCCTCTGTTTTTCCAAGAGCGTAAATCAGGAATAGATGTGAAGTCTGTCAAGCGCTTTCCCCGCACTGACGGATGCAATCACGCGAATTACGTTTCGGTTGGTTAAGGTGGATCACCTCCACTGATTTTCAAATACAGAACCACCTTTATCCCTGGAATAAACCTCACCTGGTCATGGTATGTAATCCTTTGTTATATATTGCCGAATTACATTCAGTAACTATTTTTTTTTTTGCACAGGCTGGAGTGCAGTGGCACAGTCTCGGCTCAGTGCAACCTCAGCCTCCTGAGTAGCTGGGACTACAGGCACACGCTACCACGCCCGGCTAATTTTTTGTATTTTTAGTATAGACAGGGTTTCACTATGTTGGCTGGGCTGGTCTTGAACTCCTGACCTCAGGTGATCCACCTGCCTCAGCCTCCCAAAGTGCTGGGATTACAGGTGTGAGCCATTGCACACAGCCTATTTAGTAATATTGCGTTAAAAATGGTTGTGTCTGTATCCCTGAGGGATATTGGCTTGTAATATTACTTTCTTGTAGTATCTGTGTATGGTTTTGGTATCAGAGAATCATTAACATCATAACATAAATTGAAGCTGGGTATAGTGGCTCATGCTTGTAATCACAGCACTTTGGGAGGTTGAGGTGGGAGGATCGCTTGAGCCCAGCCAGGGCAACACGGTAAAAACCCTGTCTCTACAAAAAAAAGAAAAAAAAAAAAAAAAAAAAACAACAGCGAGGCATGGTGGTGTGGGTCTGTAGTCCCAGCTACCTGGCAGGCTGAGGTGGGAGGACACTCTGAGCTCAGGAGGTCGAGGCTGCAGTGACTCGTGTCTGTGGCCCTGCACTCCAGCTTAGGAAAAAAAACAAAACAAAGCAAAAAAAGCATACACTGACATCTTCCCTCCTCTTCTCTTCTCTTTTCTGGGAAACTAATCTTAGAATTCTCAGTGAAACCATCTGAACCTGGAGATCTCTTTTTGGAGTTTAAAATGACAAATTCAGTTTCCTGTTACAGGGCCGTTTCATACGTGGCTTGGAATTCTCTCTTTCATGCGACGTGAATTGTGCGAGTTGTTTTTCAGAAATTGGTTTACTTGACCTGAGTCACAAATGTATGTTTGTAGTATCCCCTTACTGCCCGTCTCGGGAATGCAGGGCCTGGCCTGACACTGCTTTCTTCATTTCAAGACAGTCTTGTGCCGCTGCCCAGGCTGGAGGGCAGTGATGCGATCTTGGCTCAGGCGATTCTTGTGCCTCAGCGTACCAAGTAGCTGGGGCTGCCTGGCCAACTTCTTGTATTTTTAGTAGAGACAGGGTTTCACCATGTTGGCCAGGCTGGTGTTGAACTCCTGAGCTCGTGACCCACCCGCCTCAGTCTCCCAAAGTGCTGGGAGACAGGTGTGAGCCACCGCCCCTGGCCTCTTCTTTCATTTCCGATGTTGGCAACTGTACCTTCTCCTTTTGTCATTCTTACTAGAGGTTTGCTGATTTTATTGGTTTCTTAAAGAACCATCTCTCTGTTTCAGTAAGTGTCGCTGTTTTCGATTTCATTTTCCGCTTGTTACTGTTTTCTTACTGCTCCTTGCTGTGTGTCTTTTCCTGCTCACACACTCTTGAGCTGAGATGATTTTTCTTTCTTTTTAAGAGATGAGGTCTTCCTGTGTTGCCTCATGGCAGGAGGCTGGCTTCACACTCCTGGGTTCAAGCAATCCTCCCGCCCCAGCCTCCTGAGTCGCTGGGACTACGGGTGTGTGACATCTTCCGTCTTTGCTAACCTCTCATGTCTCTTTTCTAACGTATGCATCTGGTGCTTTCCCTCTCATCACTGGTTAAGTACGTTCCACATGCACTTAACACGTGCCCACGTAACATGCCACTGAGTTCCGTTCCATGGGTGGCATATTCTGTGACTCCCATTAGGCCCCGTTTGTTGATGATGGTGTTCTAAGTCTGCATCTCGTGATCTGTCAACGGTTGGGAGAAGGTGTTGGAGCGTCCGACTGTAATTGCTGATCTGTCTGTTTCTCCTCCTCCACGTTTTGCCGACCGCGCTTCGTGTGCACACACTTCGCGGTGCTGCGTCTGCTTGGTGGGGTGACCCTGTTCTCACTGTCCCTCTGTGTCTCTGAGAATGTCTGCACCGGGCGCTACCTGGACGCTGGTACAATCACTCCTTTATTTTCATTACCAATCACTAAGTTGAGTGTTTGTCCTACTTTGCGCCTGCCTGTGCAGACGGTCCCTAATGCTGGTGGCTCAACTGACGGTTTTCCACTTGACGGTGTAGAAACTGTACTTGGGGTAGCTGTGCAGCCACTCGGCTTCCACTTTTAATACAGCATCCAGTGAATCACGCTGTATCATAAAGCAGGCCATGTGTCAGATGACTGTGCCCGCTGGTGTCCTGGGCATGTCTGGGGTAGGAGGGGAGGCTGAGCTCAGACTTGTACCAAACACAGTTTTGATTTATGTTTTCAACTTACGGTGGGTTTATCAGGGCCTAAGCTCATGATGCGTATATTTAAGTTACTATCTGCTTTTTTTTTTTTTTTGAGACAGGGTCTTGTTGTATCTCTGGCCGGGCTCAGTGGCTCACAATGGGAGGATGAGGCGGTGGATCTCCTGAGGTCGGGAGTTGAAGACTAGCCTGGCCAACATGAGGAAACTGTCTCTACTAAAAATACAAAAGAAATTAGCCAGGTAGCTCCAGACTGCAGTGCAGTGGCATGATCCTGGCTCACTGTGGCCTCACCTCCTGGGCAGCTGGGATCACGGGCACGCACCACCATGCCTGGCTCATTTCTGTGTTTTTGGTAGAGAGAGGGTTTTGCCATGTTGGCCATTTCGAGCTCCTGACAAGTGATCAGCCTGTCTCAGCTCCCAAAGTGCTGGGGTTACAGGACTGAGCCACTGCCCCTGGCCAATCATCTAACTGTTAGATCCTGTACGTTTAATATCAAGTCCGTCATTTTACTTGTTTCCCCAACCTGCTCTCCTGTGGGTTTGGTAAGTTCTTAGAATTGGGCACTCCAGTGTGGCTCCTACTTCGCTGTCTCCTGGTTCCAGTGTGGCTCCTGCGTGGGCTGTCTCCTGGTGGCCGCTCTTGGTATTAGTTATACACACATGACTGTGCGCAGAGTCTACCGATGCCATTTCAGCAGCTCAGGCTCAGTAGGCACCTTACCTCGGTCTACGTTCATGGACAGTCGCGTCAAACGCTTCCTCTAATCAACCTGGAACTCCTTCGGGCGGTTTTCTGGCCTTTGCTAGAGAACTGTCCTCAACCGTTAAACATGGCTGGGAACTCAAGGCCGCCTGGCTGACTTCTGCATTTTTGCAGAGATGCGGTTTCACCACGCTGGCCAGGCTGGCCGTGTCGTGTTGAGGGTTTACTCAGTTTACCGGCTCTGTAGGTTTGGGACGTTTCCGTTCTTATTTCTTCACATTTTGAGTCCTCAGCTCACTCTCCCTTCTGGGACTTCGCCGACATGGATTCTGGATCTTGTGCTACAGTCTCGTCGGCCTCCAGGTCCCAGAGGCTCTTGTGTTTCCCCAGCCTGCGCCCCTGTGCTGTTCCACCGGGTACCTTCTGTTTAAATGGATTCTGTCCTCTGTCCTCTCCATTCAGATGTTCAAACAGTCTGTTTCTTTGCTGAGGTCTGTCTGTAACTGTTGCTGAGCCCCCTTGTGACGGCTCCGTTACCACCCGTGAAGCATTTTGGGAAGCGGCTCCGGTCCGCTCTCACCTGCTGACTGCCCGAGTCCATCAGTTTCACGTCATCTTGGTTCTTGCTATGACAAGTGATTTTTCCACTGAAAACTCAACATTTTGGGCATGATGAGATTTTGGATCTTATTTAAACCTTCTGACATCATGCTGCAGGAGAAGGGGGCAGGGCACTGCCTCGTTACTGCCAGGTTGGGGTAGAACTCCAGTTGACACACTAGGGTATTCCCCGCCGCTGCTGGGTAGGATGGCGCCTCCATGACACCATGGCAGGGCTTGCCTCGTCACTGCTGGGTGGTAGCGAAGGTTCTGACTTTCTGCTGGTTTTCACTTCATACCACTTGGGAGCGGGAGGAGTCCCTCAGGGGAGTCCAGGCTCCTCCTGTGGTCTCCACCGACACTGCAGAAGTGGGGGTCCTTCCTGCCCGCCCACTGGGATGGAAATCTCAGCTTCCCGTTGGCCTCCTGTGGCAGCACCCCAGCGAGGGGAGTCCAGGCTCCCTACCCCATCCCTCGCCGGGGTGGGTGGCCCGTGGTTTCTCCGTGGTGCGGGCTGGAGTGGTGGTGACTTCCTGTAAGTTTCCCGTCTTGCTAGGCTGCTCTTTCCTGGCCCTTTACCAGAGAGCGCAGATTTCTGCGGAGGTGGTTTTTGTCTGTATCTGCTGCTATTACCGGGTTTACAGCTTTCTCACCTCCAAGTGTGGAAAATGAGGCAGAACGAAAACCCAGGCTGTCACCGCCGTTTGGGGGCTGTGGCTGCGTCCTGAGGGCCCTGCCTTCCCGTTGTTTACAGAGCGTCCAGGGATCAGTGGGAGGAGCAGGGAGAACTGTCTGCTCTGTGTCCCAGCTGTAAAGCCAGTGGTGCGCTAGACGCAGGCCCAGGTCGGGTCACAGTGCCGCCTGCTCCGGCTGCCAACCACGTGCCTCATGCAGACGGGGCAGAGATGTGCTGTGTGGCAGTTTTCACACTGTCGACCCTTTCTAAGGCAGGTTCTGGGCCCAGGACACGGACCCGAGCCTGCCCAGCCCTGAGGAGATGTCAGTACCTCTTGGCTGAAAAGCGGATGATCTTTCTGCGTGCTCAAGAGAAGAGGCTTCCCTCAGGTCTAAGGGTTAAACCTTCCTCTGGGCCAGCTCCAGGGTCCCTAGGCACTGACGCTATGACCTGGAGTGGGGGCCAAGGGGACTCTGAAGGGTGCCCCGATGGGGGCAGTAACATAGAAGACCCCTATCGAGCCTGGAAGGACGAGCCGTGGGGCCAGGACCCTGGTGGGCCTGGAGGGCAGGGCCTGCCTCACGTGGTCCTGAGGCGCCGGCTGGGAGAGCAGCTACCCCCACACAGGCTCTGGGATGAAGACTGAGGCCTGGCCCATGAGGAGGGACCCCCATCGCCCTCTGCCCCAGCTCCCTGTACTGCTGGTTCTGGGGAAGCACCCTGCCTCGCCTGCCAGACTCAGGGCCCAGCTGCCTCTGCAGGCCTTAGCGCCCTCCATCCCCGCCCTCCCCACCCTCCAGACAGCTGGGAGCAACTCCAGGGGGTGCAGCTGTCCTGGTTCCTGGAGGGAAAACCTAGAGCTGTGTTTTCTGTCAGAATCGGTGGCTGATGGCGTGTGGGAGGGGTGGGCAGTCCAGACTCCGCTCGAACCTACCACGTGGGGTGTGGCCGCCCAGCCCCAGCTCTGGCCACGTGGGAGTCTCCAATCTTTCACGCCTTGCCCTCTCCCGCACCCCAGTGGGGCCCAATCCCTGCCTCCTGCACCTGGCCCCTGGCATCTCCCTCTGCACCCCAGCTCCTCCGTATGGAGTCCGGAAAGTCATCCTGGGTTGGGGCAGAAGGTGACTTCCCCCGTGGCCACCGCCTCTGGCTCCTGAGAATCTGACCCTGCATCGCTCCCTCCTCAGGATGTGACCAAGTCACTGCCCAGGGGAGGCCAGCCTGCAGGGCCCACCAGGCTCTCACTTTGGTCCCCTGTCCACGAGCCAGAGCCCCACCAGGCACTGAAACCCACCCCACCTGACCTCAGCCCCAGACTCTCTCAGCTGTGACATCCTGGCATATGCAGGTGTCAGTCCAGCACATCACCACGGGCCCCGTGGGCTCCTCTCGCCACGGCAGGTTTGGTTTGAGGGGGGCTGTGAGGCAGGGGTGGGACCAGCTGGGATGCCAAGGCTGATGGGGTCCCCATTTTGCTCCCAATAAGCTCTACCCGACGCCTAGATTTGGGGAAGGGCGTCCTACCTGGGCGGGGGCCTGCCCTCGAAAGGGCTGTGTGCCAGCAGGGACAGGGCCTCGGTGTCGCCGGCCAGCAGCTTGCCTGCCAGGCGGAGGATCCACTCGTTGTGCTCGTAGGTCTGGGAGGAGAGGGCAGGCTGGGACGCTGTGCTGCGTGCTGTCCAGGCACAGCCCCTCCTGACACTCGGCCATGCCCTCCGCTCCTCCCCCGCCAGCCTCTCCGTCCACCCCACAGCGTGTGGTGCTGAGGCTTTTCCGGAGGTGGGCTCCCTAGGCAGCTGAGCCCCAGTTCTTTGGCTGGGGTCCCTAAGGGCCACCTTGTAGCCCTGACCACTCCTTCCCATGCTGGCCGCTGCCCTCACTGGCCTGTCTCTCCACCCCCTCGAGGCTCAGTGTCCTGGTGGCTAAGACTGGGAGGATGGAAAGAGCTGCTCTGTCTGTGGGTACCTCTGTTGCCCTCAGGCCTGGGGATGCCTTCCTGGTTTCTGAGACAGGGTTTGGCTCTGTCCCCCCCGGCTGGAGTGCAATGGCACCACCCTCTGGGGCTGCATGGTTGGGTTCAGTCACTCCTTCCGCAGCTGAAACCCCCGGCGCCGCCCTCCCCTGCTAGCTAGCTTCTGTTTTCCATAGATACAGGGTCTGTCAACTGTACCCGGTCATGAGGTGCTGCCTGGTGGGGCTGGGCTGTCACGTGAGGCCCCGCCAGAGGCTGGGCCTAGAGGTCGTGTGGGCTCAGCTCTCATCTCAGGCAGGATCCCAGCTCCCCTCAGCCTCCCTCCCCCCAACCCCCTCAGTGGTCGCTCTAGGAACCTGCAATCTGCAGGCAGCGGGTGGGATAAGGCGGGTCCTTGCACCCACCAGGGACTGACCCCCACCTGGAAGGCGGCGAACCACATGAGCCAGTCCAGGCGGTAGTGGTAGGGGGAGATGAGGCAGGGCCGTCTGCTGGGGTCTCCCGGCTTGCACTTGAACTCGTAGTCCTCCCACACAGCGTCAGGGGCACTGGCATTGGGGCTGGCAGTGCCCTGCAGGACCACCTCCGTCCGCTCCTTGGTGATGCTGCCAGGAGACCAGCCGGGCTCAGTAGGAGGCAGGGGGGCTCCCCGAAGGTCCATCCTGGCCCCTGCGGAGGGCCTGCATCCCCCACCTGCCTCCCGGTCAGGGGCTACTGAGTGGCTGCCCTCGAGGAAGCATGGTGGGTGTGGCTCTGCCTGGGAACTCATTCAAGAGCATCTTCCCTGCCCCTGAAGACGCAGCTGGCATGTGCGCCACACCCCTCAGCAGCCCCGGGTGGACACCAGAGGCCAAGGGGCCAGCCCCAGGGCAGGAAGGGCACCTGGATCCCGAGGCACTGCCTGTGTGTAGGTGCCTCCACCCGGCATTCCAGGGCCACAGCCGACCTGCCTGGTGACCTTGGGCACTTGCCTCACAGGACCGGGATGTGAGAGGCCTGCATAGCCCATGCCTGGGTCAGGCTAGGGTGGGGCAGGGGACTCGGGGTCATGGGGGCCCACACCGCAACCCCGCCTGGGTGTGGCTGGTCAGGGCCGAGTCTCCCACTGACCTTCCGAAGGCCCCGTAGGTGTTGACAATGCGCAGAGGGTTGAACGAGGTGTTCATGACCTGCCTGGAGCTCAGCAAGTTGAGGACCACGGGCACACTGAGCCAGGCCAGCAGGACGCCCAGCGAGACGTTGGCTGCACGCCGCACCACCGAGCCTGCGGGGGGAGTTCTTCCAGGTGGGGCTCTCAGCTGCCCCCTGGCCTGTCCCTGGGGAGACCCCAGCTGCTGCTCACTAAGGGCCGGCTGTCCCAGGTCCTGGGGACAGAGCAGCGCCTGATGCCACCGTGCCTGGTTCCACAGCAGATGGCGCTGACTCACCTTCCTACTCTGGGACCCGCAACCCACACAGGCAGTCTGTGGGGCCTCGAGGCTGGCATTGCCCAGCTTTCCCATGCCCGTGGGCACTGGGGCAGGACTCCCTCCCTCCCTCCCCCCCACCACTGATGAGGCAAAGCCACCTACCAAATCTGGGCTCAGGCTGGGTACCTCGGGTTTCCCTCTGCATCCGCAGAACTCGGTCCTTCAGGCTGCCCGGACTGGAGGGGAACAAGAATCCCAGGGCAGCATCATCGAAGCAGGCCAGGCTGGGCACCATGGTCAGCCAGTTCAGGAAGCTGAGGTTCCCACTCACGATGAGCACGGCCTGTGGAGACACCGCCTCTGAGACTCAGGCAACTGGAACCTCGCTTCCTGGAGCTGGCCCTGCACCCAGCTCTGCCCTTGCCACCCCCAGCCCTGGCATCACAACCCAAACCCAGCTGTGCCTTCATGGAGGGGGCAGCAGACGCCGTAGAGTTGCCTTCCGACAGGTGCTTCCAGAAAGTTCTTCCTGTGACTGCACGTTTCTGTGCAGGTTCTGTCCGTTGTTTTAGTGATCCACGCCTGCCAAGGCCGTGCTGGAGGAGGGCTGGCACGGCACCCCAAGGAGGCTGTGCTTGGAGAGCAGGTACCCGGGACGCCCCCCAGCTGATAGGCGACACGGACAACAGGAGCCATGGAGGCCACCGGGAACGCCCCCACGCCAAAATACAAAGTGCAGGGAAGCAAGACATGTGCCACGGAGATGAACAGCAGGGGAGAGGAGGGGCCGTGTGCAGGGCTGGGAGCATGGCCGGGAGAGCTCCAGGGAAAGACGCAGGTGTGAGCAAACCTGTGACAGACAAGGCAAAGCCACACAGCAGGAGGGACACGGAGGGACCCTGCTCTGGACACCCCTGCAGGCCAGTGAGCGATCGCAGGTGGCAGCACTGGAAACTGAGCCGCTGCCAAGCAGCTCCTCGCGGGGGAGGTCACAGGGGCTGCCAGCCTCACCCCGCCGCTGCTGCAGAGGCCTCATGGAGACGGAGGTGGCTTTCGTGGCCTGTCACCCCGCATGGCTGAGGGTCTTCAGCTGAGTTGGGGAACTGGGGTCAGCAAGACCTGGGCATGGCTTCCTGGAATGGCTCTGGTCGCATTCTGTCGTCCAGATTTGATGCGGCAAAGCCCAGCCTTTACCCCCATCACTCAGGAGGACGGCTGAGGGCACAGACACCACATCTCAGGAAGGGTCGGTGCAGGTGGAGCATGTCAGTTTCATGGGTGACGACGGCTTTTATCAACTGAATTCACGGCTCTCCTGGTTCTGAGCCCCAAAATAATTATTTCCTATTCTCCCCTATTTACAACGTTACCAAACCCCTGGGCCAAAAACAGCCCCACCGCACCCAGACTGAGCATGACCAGGGCTGGTCTGGGGCACGGGCGCAGGGACCACTGGAAGGTCCTGCTCTCCATTCTCAGTGACAGAAACCTTGGGCCTCTGCGCCCCTTCCCTGTGGTCAGCCTGACTAGCAGGCAGGACCTAAGCGACGTGGGGCCCAGCCTGAACCAGCACCCGTTCTGATGCCCAGGCACACCAGAACCATCCAGAGCTTTGAGCTCCGAACTCCTGCCTGCGTAGGTCAGGGTAGGCCTGGCCTGAGTGTATTTCCAAAGCCGCCTTGGGTCATCCTGACATGGGCCCAGTGGGGGACCAGGGCTCCACGGAGCGCAGATCTGAGGGTGACATAATGTTTCTCAGGAAGCTCTGGGGCTCAGGGACATGGGGCCATGCTCCATATGAGGCGCCCTGGCCGCACCCACTCAGCCTCTCTGGTGCTGCTCTTGCCCCCATCTGGTCAGCGGTTTTGTTATGAAAACGCAGTTCCGTAGAGTGCACGGCCCTAGTGCTCCCGGGGGACCCCATCTTCCGTGTTTTTCTTCCAGTGTCACTGAGCCATCTCCTCAGAGGGAAATCAATCTCCTCACAACCCTCCCCATCTGTGCTCGCCCCCAGCTGGCGGAGCCCTCGCGAGGAGAGTGCAGCCCACAGATGACCCAGCCGGCACAGGAAGAGGAGCCTGAGTGACGTAATCTTGCGCCCAAGAGACGAGGCAGCAGATGTTTGGGGGCCAATGGAGCGTGGCCCCAAGAAGGAAGAGGGACTCTCTGGATGCAGCTTCCGGCTTCTCAGCTGCCACGGAGAACAGGTGGGCTTGTGGGGACCCTCCGCCGGGGACGCACCTGCTCCCGGGGACCCTCCGCTGGGAACCCTCCGCCGAGGACGTGCCTGTTCCAGGGACCCTCTGCTGAGCACACGCTGTGTTCTCAGGTGGGCACTCTGGTGGGGGCAGGAGTGGCAGGGTGTATAGAGAGAATCTGCCTGAGCTGAGGTCTGAGGCGGGGCCATCGGCGTCCACTGCTCTACAGCCCTGTGCCTGACACACGGGAACGCAGCCAGCCTCGCCAAGGAATCCGACTCCAGCGCGTGCCCCAGAGGCAGAGCCAGGGTCCTGACACTCAGGGAGGAGGCCGGACATGAGGCGCACATGGTCAGATGCCGGGGGAATCCAGAGACGAAGCCCCCCAGTGGCTGGTGGGGCCCAGCACGGGGTGTGGGGGTACGGAAACTTCCGGAACCAGGCGGCGGTTGTGGCACAGTCTGAACTCACTGATGCCACCGAGTTCACTTCAAAAGTGTGAACTTCCCGTCATCTGTGTTGTTTTATCACAGCTAAAACAGCTCAGGGCCCGGGACAGAGCCTCAGAAAGCTGGCCTGCGTGTGGGGCGGCCGGGGCAGGGAGCCCCTGTGAACAGCAGGCGCCTTGGGGGCTGCAGGCCTGAACTTACCCGCTACTCCTCCCACCCTGGCGGCCCTGGTGGAGGCTGACGGCTCCCGTGGGGTGCTGGCTGGGCGGCCAGGCTGGTCGGTCACTGCTCACGTGTACCTCTCCAGGCAGGCAGTGGCCCCAGGGCCATGCAGAACCCTCCGGAACAGCTGTGTAAACTGTGCGTGGGAGGAGGGAGGCTGCTCATGTCTCAACCCCACAAAGGAAGGAACACAGGAACACATGGAACCAGAACAGGCTCCAGGGAGGTGACACTCAGAGGCGGCCCTCGGGGTGCTCGGCTGGCACAGGCGAGGGCACGGCCCCAGGCAGGGGGCTGCAATGTTCACGCAGGTCACTCTCAGCCCCACACCACGTGCCCCAAACACCCCTTGGCCTGTATGCCTGTGGGGGCAAAGGCCCTAGTCCAATGTCCCACCCTGCCTGTGAGGGGCAGGGCACATGGCAGCCGGGACAGCTGGCCGACCGGCCTCTTCTCCTCGGGGGATGCCAGGCCAGGCTGCAGAGTCACAGCCTTGGAGGCTTCCACCTCATTCTGGAGAGGAAGACATGGCCTGATCTCCAAGGCCCAGCTCTGTCCCCTCCCCTCCCTTCGTCCCCACTGTCCACTACCACCCACCTGCCAGGCAGTGGACTCCAAAACTGGGCTGGCGCTGGGGGGACCCGCAGCCCGGCCAACACGCGTGGTCGGGCCCCTGTCTGCCTGCACTGGGGCCATTAGTCCGGTTCTCGTCCCACCCCCGGGCCACGTTCCTGCATGCCGAGGTACAGGGACGTTTTTGAGGCCTCTGGTTCACAGGTCCCCTTCCATTCCCCGTTGGGGTGGCTCAGCCTCCAGCGCCTCGGACATTCCTCCTTTGCTGAAGGAGCTCGGCCCTTGCTTTTCATTAGCGCTCCAGCCGTGTCAGGTTATTTGCAGAGCGGCAATGGTGGAACCGCCCGCCACAGGCTGAGGGAGGGACGGTGCGGGGTGCACGGGCTGTGGCAGCGGGAGGGGGATCCTGAGCACTCCCTGCAGCCAGGCAGCCCCAGAGCCACGCAGACCCACACTCCTTCCTGGGCCGTGTGTCCAGGGGTGCCGTAGAGTGGCCTAGCAACCCGACCCGAGCCCGGCGTGGGCAGCTCTGCGTTCTCCACAGGCAGGGGCAGGTGGGACCCTGAGGCAGCGCAGCTTACATCGGGGGTGTCGGGGAATCCTGGGAGTCTCCAGCCCTGCCCTTCTCCAGCAGCTGGGACCCCAGGACCACATGGCTGAAAACAACTCGGGAGTCACCTGTCCTGAGCTTAGGAATCCTGCAACGGGCCCCTCCCTGGGTGGCAGTGGGACCCAGGCTGGCACAGCCAAACCTGCAGGGTCCTGCCCCTGCACTCAAACCTCCTCGAGCCCCCCCTCCCCCGCCGTGGGAAGCGCGCATGCCCGGGGGCTCTGTCCGTGGCCCTTCTGGGGCTGAATGAAGAAATAAACCGGGTATGTGCACACCATGGGGTGTCCTTCCATGCTGAAGACAAACGAGCAGTGGAGGCCCAGGGAGCCCCTCCCCTCCCCCCCCCGCCCCCGTGTGGCCGCTGAGGGAAGGAAGCCAGCTGAAAAGGCCGCATGCTGCTTCCCACTCTAGGACATCCGGAAGAGGCAGCACCTCGGAGGACACGGACGGTCACAGGGCGACCGCCACAGGTGGCTTGGGATGGGCAGAGGACCTCGGGATCATGGTGGCAAAGATGCTGCCCACACTGAGACCTCCGGTAAGTCACCCCGGCCAGTAACCACTGAGGAAACGGACGGTCTTCCTTCTCAGAGGAGGGAAACTAACGATACAAAGACTGTTAGCCAGCCCGGGTCCTCAACTCCCCATGCCCACTCCCGCTTCCCCCCTCCTGCGTACACCACACGCCAGGCGCGCAGCACCAGCCCACGTTCCTCTCTTAAGCAAAGACTCGCTCTCTAGCTGGCCACAGAACCCTGCCCCTTCCCTCTCTTTCACATGCCCACCTTATCTAGGAAAAACGTTTAAAGATTTAATCAAGTCTAGCTGACACTGTGTAGTCCAACCTCAGCCAATAAAAAAGGACAAAAGCAAGACTTACATCAAAAATAAACGTTCACCCTCCTAATAACCGGCCACACAACAAGCACCCTCTGCGCAGAAACAAACTCACTTTGCTAAATCCTTAAAGTACTAATTTTCCTCACAGTTCCAAGCTCTGGTTCTAACGAAGAACGAAAGGAGGTGGAAGTAGGTCCAAGCATGTCAGTGGGGCTCTACGGGCCCGTTACTGAGAAGGACGTCCAGGCTGACCTTAATGGTGACCTCGCTTCCCGCTCCCCAGGAGACACATGTCAGTGAGGACACAGGCCCGGAGGTGGGGCGCAGTGGCGCACACCTGCAGTCACGGCCCTAGGTCAGGCAGAAGTGCTCTAGCCCCAGAGTTCAAAACCAGCCTGGGCAACACAGCAAGATGCCCAGCTCTACAAAAAATTAAAAACTGCCAGGCATGGTGGCACCTGCAGTCCTGGCTACTTGAGAGGCTGAGCTGGGCGAATCGCCTGAGGCAGTGAGCTGAGATCGTCCTACTGCACTCCAGCCTGGGCGACAGAGCGAGACCCTGTCTCTAAGAATAAGGACACAGGCCGGGTACACTGGCTCACGCCTGTGATCCCAGCACTTTGGGAGGCCGAGGTGGGTGGATCTTGAGGTCAGGAGTTTGAGACCAGCCTGGCCAACATGGAGAAACCCCTTCTCTACTAAAAATACAAAAATTAGCCGGGCATGGTGGCGGGTGCCTGCAATTCTAGCTACTCAGGAGGCTGAGGTGGGAGAATCGTTTGAGCCCGGGAGGCAGAGGTTGCAGTGAGCTGAGATGGCACCACTGAGCTCCAGCCCCGGTGACAGAGGGAGACTCCGTCTGAAAACCAAAAAAAAAAAAAAAAGATTAAGGCCACAGGCCCAGAAAGAGACGCTCACAAATCCAGTTCTATTACGAGATTATGACTTTTTTGCGAACAAATTCCCGAGAAAATGTTCAAAAAACTGCCTCAAGAAGTAGAAACCCTGCGTGTCCTGTGGCCCCAAGCGGGGGCAGTCATGGAGACCCTGGTGGCACAGGGGTCTCACGCATGGGCATGCCAGGTGTGAGGGACGGTCACCTCTGCTTTTGTCCTGGAACGTGAGCTCGTTTCAGCATCTGCAGCTCGCCACGTCACAGATTAAAGCACAATCTTCTCGTGATGATGGAGAAAAACACTTCCTACAACTCGACATCCATTCGTGACTTAAACCACAAGGCAAAACCACAAAAGAGAACTTAATAAAAGCAGCCGCGAAACCCACAGCCGGTATCGTGAGAGGCAGGGGGTGGGGGCCCTCCCTGCTGTGGGACCCACGAACCATGATGCCACTTGACCCTGCCACAGCCGGTATCGTGAGAGGCAGAGTGTGGGGGCCCTCACTGCTGTGGGACCCACGAACCATGATGCCACTTGACCCTGCCACAGCTGGTATTGTGAGAGGCAGGGTGTGGGGGCCCTCCCTGCTGTGGGACCCACGAACCATGATGCCACTTGACCCTGCCACAGCCGGTATCGTGAGAGGCAGAGTGTGGGGGCCCTCACTGCTGTGGGACCCACGAACCATGATGCCACTTGACCCTGCCACAGCCAGTATTGTGAGAGGCAGGGCGTGGGGGCCCTCCCTGCTGTGGGACCCACGAACCATGATGCCACTTGACCCTGCCACAGCCGGTATCGTGAGAGGCAGGGCGTGGGGGCCCTCCCTGCTGTGGGACCCACGAACCATGATGCCACTTGACCCTGCCACAGCTGGTATCATGAGAGGCAGGGTGTGGGGGCCCTCCCTGCTGTGGGACCCACGAACCATGATGCCACTTGACCCTGCCACAGCCGGTATCGTGAGAGGCAGAGTGTGGGGGCCCTCACTGCTGTGGGACCCACGAACCATGATGCCACTTGACCCTGCCACAGCCAGTATTGTGAGAGGCAGGGCGTGGGGGCCCTCCCTGCTGTGGGACCCACGAACCATGATGCCACTTGACCCTGCCACAGCCGGTATCGTGAGAGGCAGGGCGTGGGGGCCCTCCCTGCTGTGGGACCCACGAACCATGATGCCACTTGACCCTGCCACAGCCGGTATCGTGAGAGGCAGAGTGTGGGGGCCCTCCCTGCTGTGGGACCCACGAACCATGATGCCACTTGACCCTGCCACAGCTGGCATCGTGAGAGACAAGGCGTGGGGGCCCTCCCTGCTGTGGGACCCATGAACCATGATGCCACTTGACCCTGCCACAGCTGGCATCGTGAGAGACAAGGCGTGGGGGCCCTCCCTGCTGTGGGACCCATGAACCATGATGCCACTTGACCCTGCCACAGCCGGTATCGTGAGAGACAAGGCGTGGGGGCCCTCCCTGTTGTGGGACCCACGCCCCGGATCCCACCCAGCAGAGCAGAAAGGAATGGACGCAGGACTGGCAGAATCCCAGGATCACGCCCAGGACGCATTTTCAGGGGCCTGCAGCCAGACGGGTTGTACTAGAGGTGAGCCGAGAAAGGCTGCGGTCACCAGCACCCTACACTTAGCAACCAAGAGGAGGAAATGTAGTTAAAAGGGCACCTGTTCACAACACCAGCAGTAAAAGTCACCTAGGAGCTGCTGCCCCCAGACACGCGAGGAGTGTGGCCATACAGAATCCACTGAAGCATTCCAGGAGCCCCGAGTGGCCACAGAGAGAAACGCGTGGTCCTGGATGGGAGACCCTCTGTGAGCAAGTCAGTTCTTCCTAGATTCTCAGCAACATCGACGCCTGCCAGGGAGTCTCCCCAGAAGTACCAGCACCAGCCTCCGAGCGGCCAACAGGGAAAAGGCTGAGGGCTTCGGGACCTGCTCAGGGTCCAACGGCGGGAGCGAGGGGCCTTGCTAGGGAGTGGGGTCAAAAACGGCGTGGCCACCACGACGCGTGCAACTTCCAGTAAAGTGAATGCTCACGATACAGCAGCGCCCTTGAAAACATGTCCACGGGAGGACGAGGTTGTGCGTGTGCACAGCGGGCTATGGTGAAAACCAGACACCACCACGAGTCAACAGGGACGGACCCACCGACTGCAGGACGCCCATGCGGTCAAACAGGACCCAGCCAGCAACCGTGGGCGCCCCCGCGTGCACCAGCAACGTGGCGTGGCACCCACGCCTGTGGGTGGAGCTTTGCCCCTAGAGCCTGCAGTGCTCTGGCATGTGGCTGGAAAATTTCCTAAGTGCAGAAGCAGGAGACCACCTCAGCCGATTCCTAATAGACCGTAGACAGGAGAGTTTAGGAGTAAGTATCGTGAGTAGATACTAGACTTACTGAGTGATTAGATATCGGCCCTGTTGAAAATTAACCCTTGATTAAAGCCTTCTTGTACTTCACACGTGATTCTCTTGGAACTTCAGGTTGCTGTGGTTGGGGACTGATGGGGACACTGTGGGATGTGGCTGAGAGGCAAGAGCATTAATACCCATGAACAGCGACCGGGGCGGTCAGCAGGGACAACCTGTCGAATGCCGAAGCCCAGACCCCGTCACACCCGCACCACGGCTGCTGGAAGCCGTCTAAAGTCTCTGCAGCGGCGCCAGTGCTGGGGAAGGCAGACCTTGGAAGGGAACACCCCTGTCCTCAGGTGAGCTGGAGAACACTCCACTCCCCACGCTCTCGGGGAAGGGCTGAGATCAGTGAGCCCCACCGCAGCCCCCTGGCGCTTACCTGTCTCTACGTGAGGCTGTGCTGTTTGCTACACTCTGTGTCTGCAGCCCTCCCTGCGTCTGCAGCCGGCTCCGCGTTTGTGCACAGCAGGAAGAAGCACAGTGCTCGGAGCCTTCGTTCTCACTTGACGGGTATAAAAGTGCTGAGGTGTCCCACTGCCCCGGCTTCGCTTACTTGCAAGCCCTGGGCCCCTGCTCCTTAGACAGCTGATTTGCTTGACCTATCTAACTGTGGAGAACTCACCCTACTTACCCTGCCCCCCGTTTTGTACCCCACAAAGGTCAGAGTGTCCAGGAACTCAGTGGTGGACTCCTGGGCCCAGCTCTTTTTCTCTCGATCTTGGTGTATTGTGTCTCTATTTCCACAGTCTTTTGTCTCTGCACCCGTAGAGAACACCCTCTAGACCCAGGCAGGCTGGGCCCCGCGCTGGCCACCCGTAAACACCCTCTAGACCCAGGCGGGCTGGGCCCCGCACTGCCCACCCGTAAACACCCTCTAGACCCAGGCGGGCTGGGCCCCGCACTGCCCACCCGTAAACACCCTCTAGACCCAGGCGGGCAGGGCCCCGCACTGGCCACCCGTAAACACCCTCTAGACCCACGCGGGCTGGGCCCCGCACTGGCCACCCGTAAACACCCTCTAGACCCACGCGGGCTGGGCCCCGCACTGCCCACCCGTAAACACCCTCTAGACCCAGGCGGGCCGGGCCCCGCACTGCCCACCCGTAAACACCCTCTAGACCCAGGCGGGCTGGGCCCCGCACTGCCCACCCGTAAACACCCTCTAGACCCAGGCGGGCTGGGCCCCGCACTGCCCACCCGTAAACACCCTCTAGACCCAGGCGGGCAGGGCCCCGCACTGCCCACCCGTAAACACCCTCTAGACCCAGGCGGGCTGGGCCCCGCACTGCCCACCCGTAAACACCCTCTAGACCCAGGAGGGCAGGGCCCCGCACTGGCCACCCGTAAACACCCTCTAGACCCAGGCGGGCCGGGCCCCGCACTGCCCACCCGTAAACACCCTCTAGACCCAGGCGGGCCGGGCCCCGCACTGCCCACCCGTAAACACCCTCTAGACCCAGGCGGGCCGGGCCCCGCACTGCCCACCCGTAAACACCCTCTAGACCCAGGCGGGCCGGGCCCCGCACTGCCCACACGTAAACACCCTCTAGACCCAGGCGGGCTGGGCCCCGCACTGACCACACATAAACACCCTCTAGACCCTGCCGGGCTGGGCCCCACACTGCCCACCCGTAAACACCCTCTAGACCCAGGCGGGCCGGGCCCCGCACTGGCCACCCGTAAACACCCTCTAGACCCAGGCGGGCCGGGCCCCGCACTGCCCACCCGTAAACACCCTCTAGACCCAGGCGGGCCGGGCCCCACACTGCCCACCCGTAAACACCCTCTAGACCCAGGCGGGCCGGGCCCCGCACTGACCACCCGTAAACACCCTCTAGACCCAGGCGGGCCGGGCCCCGCACTGCCCACCCGTAAACACCCTCTAGACCCAGGAGGGCAGGGCCCCGCACTGGCCACCCGTAAACACCCTCTAGACCCAGGCGGGCCGGGCCCCGCACTGCCCACCCGTAAACACCCTCTAGACCCAGGCGGGCCGGGCCCCACACTGCCCACCCGTAAACACCCTCTAGACCCAGGCGGGCCGGGCCCCGCACTGACCACCCGTAAACACCCTCTAGACCCAGGCGGGCCGGGCCCCGCACTGCCCACCCGTAAACACCCTCTAGACCCAGGAGGGCAGGGCCCCGCACTGGCCACCCGTAAACACCCTCTAGACCCAGGCGGGCAGGGCCCCGCACTGCCCACACGTAAACACCCTCTAGACCCAGGCGGGCTGGGCCCCGCACTGCCCACCCGTAAACACCCTCTAGACCCAGGCGGGCTGGGCCCCGCACTGCCCACACGTAAACACCCTCTAGACCCAGGCGGGCTGGGCCCCGCACTGCCCACCCGTAAACACCCTCTAGACCCAGGCGGGCTGGGCACCGCACTGCCCACCCGTAAACACCCTCTAGACCCAGGCGGGCAGGGCCCCGCACTGCCCACCCGTAAACACCCTCTAGACCCAGGCGGGCTGGGCCCCGCACTGCCCACCCGTAAACACCCTCTAGACCCAGGCGGGCTGGGCCCCGCACTGACCACACATAAACACCCTCTAGACCCTGCCGGGCTGGGCCCCGCACTGACCACCCGTAAACACCCTCTAGACCCTGCCGGGCTGGGCCCCGCACTGCCCACCCGTAAACACCCTCTAGACCCAGGCGGGCCGGGCCCCGCACTGCCCACACATAAACACCCTCTAGACCCAGGCGGGCTGGGCCCCGCACTGCCCACCCGTAAACACCCTCTAGACCCAGGCGGGCTGGGCCCCGCACTGACCACACGTAAACACCCTCTAGACCCAGGCGGGCTGGGCCCCGCACTGACCACCCGTAAACACCCTCTAGACCCTGCCGGGCTGGGCCCCGCACTGGCCACCCGTAAACACCCTCTAGACCCAGGCAGGCTGGGCCCCGCACTGACCACCCGTAAACACCCTCTAGACCCAGGCGGGCTGGGCCCTGCACTGCCGGGCAGGCAGGTGCGTCCGTTTTCCAGAGCATGTCCATTTTCCAGAGCCATGCACTGCCCTGGACATGTGCTACACCTCCCTCAAAACAAACGACTGACACTGAACCATCTTTAAAATCCCGACCATTCTCCTTGGAAATGCACAGGCGCAGTGTACCATTACAGGAAAATGCAAAGGCCGGAGACGGGCCCAGCCCTCCTGGAAGCGGCGCAGGAGTGGCCTGCCCTTCAAGATGCCCTTGATGGTGGCTTGTGGGGCAGGGATGGCAGCGACCGTGGGCAGCACGGGGGTCAGGGGTGCCTGGGGCTCCTGGGGCTAGGGGAGGCAGCTCCTCACCCACATCGAGACAAGTGACCTGGCCTCTCTCAGACCCTGATTTCTGGCGAACACATGGAAGAAAAGCTCCAGAATGGAAAATCTTAGGAGAGGATCACAGGCATGTGTGGTGTCTACACAGGGCCTCGGTGTGCCTGACCCCCTCCTGCTGCCCAGCCTACAATGTGGTCTCTCACAGCTGCGGGAAACGCTCTTGAGAGGAGCCAGACCTTGGAGGAAGCCTGGGAAGGAGACCTCGGCCTCCAGCCCAGGACAGGGCGGCAGTGGGGTCACCACAGGGGATGCGGAGGAGCTGGTGAGGCCCTGCCGCACATGCAGGCTGGCGAGGACAGGCTTCCCCCAAAGGAAGCCGTAACCCTCCAGAGGCCTCCCATACAGTGGCAGCCAGAAATAGAGACAGGCCAGTGCCTCTATGGACATGGGCAGAGTGGGTGGCACAGGCTCACCTGGAACAGGATCTGCAGCACCCCATGGACCATGCACGCCCGCCGGCCGAGGAAGAGGAAGAAGGGCACCAGGAGCTCGATGAAGTGGTTGCTGAGTGTCTCGAAGCGGTGGAACCACCAGGGTGAGCGGTGCAGGTAGTATGCCATGGGGTTGGGCACTGGCTGCGTCTGTGGGGACAGGAGGGGCTGAGTGTGAGTTTCCTGGCGGATCCTGGGGGGTGGGGCTGGGGCTGGGCATGTGGGTCCCTGGCCCACGTACTACACACAGGATCCCCCTGACCCTGCACCCACAGAGCCCACCTGCCAGGCTAACAGCCAAAGGACATTCAGGGAAGGGAGTTCCTGAACCAAAAGCAAACTTTGTTTTTCTTAAACTCCTCACCAGCTAAAAGTCAAGAAGACACACCCTACCTGAATGAGAGACACCTTTAAACCATCTGTGCCCAAGTTGAGAACACAGGCAGTTGGGGAATGCACTACCTGCTGCCCGCGAGGGACCCCCAACAGCTGGGGTACACGGGGGGCCTCTCACCCAGGTGACAGGCACCTGGGTGGGGATTGGCAAAAATAGGAGCCTGATCCTGTGCCTGCCCAGTGCTGAGAGCCCAGCTCAGGGCTGTACATGCAAAACTTGGCTACAGGGACCTTGGGGTCTCCCAGGCCAAGGGACCCACATGTAGGGTCCCACATGGCAGCCCTGTCAGGAGGAAGAGGGGGAGCTTGCCCTACACCTAATTCAGAATGATCAGGGCCAGGCGCGGTGGCTCACGCCTGTGATCGCAGCACTGTGGGAGGAGTGCCGTGGGGGATGTGCGCTCTTCCTGGCTTAGCAGAGGGCCTGCTGCATGCTGCTCAGGGCTGAAGGCCTTGTCTGCACAGCCCTCAGGAGCCATGGGGCCCCACAGCCGCAGAAACCCTGCTAGGGAGAACAATGAACACAGCCTGCAGAGCGCCAGGCAGCGCCACTGGCTCCCCGACGCCTCAGTCTGCACCCAGGTCCTGGACTCCTGGGGTCCAGAGAGGTTGCACGGAGGTCGGGGTCCTGGTGGCAGAGGGCGCATGTGGGGCGGTGCTGGGTGGCACTCACTCCAGGGTGGGGGTGTGGGGAGCGCAGGAGAGGTGGCCATATGCACACCCGGGAGGGGTGTCCCAGCACACAGCCTTGGTGTGCCCAAGAGCCATGGGCTGTGGAGGGTCCTGAGGCCTCTGCTGGTTTACTCAGAGGACAAAGTGCTATTTTTGTTTGCATGGAGGCTGGAAGGAAACATCATGACGTGGAGCGTGGCTATAAGCTGTGGGGGTGGGGGTGGCAGTGTCGCACCCTGCGCAGCAAGGCCAGGAGCTCCTGTGCACAGGGACACTCAGCCCCTGGCCAGGGGAACTGGTGGGTCAGGGCATGGCAGGGCCGCTGGCCCAGACCTCAGGAAACAGCCTGCAAACTTCTCTCCCAAAAAGACAATTTTAAGTAAGAAAAACGTGAGGAAAGTGTGAAGTGGCGGCAGGTCTGGGGGAGTGCTTGTCCTCTGTTGGGACTTAGAAGGCGGCAGGGCTCGGGGAGTGCTCGTCCTCTGTTGGGACTTAGAAAGTGGCAGGGCTCCGGGAGTGCTCGTCCTCTGTTGGGACTTAGAAGGTGGCAGGGCTCGGGAGTGCTCGTCCTCTGATGGGGCTGGAACGCCCCGTGTGGGACCTATCCTCCAGTGTCCACAGGGAAAGGCCAGAGAAGCAGAAGGCATGGTGTGCCACTTCCCTTTCAGGCTGGAAGGTGTGTGTCTGGGGATGCAGTGAGACCCACTTGGGAGGCGGCAGCCTTGGCTTCCTCCTGCATCTCCAAGGCAGGCCACACCCCAAGTCCAAGCTCTTAATCTGGCTTTTGGGGTAAAAGACTTTCACTTCTGCTCCCACCTTGCACGCTGAGGCTACTGATGCATATCCTGGGCGGAATGAAGGTGTCAGCGCATCACTGAGCTTTGACCAGGAGGGGAGAGAAGGCTGCTTATGCTTATCAGGTGAGTGTGTTTAAATTAAGAAGGCAGGCCCCAAGTGTTCCAGGAACAAGCCAATCACAAGGGTCCCTGAGCCCCTCCAGGCGAGCAGGGCGGTCGCAGGTATCCTGAAGGCACAGTGATGGCCTGGCGCAGGGTCAGGGTGCAGAGAGTAAGCACGGCAGGGCACACTTCCTGGGTCACGCTACTTAACTGCTGGCCAAAGTGCCCTTGTTCCAGGGGAGTCAGGTGGCTCTAGGCAGACCCAGGGGACCCCTGGCCTACAAGCCGATGCCCTAAGGTCTGTGGTCATGGCTTTCTCCCAGATGGTAGGCTGACTGTGGGGAGATCCCGTCCCATTACGAGATCTGTTTGAAGATCACTCACAGCCCTACATGAACACACCAACCCCAGTGACCCCAGATCACAGCCCTACATGAACATACCAACCCCAATGACCCCAGATCACTCACAGTCCTACATGAACACATGAACCCCAATGACCCCAGATGACCCACAGTCTGAACACATGAACCCCAATCACCGCGATCACTCACAGCCCTATATGAAAACATTAACCCCAATCACCCCAGATCACCGCCCTACATGAACACACAAACACCAATCACGCCAGATCACAGCCCTACATGAACACATGAAACCCAATCACCCCAGATCACAGACCTACATGAACACATAAACCCCAATCACCCCAGATCACAGACCTACATGAACACACGAACCCCAATGACCCCAGATCACAGCCCTACATGAACACACAAACACCAATCACCCGAGATCATAGCCCTACATAAACCCACAAACACCAATCACCCCAGATCACAGCCCTATATGAACACATGAACCCCAATCACCCCAGATCACAGTCCTACATGAACACACGAACCCCAATCACCCCAGATCACTCTCAGCCCTACATGAACACATGAACCCCAATCACCTCAGATCACAGCCCTACATGACCACATGAACCCCAATCACCCCAGATCACAGCCCTACATGAACACACGAACCCCAATCACCCCAGATCAGTGACAGCCCTACATAAACACATGAACCTCAATCACCCCAGATCACAGCCCTACAAGAACACATAAACCCCAATAACCCCAGATCACAGCCCTACATGAACACACGAACCCCAATCACCCCAGATCACAGCCCTACATGAACACACGAACCCCAATCACCCCAGATCACAGCACATGAACACATGAACCCCAATCACCCCAGATCACAGTCCTACATGAACACACAAACACCAGTCACCCCAGATCACAGCCCTACATGAACCCCAATCACCCCAGATCACAGCCCTACATGAACACACGAACCCCAATCACCCCAGATCACAGCACTACATGAACACATGAACCCCAATCACCCCAGATCACAGCCCTACATGAACACATGAACCCCAATCACCCCAGATCACAGCCCTACATGAACACACGAACCCCAATCACCCCAGATCAGTGACTGCCCTACATGAACACATGAACCCCAATCACCCCAGATCACTCCAGTTCTACATGAACACACGAACTCCAATCACCCCAGATCAGTCACAGTCCTACATGAACACATGAACCCCAATCACCCCAGATCACAGCCGTACATGAAGACATGAACCCCAATCACCCCAGATCACAGTCCTACATGAACACACGAACCAAAACCACCCCAGATCACAGCCATACATGAAGACATGAACCCCAATCACCCAAGATCACAGCCCTACATGAACACACAAACATCAATCACCCCAGATCACAGCCCTACATGAACACACGAACCCCAATCACCCCAGATCCCAGCCCTACATGAACACATGAACCCCAATCACCTCAGATCACAGCCCTACATGAACACACGAACCCCAATCACCCGAGATCACAGCCCTATATGAACACACAAACACCAGTCACCCCAGATTACAGACCTACATGAACCCCAATCACCCCAGATCACAGCCCTACATGAACACATGAACCCCAATCACCCCAGATCACAGCCCAACATGAACACATGAACCCCAGTCACCCCAGATCACAGCCCTACATGAACACACGAACCCCAATCACCCCAGATCACAGCACTACATGAACACATGAACCCCAATCACCCCAGATCACAGACCTACATGAACACACAAACCCCAATCACCCCAGATCACAGCCCTACATGAACACACAAACCCCAATGACCCCAGATCACAGCCCTACATGAACACAGGAACCCCAATGACCCCAGATCACAGCCCTACATGAACACACTAACACCAATCACCCGAGATCACAGCCCTACATGAACACATGAACCCCAATCACCCCAGATCACAGCCCTACATGAACACACGAACCCCAATCACCCCAGATCACAGCACTACATGAACACCTGAACCCCAATCACCCCAGGTCACAGCCCTCCATGAACAAACACCAATCACCCCAGATCACAGCCCTCCATGAACACACGAACCCCAATCACCCCAGATCACAGCCCTACACGAACACATGAACCCCAATCACCCCAGATCACACTCAGCCCTACATGAACACATAAACCCCAATCACCCCAGATCAGTCCAGTTCTACATGAACACACGAACCCCAATCACCCCAGATCAGTGACTGCCCTACATGAACACATGAACCCCAATCACCCCAGATCACAGCCCTACATGAACACACGAACCACAATCACCCCAGATAACAGCCCTACATGAACACACGAACCACAATCACCCGAGATCACAGCCCTACATGAACACACAAACACCAATCACCCCAGATCACAGCCCTACATGAACACACGAACCACAATCACCCCAGATAACAGCCCTACATGAACACACGAACCCCAATCACCCCAGATCACAGCCCTACATGAACACATGAACCCCAATCACCCCAGATAACAGCCCTACATGAACACACGAACCACAATCACCCTAGATCACAGCCCTACATGAACACATGAACCCCAATCACCCCAGATAACAGCGCTACATGAACACACGAACCACAATCACCCTAGATCACAGCCCTACATGAACACATGAACCCCAATCACCCCAGATAACAGCCCTACATGAACACACGAACCCCAATCACCCGAGATCACAGCCCTACATGAAAACACAAACACCAATCACCCCAGATCACAGCCCTACATGAACACCTGAACCCCAATCACCTCAGATCACAGCCCTACATGAACACACGAACCCCAATCACCCCAGATCACAGCCCTACATGAACACACGAACCCCAATCACCTGAGATCACAGCCCTACATGGACACACAAACACCAGTCACCCCAGATTACAGCCCTACATGAACCCCAATCACCCCAGATCACAGCCCTACATGAACACATGAACCCCAATCACCCCAGATCACAGCCCTACATGGACACATGAACCCCAGTCACCCCAGATCACTTAGATTCACCGAGATCGAAACGAAGGAGAAAATATTAAGGGCAGCCAGAGAGAAAGATCAAGTCACCCATAAAGGTAAGCCTATTAGGCTTACAGCAGATCTCTCAATGGAAACCCTACAAGCTAGAAGAGAGTGGGGGCCAATATTCAATATACTTAATCAACAGAACTTTCAGCCCAGAATTTCATATCCGGCCAATTTAAGCTTTACATTTGAAGGAAAAATAAAATCTTTTAGGAACAAGCAAGTACTCAGAGATTTTATTACCACCAGGCCTGCTTTACAAGAACTTCTAAAAGAAGCATTATACACAGAAAGGAACAACCAGTATGACCCTTTCTAAAAATACACCAAAAAGTAAAGAGCATTAACATAAAGAAGAATTTTTATCAACGAAAGGACAAAATAGCCAGTTAATAACAAATGGCAGCAACCCTAAATTTAAATCGGCCAAATCTCCCAATCAAAAGATACAGACAAATTCTAACGGTATATCCAAAGATATACATAGACTCAAAATAAAGGATTGGAAAAAAAAAACCAAAAACGTACCAACCAAATGGAGAGCAAAAATAAATAAATAAGAAGCAGGAGTTGCAATTTTCACATTTGACAAAATAGATTTCAAAGCTACAAGGATACAAGGGTAAAAGGATTAATGTAATAATAAGAGATCTTAACACCCAGATACATAAGACCCATAATGAGATTTAGATTCAACGAGACAACAAATTGATAACGATACCCGGGACTGGAACTAAGATCCAGAACAAATAAACTCAATAGAGCTCTCCATTTTAAACACACAAAATATACATTATCCACAAAATCTAACGATATATCTGAAGATATACAAAGACTCAAAACAAGGGGATGGAAAAAAACTCACCAACCAAATGGAGAGCAAAAATAAATAAATAAAAAGCAGGAGTTGCAATTCTCACACTTAATAAAATAGATTTCAAAGCTACAAGGATACAAGGGTAAAAGGATTAATGTAACAATAAGAGATCTTAACACCCAGATACATAAGACACATAATGAGATTTAGATTCAACGAGACAACAAATTGATAACGATATCCAGGACTTGAACTCAGAGCCAGAACAAATAAACACAATAGAGGTCTCCATTTTAAACACATAAAATATGCATTAACCACTTTAAACACTCAAAATATTGATCGGCCATTATTGAAACCCATTTTATGAAAGAAGTAATATTCCTTTTTCCCTTTTTCTTTCTTTCCCCTTCTTTAAAAAAAAAAAAAAAAAAAAAAAGATCACACTCAGCCCTACATGAACACATAAACCCCAATCACCCCAGATCAGTCCAGTTCTACATGAACACACGAACCCCAATCACCCCAGATCAGTGACTGCCCTACATGAACACATGAACGCCAATCACCCCAGATCAGTCACAGCCCTACATGAACACATGAACCCCAATCACCCCAGATCACAGCCGTACATGAAGACATGAACCCCAATCACCCCAGATCACAGCCCTACATGAACACACGAACCCCAATGACCCGAGATCACAGCCCTACATGAACACACAAACACCAATCACCCGAGATCACAGCCCTACATAAACCCACAAACACCAATCACCCCAGATCACAGCCCTATATGAACACATGAACCCCAATCACCCCAGATCACAGTCCTACATGAACACATGAACCCCAATCACCCCAGATCACTCTCAGCCCTACATGAACACATGAACCCCAATCACCTCAGATCACAGCCCTACATGAACACACGAACGCCAATCACCCCAGATCAGTGACAGCCCTACATAAACACATGAACCCCAATCACCCCAGATCACAGTCCTACATGAACACATGAACCCCAATCACCTCAGATCACAGCCCTACATGACCACATGAACCCCAATCACCCCAGATCACAGCCCTACATGAACACACGAACCCCAATCACCCCACATCAGTGACAGCCCTACATAAACACATGAACCTCAATCACCCCAGATCACAGCCCTACAAGAACACATAAACCCCAATAACCCCAGATCACAGCCCTACATGAACACACAAACACCAATCACCCCAGATCACAGCCCTACATGAACACACGAACCCCAATCACCCCAGATCACAGCACATGAACACATGAACCCCAATCACCACAGATCACAGCCCTACATGAACACATGAACCCCAATCACACCAGATCACAGCCCTACATGAACCCCAATCACCCCAGATCACAGCCCTACATGAACACACGAACCCCAATCACCCCAGATCAGTGACTGCCCTACATGAACACATGAACCCCAATCACCCCAGATCACTCCAGTTCTACATGAACACACGAACTCCAATCACCCCAGATCAGTCACAGCCCTACATGAACACATGAACCCCAATCACCCCAGATCACAGCCCTACATGAACACACGAACCCCAATCACCCCAGATCACAGTCCTACATGAACACACGAACCCCAATCACCCCAGATCACAGCCGTACATGAAGACACGAACCCCAATCACCCCAGATCACAGCCCTACATGAATACACAAACACCAATCACCCCAGATCACAGCCCTACATGAACACACGAACCCCAATCACCCCAGATCCCAGCCCTACATGAACACATGAACCCCAATCACCTCAGATCACAGCCCTACATGAACACACGAACCCCAATCACCCGAGATCACAGCCCTATATGAACACACAAACACCAGTCACCCCAGATTACAGCCCTACATGAACCCCAATCACCCCAGATCACAGCCCTACATGAACACATGAACCCCAGTCACCCCAGATCACAGCCCTACATGAACACACGAACCCCAATCACCCCAGATCACAGCCCTACATGAACACACGAACCCCAATCACCCCAGATCACAGCACTACATGAACACCTGAACCCCAATCACCCCAGGTCACAGCCCTCCATGAACAAACACCAATCACCCCAGATCACAGCCCTACATGAACCCCAATCACCCCAGATCACAGCCCTCCATGAACACATGAACCCCAATCACCCCAGATCACAGCCCTACATGAACACATGAACCCCAATCACCCCAGATCACACTCAGCCCTACATGAACACATAAACCCCAATCACCCCAGATCAGTCCAGTTCTACATGAACACATGAACCCCAATCACCCCAGATCAGTGACTGCCCTACATGAACACATGAACCCCAATCACCCCAGATCACAGCCGTACATGAAGACATGAACCCCAATCACCCCAGATAACAGCCCTACATGAACACACGAACCACAATCACCCTAGATCACAGCCCTACATGAACACATGAACCCCAATCACCCCAGATAACAGCCCTACATGAACACACGAACCCCAATCACCCGAGATCACAGCCCTACATGAACAAACACCAATCACCCCAGATCACAGCCCTACATGAACACATGAACCCCAATCACCTCAGATCACAGCCCTACATGAACACACGAACCCCAATCACCCGAGATCACAGCCCTACATGAACACACGAACCCCAATCACCCGAGATCACAGCCCTACATGGACACACAAACACCAGTCACCCCAGATTACAGCCCTACATGAACCCCAATCACCCCAGATCACAGCCCTACATGAACACATGAACCCCAATCACCCCAGATCACAGCCCTACATGGACACATGAACCCCAGTCACCCCAGATCACTTAGATTCACCGAGATCGAAACGAAGGAGAAAATATTAAGGGCAGCCAGAGAGAAAGATCAAGTCACCCATAAAGGTAAGCCTATTAGGCTTACAGCAGATCTCTCAATGGAAACCCTACAAGCTAGAAGAGAGTGGGGGCCAATATTCAATATACTTAATCAACAGAACTTTCAGCCCAGAATTTCATATCCGGCCAATTTAAGCTTTACATTTGAAGGAAAAATAAAATCTTTTAGGAACAAGCAAGTACTCAGAGATTTTATTACCACCAGGCCTGCTTTACAAGAACTTCTAAAAGAAGCATTATACACAGAAAGGAGCAACCAGTATGACCCTTTCTAAAAATACACCAAAAAGTAAAGAGCATTAACATAAAGAAGAATTTACATCAACGAAAGGACAAAATAGCCAGTTAATATCAAATGGCAGCAACCCTAAATTTAAATCGGCCAAATCTCCCAATCAAAAGATACAGACAAAATCTAACGGTATATCCAAAGATATACACAGACTCAAAATAAAGGATTGGAAAAAAAAACCAAAAACGTACCAACCAAATGGAGAGCAAAAATAAATAAGAAGCAGGAGTTGCAATTTTCACATTTGACAAAATAGATTTCAAAGCTACAAGGATACAAGGGTAAAAGGATTAATGTAATAATAAGAGATCTTAACACCCAGATACATAAGACCCATAATGAGATTTAGATTCAACGAGACAACAAATTGATAACGATACCCGGGACTGGAACTAAGATCCAGAACAAATAAACTCAATAGAGCTCTCCATTTTAAACACACAAAATATACATTATCCACAAAATCTAACGATATATCTGAAGATATACAAAGACTCAAAACAAGGGGATGGAAAAAAACTCACCAACCAAATGGAGAGCAAAAATAAATAAATAAAAAGCAGGAGTTGCAATTCTCACACTTAATAAAATAGATTTCAAAGCTACAAGGATGCAAGGGTAAAAGGATTAATGTAACAATAAGAGATCTTAACACCCAGATACATAAGACACATAATGAGATTTAGATTCAACGAGACAACAAATTGATAACGATATCCAGGACTTGAACTCAGAGCCAGAACAAATAAACACAATAGAGGTCTCCATTTTAAACACATAAAATATGCATTAACCACTTTAAACACTCAAAATATTGATCGGCCATTATTGAAACCCATTTTAGGAAAGAAGTAATATTCCTTTTTCCCTTTTTCTTTTTACCCCTTCTTTAAAAAAAAAAAAAGAAAAAAAAAAAGATCACACTCATCCCTACATGAACACATAAACCCCAATCACCCCAGATCAGTCCAGTTCTACATGAACACACGAACCCCAATCACCCCAGATCAGTGACTGCCCTACATGAACACATGAACCCCAATCACCCCAGATCACTCCAGTTCTACATGAACACACGAGCTCCAATCACCCCAGATCAGTCACAGCCCTACATGAAGACATGAACCCCAATCACCCCAGATCACAGCCGTACATGAAGACATGAAGCCCAATCACCCCAGATCACAGCCCTACATGAACACACGAACCCCAATCACCCCAGATCACAGCCGTACATGAACACACGAACCCCAATCACCCCAGATCACAGCCCTACATGAACACACGAACCCCAATCACCCCAGATCCCAGCCCTATATGAACACACGAACCCTAATCACCTCAGATCACAGCCCTACATGAACACACGAACCCCAATCACCCCAGATCACAGCCCTACATGAACACACAAACACCAGTCACCCCAGATTACAGCCCTACATGAACCCCAATCACCCCAGATCACAGCCCTACATGAACACACGAACCCCAATCACCCCAGATCACAGCCCTACATGAACACACGAACCCCAATCACCCGAGATCACAGCCCTACATGAACACACAAACACCAATCACCCCAGATCACAGCCCTACATGAACACACAAACACCAATCACCCCAGATCACAGCCCTACATGAACACCTGAACCCCAATCACCCCAGATCACAGCCCTACATGAACACACAAACACCAATCACCCCAGATCACAGCCCTACATGAACACATGAACCCCAATCACCTCAGATCACAGCCCTACATGAACACATGAACCCCAATCACCCGAGATCACAGCCCTACATGAACACACGAACCCCAATCACCCCAGATCACAGCCCTACATGAACACACAAACACCAGTCACCCCAGATTACAGCCCTACATGAACCCCAATCACCCCAGATCACAGCCCTACATGAACACATGAACCCCAATCACCCCAGATCACAGCCCTACATGAACACATGAACCCCAATCACCCCAGATCACAGCCCTACATGAACACATGAACCCCAGTCACCCCAGATCACTCACAGCCCTATATAAACAAATGAACGACAATCACCCCAGATCACAGCCCTACATGAACACACGAACCCCAATCACCCCAGATCACTCACAGCCCTACATGAACACATGAACCCCAATCACCCCAGATCAGAGTCCTACATGAACACACGAACCCCAATCACCCCAGATCACAGCCCTACATGAACACATGAACCCCAATCACCCCAGATCACAGCCCTACATGAACACATGAACCCCAATCACCCCAGATCACAGCCCTACATGAACACATGAACCCCAGTCACCCCAGATCACTCACAGCCCTATATAAACAAATGAACGACAATCACCCCAGATCACAGCCCTACATGAACACCTGAACCCCAATCACCTCAGATCACTGACAGTCCTACATGAACACATGAACCCCAATCACCCCAGATCACTCACAGCCCTATATAAACAAATGAACGACAATCACCCCAGATCACAGCCCTACATGAACACACGAACCCCAATCACCCCAGATCACTCACAGCCCTACATGAACACATGAACCCCAATCACCTCAGAACACTCACAGCCCTATATAAACAAATGAACGACAATCACCCCAGATCACAGCCCTACATCAACACACGAACCCCAATCACCCCAGATCACTCACAGCCCTACATGAACACATGAACCCCAATCACCCCAGATCACTGACAGTCCTACATGAACACATGAACCCCAATCACCTCAGATCACAGCCCTACATGAACACACGAACCCCAGTCACCCCAGATCACAGCCCTACATGAACACACGAACCCCAATCACCTCAGAACACTCACAGCCCTATATAAACAAATGAACGACAATCACCCCAGATCACAGCCCTACATGAACACACGAACCCCAATCACCCCAGATCACTGACAGTCCTACATGAACACATGAACCCCAATCACCCCAGATCACTGACAGTCCTACATGAACACACGAACCCCAATCACCCCAGATCACTGACAGTCCTACATGAACGCACGAACCCCAATCACCGCAGATCACTCCAGTCCTACATGAACGCACGAACCCCAATCACCGCAGATCACTCACGGTCCTACATGAACACATGAACCCCAAGCCCCAGATTAGTCAGCCCTATATCAACACACAGGCAGTTGGTGGGAACCGGAGTTCTGAAGGGACTCAGTGTGACCCTGGGCGGTAAGCACTGCGGAACTCTGCCTGCCCGTGTGAACACACCTGTGTGCCTCGAGGTGATGATGCAGTCACAGCACTGTGCGGCAGGGGCTGGGGACACAGCTAGGAAGTCCCCGTCATACTCCTGTCAGGGGACGGTGGGGAGCTGCAGATCCAGGAAGGAGGGGCGGCCCGGAGGCCTGGGCAGGACCAAGGACAACAGCACAGGCAGCCATTGTTGAGAGGAGAGCAAACCAGCTGCACTGAGACCAGGGAGGGCCACAGACTCCGCCCCTACAGCCCTAAGTAGGGGGCACCTGCAAGCTGCTCTGTGACCACGCTACTGGGAGAAAGGAAGGAGGGGATGTCCTGAGTCAACTGGGGGTGACCCTGTGCTGCGACGGCTCGCCTGGGGGTGTGGGACTGAGCCCCACCAGGAGCGGGACAGGCGCGGTATGAGACTGGGTGCCCTGCCCTCTCCCTGCACGGCACACTCACCTCATAGTGGAAGTCCATGCAAGTGAGGTCTCGCCAGCACCGGTCCCCCCGAATCTTGATCAGGCCCTGCAAGGATGACAGCAGAGGGAGCATCAGCTACGAGGCTCAGGGTGCAGCAGCCCCAAAAGTAGCAGGTTCTCAGGGCTGAAGGTGAGGCAGCCCCGATAGGAACCACTTCCCAGGTCAGTCACAGGGTGGGGGCGCGGCGGCCCGGATGGGAGCACCTTCCCAGGACACTCATGGGGTGGGGGTGCAGCACCCCGACGGGAACTACTTCCCAGGACAGTCACGGGGTGGGGGCACCGCAATCCAGACGGGAGCACATTCCAAGGACAGTCATGGGGTGGGGGTGTGGCGGCCCGGACGGGAGCACCTTCCCAGGACAGTCACGGGGTGGGGGCGTGGCAGCCCCGATGGGAGCACCTTCCCAGGAGTCACGGGGTGAGTGCACGGCAGCCTGGACGGGAGCACCTTCCCAGGACAGTCATGGGGTGGGAGCCTGGTGGCCCCGACAGGAGCACCTTCCCAGGACAGTCACAGGTGGGGGCCCGGCAGCCCCGACGGGAGCACCTTCCCAGGACAGTCACGGGGTGGGGTTGCGGAGGCCCTGACGGGAGCAGCTTCCCAGGACAGTCACGGGGTGTGGGTGTGGCGGCCCAGACGGGAGCAGCTTCCCAGGACAGTCACAGGGTGGAGGTGCGGTGGTCCCTATGGGAGCACCTTCCCAGGAAGTCGAACTGTCCATGAAGGGTGTGGGCGCGGGCTGCAGGCGCTGTGAGGAGGGGACCTTGTGGGTGAAGCACTAGGGAAGGGAGATTTGGGAAGAGCAGGTTGGGGCCTGTTTGATGAACAGCAGTGAAGGGCACAGTGCGGGTGTGAGCCACAGCGGCTTCCCTTTTAGAGTCAGCGCCCACCACGCCTTCCCCAACACATTCTTAGAGCTCACGTGTCATCACGCTAAAGAGGTCTCGTGTCTTTAAAAACGACAGATTTGTCATGCCCTGCACAGACCCCATGGACAACGTTGGAGGGAAGCTTCTCGGTGCTCCCGGGTGAGCCCGAGGTTGGGGGGGTCTCAGTGAACCTGCATCTCAGCAGGGCCCCCTGCAGCACAAAGGGAGCCCAGGCCCAGGCCCCAAGGTGACCCCATGAGCTGTAACTCGCCAGCTGTGAGGACGCGTGGGCCACGGGAGAGGCTTCCGGGGGCCTGTGGAGCTGTCAGCACTGGGGAAGATGGGACTCGAGCACGGAGCTGTGGGGGTAGGGGCTCTTCAGCACCCGGCCACAGCGAAGCGTCCAGGGAGGGGTCGGCTCCCACACCCTGCGCTTTCCTGGGGGCACTCATGGCTTCAGATGATTCCAAGGCAGAAAGAAATTGCCACTCCTCCCACCCATGGGAGACACGCCGGCTGCATTCGGAGGTGAAAGTGCACAGTGCAGAAGTGAGCCCCGCCTCCTCTGTGACGGTTTCTGCTGCTATAGCTACTCCCAGTGGAATCCCATGGCCTCTCTCTCCCTGTCCTCCGCCCATCTGTCCTCGGTCCATCCGACTGTCTGCCCAGCACAGAAGCACCGAGTGCCGGTGAGGTGCCAGGGCCTGCTCCACCCACAGAGGCTGCCTGCTGCAGGCGCAGAGAGGCAGGAAGCCGCCAGGCACGGCAGAGGCGGTGGTGGCACAGAAGCAACAGGGACCCCTCCTGCAGGTCTGGAGCCCACGGCTGTGGTGGGCGTACTATGGCGGGTACCTCAGGTGGCGCCTTCTCACTGTTGCCCACACGGTGGGAAGAGGGTGAGGGTGTCTCTGGGGACACTTTTGGAGCAGCCTCCTCCCATCGGTGAGGGCTCTCCTCCATGGACCTGTTGGGGTACCAGGCCTGCCTCCTGGTACTGTGACACTGGGGTCAGGGTTTGCACGTGAAACTGAATTTGGGGAACACAGAGCATCTGTTCCCAACAGGAGCCCGGCCTGTGCCTGGACAGAGCTCACAGGCCGACCTGGGCAGGGAGCCCCGCGGGGTGGGGGCAGGGATGGCATCAAGGGAAGAAGGAAGAGGAGGGTGTCGATGCCCTCCTCAGGCAGGAGCATGGGGCAGCGCAGGGCAGAGGAGGCTGCAGCAGGGGGGCCCAGGAGCCCCCAGAGTGCAGGTTCCCATCGGCCACGGCCTCAGTCCAGACAGCATGGGGTGCAAACTGAGGCCTGTGGGGGCCATCAAGACCTCCAGAGCAGTGGCCAGAGCTGCTGTTGGGATGGAATTTCCTCCTCTCCAGGGAGCCCCAGCTCCGGCCTCAGTCTCCTGCCCATATCATCTCCTCCCCAAGTCAGCCCATCACAGGCTGGAGCCACGTCTGTGAAACATTAATACCTCCTAGCAGCACAGAGGCTTGCGTTCTGGGATGGACCAAGAACTCCAGCCCAGCCAGGCTGACAGCTGACCACACCCGGGAAGGCCTTTGGGGTGGCTGTGGGCTCTGAGCCGGGGCGGTGGGGGGCTCTGAGGTGGGGTGGCTGCAGACTGAGCTGGGTCGTCTGGTTACATGAGGCTGAGGAGGCAGCAGGCTCTGCCACCGTCTGTGCAGGACGAACTGGGCAGGGTAGGGGCGTGTTTGGAATGAGGGACCCCCGGGACTGGCAGGGAGTGGGAAGGCCGGGAGAGGCTGCACCGTGCCCTAGAGGACAGCACATGGGTGCAGTGACCGATGCCCGGAGAGGCCCAAAGGAGAAACGGCAGGGGAGCGTGATGAAAAGCCCAGCCAGGCCCTACAGGAACACCAAGCAACAGGCGCCTGCTCCTCACGTGAGCCACACGGGACGCCACCCACACACAGTCCACAGATGCACCTCGGCGGGGCTGTGAGGCGCAGCCACCCGCGCACTGCAAAGGCTGCCGGTGGCAGGGCCCCGGCCGGGTCCAGCATCGCCGTCTCTAGGGTCTCGCTGTGCGCCCCTGGCCCTCACATGCCCTGTGCCCCAATGGCAGGGAGGGCTCTGAGCACCCAGGAGTGATGCTGTTTAAAGGCCTGAAGGGTGAACTCCAGTAAAAACCGAGAGTCGGGTCTTCCGGAAGCTGGGTTTGCTCAAATCGCTAGAGCAGCAGAGACCGTTCTGCGTGGGCTCCGGCCCTGCAGCCTACGTTTGCATGAAAACGGCCCAGGGCGTCCAGCTGGCCGGACGGCGCAGGCCCAGTCCTCAAGGCCCCGTCCACGCCCAGGGGAGCTGCGGCTCCTGATGAAATGCAGGGCTCCAGTGGGCAGGGCACGGCCGTCACCACCCCCCGCGCGCCCCTCCCCACCTCGTGAGCGCCAGCTCTGCTCCCTGCAGAATCCGGGAGTGGAACTCTAAGGAGATTCAAACCAGGAAAAGGAAAAAAACAAAATAATTAAAATGTCATTCAAATTCTGAGCTGATAAGCGACACTTCAAAATCCGAAAAACTCTTTCAGGAGTGGAAGATAATTATATTCCTCCCATCTACTGATTTCTCTCTACATTGCACATGTCAGATTTTCCACGGATTGTTTTTTCTTCCAGAGCAAGTGTCAAAGGAACAAAGCCTTCTTTGAGGCTTTTCAGCCCAAAATTAATTCTAAAAAAAAAAAAAAAAAAAAAAACGGCACAGACAGGCCAACAACGCAGCAGACCCGAAGGGGTCCGGGACCCACACTGGCTGTGCCACCCTCCCGCTCTGCTCGGGATGCCAGAACTTTCCGGGCCCATCTGCAGTGGTCGGGCAGTGGCATGTTATGCAGCGGCTACTCTCCGGGTGCCCACATGTCCCAGAACACGCTTCCCCAAAGCCGCCATCTGGAAACTCGACGTGTCTGATGGTCTCACGTGGCGGAAGGAAATGCTCTGTGGGTTCCCCGCTTCTCACTTGGCCCCAGAGGCCTGCCGCCAACCCTGCAGTGACAGCCCCCACACACCTGCACGGTGGCTCAGGACAGACCCCCAGCCCCTATGTAGGGTCCCTGAAAGCACCGGCTAACATGGCATCAGCATCAGGAGGGGTGTGGCCAGGCCTCCCTCCAAGCCACAAGCTCCTCCAGGCTCCTGGCGCCAGGGTCCCCACGCCCACATCAGGCCCCTCCTCCCCACCTGCAAACACAGGGAATTACTGGAAGCAGGTCCGCCTCGGCAGGAGAACTCAAAGGGGATAGCTCGCCGTGGAGCTGGGTCACAGTCTGGTGCCCCAGTGAGCGGCTGCGGGGGTCTCAGGCTTGTCACAGCAGCTACCGCTTCTCCCCGAGTGCTCTGAGAGCCGGGGACAGGAGGAAACCCTGTCTCAGGGTGAGTGGACCGCTGGCAGGCTCTGGGGCACAGGCGCCGTGGGGTCTATCAAGACCCTCTTGTCTCTGTATCTGAGGTGGGGCCCAGCCATGGCAGGGGGTGCCTGGGGTCCCGCCTGGCCTCGTGGCTCTCCTGTCTTCCTGAGGTGGTGTCTGCACTTTCTTGGCCTCATGCAAGAGAGAACTGGTGTGGAGGTGGTCTCTACCCGTGAGTGCTTCGGTGCAGACTTCCTCATAGCATAGCTGCACCGGGGAGCCGAGTGCGTGGCAGGCGTCCTCTGGAGAAGGGCCCAGTGCCCGGGAGCCGAGTGCGTGGCAGGCGTCCTCTGGAGAAGGGCCCAGTGCCCGGGAGCTGAGTGAGTGGCAGGCGTCCTCTGGAGAAGGGCCCAGTGCCCGGGAGCTGAGTGAGTGGCAGGCGTCCTCTGGAGAAGGGCCCAGTGCCCGGGAGCTGAGTGAGTGGCAGGCGTCCTCTGGAGAAGGGCCCAGTGCCCGGGAGCTGAGTGAGTGGCAGGCGTCCTCTGGAGAAGGGCCCAGTGCCCGGGAGCTGAGTGAGTGGCAGGCGTCCTCTGGAGAAGGGCCCAGTGCCCGGGAGCCGAGTGAGTGGCAGGCGTCCTCTGGAGAAGGGCCCAGTGCCCGGGAGCCGAGTGCGTGGCAGGCGTCCTCTGGAGAAGGGCCCAGTGCCCGGGAGCCGAGTGCGTGGCAGGCGTCCTCTGGAGAAGGGCCCAGTGCCCGGGAGCTGAGTGAGTGGCAGGCGTCCTCTGGAGAAGGGCCCAGTGCCCGGGAGCTGAGTGAGTGGCAGGCGTCCTCTGGAGAAGGGCCCAGTGCCCGGGAGCTGAGTGAGTGGCAGGCGTCCTCTGGAGAAGGGCCCAGTGCCCGGGAGCTGAGTGAGTGGCAGGCGTCCTCTGGAGAAGGGCCCAGTGCCCGGGAGCTGAGTGAGTGGCAGGCGTCCTCTGGAGAAGGGCCCAGTGCCCGGGAGCTGAGTGAGTGGCAGGCGTCCTCTGGAGAAGGGCCCAGTGCCCGGGAGCCGAGTGCGTGGCAGGCGTCCTCTGGAGAAGGGCCCAGTGCCCGGGAGCCGAGTGCGTGGCAGGCGTCCTCTGGAGAAGGGCCCAGTGCCCGGGAGCTGAGTGAGTGGCAGGCATTCTGTGTGTGGCAGGCAGAGGAGGGGCCACTTAGGTCTCAGAACAGTGGGCTGAGCACCAAAGTGCGGTGGACCGGGGTCTCCGTGGCTCCTGATGAAGGGGACCCAGGGCCCCCGTGGCTCCACACTGAGGACAAAGCTCTTCCCTCAGACACGCAGCTGACTGGTGTGACGGTTGACACTGGCCGTGCTGCAGTTTGCAGGCCAAGGGACCTGGGCCTGGGTGAATGCCCCGAGCTTGCGGGCTGCCTGGAAGTGAGTTCCCATGAGTTTGAGGGCAGATGTTTGCTCCCCAAACTCCTGGAAAAGGCTGCCCCAATTACCGTGTGGGTCACCGCAGAGCCTAGGCGACCCACACTGTGGGCCGGGGCACTGACTTTCTGACCAACGCCAGCTGGGACACCCTGGGCTCCTGGGACCTAAGGCCTGTCCAGAGACTTGTCTGAAAACACCCGGACTGCCCCTTCCCCCTGGCTCTGGGTGCCCTTGAGGCCTTGGCTACTGGGGCCCAAAGCAGCCCAGGTGGGGCAGAGCCAAGGGGTCGCAGCCAGGCCGTGCAGACACCAGGACTTGGGCCACACGCTGTCAGGTCACCAAACACGACGCCGACCCCAGGAATAACCACGGCTTAGCCGGGAGAGGGGAATTCTTACCACGGTGTGGCTTCTCTGAAGCACAGGCCTGCCCTAGAGACTCCCAGCCACCTGTCTCTCTGCTGCCCTAGTCACCATACCACGTAAATTCCTCTTGCTGTGATCAGGTTTTTAACTTAGAAACCAGACACAAGAGATTTTGGTCTTACTGTATTTTAACTTCTTTTGTTGACAACGTGCGCTTCCATAGAAACCTCCCTCCTGAACCCGGGAAGGCGTGTGCAGTCAGCAGGTGGGGGTTCTGTTACAGGGAGGCCGTTTGAGCTGAACTGTGTGGCTGGGAGGAGGAGCCACGAAGTCTCCGTTTGAGCTGAACTGTGTGGCTGGGAGGAGGAGCCACGAAGGCTCTTTTTGGCGGTTTTATTTTGCACCCCCCACAGCCCAGGAGATCCTCTGAGAATTATAAGAGACTGCTGTCCCATGTGATTGTCTCGCAGGGGCTGCAAGGGGATGGGAGCCACCCTCACCCTGGGGCCTGATGCGCTTCAGCCACGAGGAGGCTCCCAGCTCCTGCCCCGGCTCTGCCCACGCATGCCGGAGGTTGGCGGCAGAAAGTGCTCTCGGGGACTCCGGTCTGGGCCTCTGCCTCACAGGGGGCTGCAGCTGGGGCCGGAGGGCAGCGCCTTCCGGGAGGTGCCTGTCACCCTGATGGCTACTGGACCTGAGAGAAGCCCCTTTCCTCTGAGCTGCCCTGCACTGACGATACACCAATGCTCTTGTTCTGGAGTGTGGCTACCCAGGACCAGGGCAGGCCTGTCGGGGAGACGGCCCCAAAGCCACCTGATGCCGGCCTCACGGGGACGGGCTACATGCCAACGTTTATTTCATTACGTTTAATGTGATTTTACCAGCGGCCTGTGGACTTCAAAGCTGGCTTTCCTCGGGGCCGGCAGCCACTCTGCATCTGCCATTCAGCTCGACCCACGACCCACACCTCCCCTCATGCACAGGAGCGAGGCACGCTCAGCGTAAACAGCTTTGCGGACAGTCCTGGGCCTGTGGGAAATGAGCAGTCACCGAGGCGCAGACCTGCTGAGCCCCCAGGAAACCTCCCTTCCCACACCACGAGGTCCAGCCCCACAGCTGTGTGTGCGCCGGGAGCTCTGGTTCTGGCTCGCGACGTGCAGCGTGGTTTAGAGATAGGTGCGCGTGCTGCCTTCACCGGGCGGGTTTCTCTGATGCTGCTTCCTGTCCCGCTGTAGGAAGGGTCCAGCCCCACAGCTGTGTGTGCGCCGGGAACTCTGGTTCTGGCTGGCAGCGTGCGGTGTGCTTTAGAGATCCAGGCCTGGCTGTCCTTGAGGGAAGCACGGTCTATCCCCACAGCTCTGTGTGTACCAGGAACTGCCGGTTCTGGAGCCCAGTGTGCAGTGTGGCTTAGAGACTGGTGTGTGCGCTGCCCACATAGGCAGGCCCCTCTGATGCTGCTCGCTGTTCCGCTGTAGGGACAGCTGTAGGGAGGCTCTGCTGCCCACCGCTGCCTCTGACGGCCATCCCGCTGTGTCCAGCGGCAGCCACTGCAGATGAAGCTGCTCCGTGTGTTCGTATGAAGCTCTGCGGGAGAACAGGCCTTCCCTCCCCGGGAGCCATCCTCAGGAGGAAAAACCATGGCTCACAGGGCAGACATGTTTTCCACTTGTGAGGAGCACCCCACGGTTCTTCAGCACACGCAGGAACCTGAGGCACCCAGAGGGTGTGAGGTGGCAACCGGGTGCTTTCCGTGCACTCGGCCATGCTGGTATCTTCATTTATAAAGCACATTCGAGTCCCCTCATCCACATTTTTATTGTTGCTATGTGTACTCTGGGTGTTAATGTTTGTTTGTTTTTCTGTGAGATGGAGTCTCACTCTGTCACCAGGCTGGAGTGCAGGGGTGCGATCTTGGCTCACTGCAACCACCACCCCCGGGTTCCAGCGATTCTCCTGCCTCAGCCTCCCGAGTAGCTGGGATTACAGGTGTGCACCACCACGCCCGGCTAATGTTTGTATTTTTTTTTTTGTATTAGAGATGGGGTTTTGCCACGTTGGCCAGGCTGGTCATGAACTCCTGATCTCAAGTGATCTGTCTGCCTCGGCCTCCCAAAGCGCTGATATTACGGGTGTGAACTGAGTCTAGCCTATTCATTTTCTTAATGCTGTTTTTATGTCAAAAATTTAGTATCAACGCATCACAGTTTATTGACGTTTTTGCTTTAATGATCAGTACTTTTTGTGCTCTAAAAATCTTTGCTAACCCAAGAAACTAAGCTGTCCTGAAAAACCTGGATGGTTCTGGCTTCTATATACATAAAAAGAAAACAGAAGTGCCTTGGTTGCATACTTGATTACATACATGTTTTCTTCCAAGAATTTTGCTTTTAAACTTAGGTCTATGATCTCTCAAATAAAATCTTGGCAAAGACAAAATAGTAGTTGAAGCCCATTTCATTTTTCTATGCAGATGTCCAATTGCTTTGGCACAATTTATAAAATGACTTTCCTTTGTCCAACCATTTGACTTGGTACCTTGGTTGAAAATCAGTCAACAGTAGGGGTGTGGGTCTGTTTCTAGATTCTATTATTTTGCTCTTTTTTTCTAGCTTAGATCAATAATATACTTAGCTTTAATTTAAGCTGTAAAGCAGGTCATATAAGTTCTCCAATGCTTTTCTTTTTCAAGATCATCTGTATTTCCATATGAATTTTGGAGCTGGCTTGTCAATTTCTCAAAAAATAAAAATAAAAATTAAAAGCCTGTTGGGAATTTGGTAGAGACTGACTTGAATCTAGATAAAAGTGGGTGAAACAGACATTTTAACAATGTCAGTCCTCTAATCCATGAACATGGTATGTCTATTTATTTAGGTCTTTTGAAACCCGTGTCAGTGATGGGTTGCCAGCTTTTGTTTCTATTTTTTCAGACACAGCGTCACTCTGTCACCAGGCTGCAGTGCAGTGGTGACAGCTCAGCTCACTGCACCCTCCGCCTCCCAGGTTCAAGTGACTCTCCTGCCTCAGCCTCCCAAGTAGCTGGAATTAAAGGTGCCCATCACCACATCCCGCTGTTTGTGTACTTTTAGCAGATACAGGGTTTTGCCATGTTGGCCAGGCTGGTCTCAAACTCCTGACCTCAAGTGATCTGCCCACCTTGGCCTCCCAAAGTGCTGGGATGACAGGTAGGAGCCACCAGGCCTGGCCAATGTTTTGCCACTTTTAATGCACACGTCTTAGACACGTCTCATCAGCTTAGGAGGTATCTGAGAGTATATGGATGCAGCTGTGGGCAGCATTTTCAAACCTATGTATCTTCTAATAATGCATTAGAAGAACATGAAATACAATGTACTGTTTCACCTTAGAGAAAAGTTCACGCTCACTGGAACTTTGAAATCTTGGGCTCAAACGATCCCCCCGCTCAGCCTCACAAGCAGCTCGGGCTGCAGGCATCCACCACCATGCCGGGCTAAGCGTCAGACACTCTTTTGCAGAGAAGGGGTTCCGCTGTGTTGGCCGGGCTGGTGTCAAACTCCTGGTCTCAAGCGATTCTCCTGCCGTGGCCGCCCAAAGCGCGAGGATGAAAGGTATGAGCCGCGGCACCCGGCTGGTTTGTTTTTATGCTGACCTTGTACCCTGCAACCTGTGTAAACTCATGCATCTCCCTTAGCTGCTGTTCTTTACTGGGTTTTCCATGTGTACAATCACGCCTGCAAGTGATCGTTTTATTTTTTGTTGTCCAGACTTCGTGCCTTGTATTTCTTTTTCTTGTCTTACTGCACTGAGACACCCAACACTGATAATCTGCAGTGAGAACAGACGCCCCTGCCTCTTTTTTTTTTTTTTTTTTTTTTGAGATGAAATCTCACACTGTTGTTCAGGCTGGAGTGCAGTGGTGTGATCTCGGCCCACTGCAATCTCCGTCTCCTGGGTTCAAGCAGTTCTCCTGCCTCAGCCTCCTGAGTAGCTGGGACTACAGGCGCGCGCCACCACTCCCAGCTAATTTTTAAAAAAATTTTTAGTAGAGACAGGGTTTCACCATGTTGGCCTGGATGGTCTCAATCTCCTGGCCTCCTGATCTGCCTGCCTCGGCCTCCTGAAGTGCTGGGATTACAGGCGTGCACCACCACGCCCGGCCCTTGCCTGTTTTCTCATCTCACGTACACCGTGGTCACACTGTGAAGAATGACGTGAGCTGCGGGCTTTTTCATGGATGCCCTTCATGAGGTTGAACAAGCTCCTCCCTAGTACTCGTCAGCTGAGTCTTTACCATAAATGGGTGCTGAATTTTGTCATCTGCTTTTCACATCTGTGAGATGCTCAAACTTCTTCAGCTTCCATTTACTGCTGCAGTGGATGACGTGGACTTTCACGTGCTGAGCAGCACGTGCAGTGCTGAGAAAACCCCTGCCTTTTTACCTGCCAGATCTGATGTGTCCAGGTTCTGGGGAGGGCTCCTGCGCCTTTGTTCATGAGCAGCAGCGAGCCCTGGGCTTCCTCTCTGGGGCGTCCTGACCAGGCTTTGATCTCGCCGTTAACTGGTCACATAACGACGGGGGCGGGAGGTGTTTGCTGGGATTCGCCAGTGAAGCCATCTGGGCCAAGAGTTCTCTTTCTAGAATGGTTTTTAAATTTCAAATTCAATGTCTTTAGCAGACACAGAGCTATTTGGATTTCCTGTTTCCTTCTGTCTCTGTCTCTGTCTCGGTAAGCTGTGTTTTTCAAGGGTTTTGTCCATCTGATCTAAGTGGTCAAATTCACCGGCCTACGGCTTTTGTAATACCCAGGCAGCTCTTCCTGGCGGCATCTCAGTTACTGACTTTCCCACAGAGCCTGTCATCACGCAGGTTGGCTGTGGCACCCTGGCCTTTGGTTGATTCTGACCTATAAATTGTTGATCCAGTGGGCTCACATTTTCCGCATTCTAGATGTTGCTTTTCTTGTGTTAATGAGACAGTTTGCACATGGGGAGCACCAGAAGGCCCTACTTGTGGGTGCTGCGGCCTGGTGTGAGCCCTAAAGAGCCATGAGCCACACAAGTGTGAGCCCTATAGAGCCATGAGCTGCACAGGTATGAGCCCCATGGAGCCGTGAGCCACCCAGGAGCCACACAGGTGTGAGCCCTACGGAGCTGTGAGCTGCACAGGTGTGAGCCCCATGGAGCTGTAAGCTGCACAGGTGTGAGCCCCATGGAGCTGTAAGCTGCAGAGGTGTGAGTTTGGACATGTTTTATCTATTTTATTTTTGTTGAGCAGGAGTCTCGCTCTGGTGCCCAGGCTGGAGTGCAGTGGCACTATCTTGGTTCACTGGCTCACTGCAACCTCTGCCTCCCAGGTTCTAGCAATTCTCCTGCCTCAGCCTCCCCAGTAGCTGGGATTACAGACATGTACCACCATACATGCTAATATGTGTGTGTTGTTTTTTTAAGTAAAGATGGGGTTTCACCATGTTGGTTAGGCTGGTCTTGAACTCCTGACCACAGGTGATCTGCCTGCCTTGGCCTCCCAAAGTGCTGGGATTACAGGTGTGAGACACCACGCGTGGCCAGACATCACGTGTTTTAAGTTTGCCGTTTTTGGAATTATGAGTTATCTGGCTTGTCTTTACCCTCCTGTGGGTCTGTGATGCCTCTGCCAGGCGGTGCTGTAGCGGGAAGCAGGAGACAGCGCCCAGGAGCGCTGGCACATCTGCAGCTGCACCAGGACAGCCATGCAGATGCCCCTCCACAGAGAAGCCAGGTGGGGAGCGGGGAAGGTACAGAAAAGAGATTTCCCGCTTTTCAACTCTCCAGTGGTGAAACTCAAAACCAAGTGGTCTCCTCTTTGGTCCTGCCCAGGCCTGAGAGTTCCCAGCAACAAGGACCCTGGCTCCATTCCCAGAACGTCTGCAGCCGAGAGCTCGGACACCCCAGCGGGGTTCACCAGGAGGAAGCCATCGAGGGCGGCTTTGCTCCACAGGGGCTCACAGAAAACAGGTGACGCTGCCTGTGTGGACACCCGTCTCACGTGGCAGAGAGGTGCCGAGCTGCAGGCCCCACCCACAGGTGTCCGCTGTGCACCAGCCACAAAGGATGCAGACCCACCCCCGCCCGCCAAGGTGCAGCTGCTCTGTCCTCACAAAACCAAGACGGGGAAAGGTATCTTTCAGGTAGCGTCATTAAAGGCAATCTGTTGCCTTAAACTCTGTGACTGGACACTGATGCCACGTATCACTCCCTGAGCGAGACCTTCACTCTGACACCGACGCCACGTATCACTCCCTGAGCGAGACCTTCACTCTGACACCGATGCCACGTATCAGTCCCTGAGTGAAGAGACCTTCACTGTGACACAACTGGAATCTACTCATTTAAAGCAGAAAACCTGGCCCCAAACTGAGGGAGAAATGCAGGCTGGAGCAGCCCTGAGTAAGGAAGGCGGGTGAGGCCATCCGGGCCCACGTGGCTTCTCGGTGCTGCACTGCAGCAGCTCCAGGCAAGGACGGGGAAAGGTGCCGCCTGCCTGCCCCACCGCTGTCCGAGAGGGACCATGGCAGCTCCACAATGGTGCCCGCTCAGGCCCGGGAGCAATGACCCACTGAACCTGAAGATCCACGAAGCCCAGCCGGGGCTGGCATGGAGGGATGCAGGGCCCCTGGTGCTTGTTCTAGGGCAGTCAGGTGCACAAAGGGGTGCAGGGCCCCTGGTGTTTGTTCTAGGGCAGTCAGGTGGCACCGACCCATGCATGCGGCCAGCCTGGACACCAGGGCCCTGTGTGTTCCCCCGACCCGCCAACACCTCGTGGCACCAGCAAGCTCAGCAATCCTGCACACGCACAGTCGTAAGTCAGGGAGAGGATGCCCGCTGCCTGCTGCCCCAAGGCCTGGGGGGAGCTCCGTGAGCCAGGCCTGCTCTGCCACACACCTGGGGTGGGAAGCCCACTACTGTGTGATGGTGACTTCTGCACTGCTGTGGAAACACCCGTCTCTGCTGTGTGGTGACCTCTGCACTGCTGTGGGCTACGGGAGAAGGAGGAGGAGGAGAAGCCTGCAGTGTTCACACAGCATAGAGTGGGCTACAGGAAGGGGAGGAGGAGGAGGAGGAGCCTGTGGTGTTCACACAGTAGAGAGTGGGCTACAGGAGTAGGAGGAGGAGGAGGAGGGGCCTGTGGTGTTCACACAGTAAAGAGTGGGCTACAGGAGGAGGAGGAGGAGGAGGAGGAGGAGGAGCCTGTGGTGTTCACACAGTAGAGAGTGGGCTACAGGAGGAGGAGGAGGAGGAGGAGGAGGAGGAGCCTGTGGTGTTCACACAGTAGAGAGTGGGCTACAGGAGGAGGAGGAGGAGGAGGAGGAGGAGGGGCCTGCGGTGTTCACACAGTAGAGAGTGGGCTACAGGAGTAGGAGGAGGAGGAGGAGGAGGAGGAGGAGGGGCCTGTGGTGTTCACACAGTAAAGAGTGGGCTACAGGAAGAGGAGGAGGAAGAGGAGGAGGAGGAGCCTGCGGTGTTCACACAGTAGAGAGTGGGCTACAGGAAAAGGAGGAGGAGGAGGAGGAGCCTGTGGTGTTCACACAGTAGAGAGTGGGCTACAGGAGTAGGAGGAGGAGGAGGAGGAGGAGGAGCCTGTGGTGTTCACACAGTAGAGAGTGGGCTACAGGAGGAGGAGGAGGAGGAGGAGGAGGAGGGGCCTGCGGTGTTCACACAGTAGAGAGTGGGCTACAGGAGTAGGAGGAGGAGGAGGAGGAGGAGGAGGAGGGGCCTGTGGTGTTCACACAGTAAAGAGTGGGCTACAGGAAGAGGAGGAGGAAGAGGAGGAGGAGGAGCCTGCGGTGTTCACACAGTAGAGAGTGGGCTACAGGAAGAGGAGGAGGAGGAGGAGGAGGAGCCTGTGGTGTTCACACAGTAGAGAGTGGGCTACAGGAAGAGGAGGAGGAGAAGGAGGAGGAGCCTGTGGTGTTCACACAGTAGAGAGTGGGCTACAGGAGGAGGAGGAGAAGGAGGAGGGGCCTGTGGTGTTCACACAGTAGAGAGTGGGCTACAGGAGGAGGAGGAGGAGGAGGAGGAGGAGGGGCCTGCGGTGTTCACACAGTAGAGAGTGGGCTACAGGAGGAGGAGGAGGAGGAGGAGGAGCCTGCGGTGTTCACACAGTAGAGAGTGGGCTACAGGAGGAGGAGGAGGAGGAGGAGGAGGAGGAGCCTGTGGTGTTCACACAGTAGAGAGTGGGCTACAGGAGGAGGAGGAGGAGGAGGAGGAGGGGCCTGTGGTGTTCACACAGTAGAGAGTGGGCTACAGGAGGAGGAGGAGGAGGAGGAGGAGGAGGGGCCTGCGGTGTTCACACAGTAGAGAGTGGGCTACAGGAGGAGGAGGAGGAGGAGGAGGAGGAGGAGGAGGGGCCTGCGGTGTTCACACAGTAGAGAGTGGGCTACAGGAGGAGGATGAGGAGGAGGAGGAGGAGGAGGAGGAGGAGGAGGAGGGGCCTGCGGTGTTCACACAGTAGAGAGTGGGCTACAGGAGGAGGAGGAGGAGGAGGAGGGGCCTGCGGTGTTCACACAGTAGAGAGTGGGCTACAGGAGGAGGAGGAGGAGGAGGAGCAGGAGGGGCCTGCGGTGTTCACACAGTAGAGAGTGGGCTACAGGAGGAGGAGGAGGAGGAGGAGGAGGAGGAGGAGGAGCCTGTGGTGTTCACACAGTAGAGAGTGGGCTACAGGAGGAGGAGGAGGAGGAGGAGGAGGAGGAGGAGGGGCCTGCGGTGTTCACACAGTAGAGAGTGGGCTACAGGAGGAGGAGGAGGAGGAGCCTGTGGTGTTCACACAGTAGAGAGTGGGCTACAGGAGGAGGAGGAGGAGGAGGAGGAGGAGGAGGAGGGGCCTGCGGTGTTCACACAGTAGAGCGTGGGCTACAGGAGGAGGAGGAGGAGGAGGAGGAGGAGGGGCCTGCGGTGTTCACACAGTAGAGAGTGGGCTACAGGAGGAGGAGGAGGAGGAGGAGGAGGAGGGGCCTGCGGTGTTCACACAGTAGAGAGTGGGCTACAGGAGGAGGATGAGGAGGAGGAGGAGGGGCCTGCGGTGTTCACACAGTAGAGAGTGGGCTACAGGAGGAGGAGGAGGAGGAGGAGGAGGAGGGGCCTGTGGTGTTCACACAGTAGAGAGTGGGCTACAGGAGGAGGAGGAGGAGGAGGAGGAGGAGGAGGGGCCTGCGGTGTTCACACAGTAGAGAGTGGGCTACAGGAGGAGGAGGAGGAGGAGCCTGTGGTGTTCACACAGTAGAGAGTGGGCTACAGGAGGAGGAGGAGGAGGAGGAGGAGGGGCCTGCGGTGTTCACACAGTAGAGAGTGGGCTACAGGAGGAGGAGGAGGAGGAGGAGGAGGAGGGGCCTGTGGTGTTCACACAGTAGAGAGTGGGCTACAGGAGGAGGAGGAGGAGGAGGAGGAGGAGGGGCCTGTGGTGTTCACACAGTAGAGAGTGGGCTACAGGAGGAGGAGGAGGAGGAGGAGGAGGGGCCTGTGGTGTTCACACAGTAGAGAGTGGGCTACAGAAGGAGGAGGAGGAGGAGGAGGAGGAGGGGCCTGTGGTGTTCACACAGTAGAGAGTGGGCTACAGGAGGAGGAGGAGGAGGAGGAGGAGGAGGGGCCTGCGGTGTTCACACAGTAGAGAGTGGGCTACAGGAGGAGGAGGAGGAGGAGCCTGTGGTGTTCACACAGTAGAGAGTGGGCTACAGGAGGAGGAGGAGGAGGAGGAGGGGCCTGTGGTGTTCACACAGTAGAGAGTGGGCTACAGGAGGAGGAGGAGGAGGAGCCTGTGGTGTTCACACAGTAGAGAGTGGGCTACAGAAGGAGGAGGAGGAGGAGGAGGAGGGGCCTGCGGTGTTCACACAGTAGAGAGTGGGCTACAGGAGGAGGAGGAGGAGGAGGAGGAGGAGGGGCCTGTGGTGTTCACACAGTAGAGAGTGGGCTACAGGAGGAGGAGGAGGAGGAGGAGGAGGGGCCTGTGGCGTTCACACAGTAGAGAGTGGGCTACAGGAGGAGGAGGAGGAGGAGGAGGAGGGGCCTGTGGCGTTCACACAGTAGAGAGTGGGCTACAGGAGGAGGAGGAGGAGGAGGAGGAGGGGCCTGCGGTGTTCACACAGTAGAGAGTGGGCTACAGGAGGAGGAGGAGGAGGAGCCTGTGGTGTTCACACAGTAGAGAGTCGGCTACAGGAGGAGGAGGAGGAGGAGGAGGAGGAGGAGGAGGGGCCTGTGGTGTTCACACAGTAGCGAGTGGGTTACAGGAGGAGGAGGAGGAGGAGGAGGAGGAGGAGGAGCCTGTGGTGTTCACACAGTAGAGAGTGGGCTACAGGAGGAGGAGGAGGAGTAGGAGGAGGAGGAGGAGGAGGAGGAGGAGGAGGAGGAGCCTGTGGTGTTCACACAGTAGAGAGTGGGCTACAGGAGGAGGAGGAGGAGGAGGAGGAGGAGGAGGAGGAGGAGGGGCCTGTGGTGTTCACACAGTAGAGAGTGGGCTACAGGAGGAGGAGGAGGAGGAGGAGGAGGGGCCTGCGGTGTTCACACAGTAGAGAGCGGGCTACAGGAGGAGGAGGAGGAGGAGGAGGAGGAGGAGGAGGAGGAGGGGCCTGCGGTGTTCACACAGTAGAGAGTGGGCTACAGGAGGAGGAGGAGGAGGAGGAGGAAGAGGAGGAGGAGGGGCCTGCAGTGTTCACACAGTAGAGAGTGGGCTACAGGAGGAGGAGGAGGAGGAGGAGGAGGAGGAGGAGGAGGAGGAGGGGCCTGTGGTGTTCACACAGTAGAGAGTGGGCTACAGGAGGAGGAGGAGGAGGAGCCTGCGGTGTTCACACAGTAGAGAGTGGGCTACAGGAGGAGGAGGAGGAGGAGGAGGAGGAGGAGGAGGGGCCTGCGGTGTTCACACAGTAGAGAGTGGGCTACAGGAGGAGGAGGAGGAGGAGGAGGAGGAGGGGCCTGTGGTGTTCACACAGTAGAGAGTGGGCTACAGGAGGAGGAGGAGGAGGAGGAGCCTGTGGTGTTCACACAGTAGAGAGTGGGCTACAGGAGGAGGAGGAGGAGGAGGAGGACGGGCCTGTGGTGTTCACACAGTAGAGAGTGGGCTACAGGAGGAGGAGTAGGAGGAGGAGGAGGAGCCTGCGGTGTTCACACAGTAGAGAGTGGGCTACAGGAGGAGGAGGAGGAGGAGGAGGAGGGGCCTGCGGTGTTCACACAGTAGAGAGTGGGCTACAGGAGGAGGAGGAGGAGGAGGAGGAGGAGCCTGTGGTGTTCACACAGTAGAGAGTGGGCTACAGGAGGAGGAGGAGGAGGAGGAGGAGGGGCCTGCGGTGTTCACACAGTAGAGAGTGGGCTACAGGAGGAGGAGGAGGAGGAGGAGGAGGAGGGGCCTGTGGTGTTCACACAGTAGAGAGTGGGCTACAGGAGGAGGAGGAGGAGGAGGAGGAGGGGCCTGTGGTGTTCACACAGTAGAGAGTGGGCTACAGGAGGAGGAGGAGGAGGAGGAGGAGGGGCCTGCGGTGTTCACACAGTAGAGAGTGGGCTACAGGAGGAGGAGGAGGAGGAGGAGGGGCCTGCGGTGTTCACACAGTAGAGAGTGGGCTACAGGAGGAGGAGGAGGAGGAGGAGGAGGAGGGGCCTGCGGTGTTCACACAGTAGAGAGTGGGCTACAGGAGGAGGAGGAGGAGGAGCCTGTGGTGTTCACACAGTAGAGAGTCGGCTACAGGAGGAGGAGGAGGAGGAGGAGGAGGAGGAGGAGGAGGAGGAGGAGGAGGAGCCTGTGGTGTTCACACAGTAGCGAGTGGGCTACAGGAGGAGGAGGAGGAGGAGGAGGAGGAGGAGGAGCCTGTGGTGTTCACACAGTAGAGAGTGGGCTACAGGAGGAGGAGGAGGAGGAGCCTGTGGTGTTCACACAGTAGAGAGTGGGCTACAGGAGGAGGAGGAGGAGTAGGAGGAGGAGGAGGAGGAGGAGGAGGAGGAGGAGCCTGTGGTGTTCACACAGTAGAGAGCGGGCTACAGGAGGAGGAGGAGGAGTAGGAGGAGGAGGAGGAGGAGGAGGAGGAGCCTGTGGTGTTCACACAGTAGAGAGTGGGCTACAGGAGGAGGAGGAGGAGGAGGAGGAGGGGCCTGCGGTGTTCACACAGTAGAGAGTGGGCTACAGGAGGAGGAGGAGGAGGAGGAGGAGGAGGGGCCTGTGGTGTTCACACAGTAGAGAGTGGGCTACAGGAGGAGGAGGAGGAGGAGGAGGAGGGGCCTGTGGTGTTCACACAGTAGAGAGTGGGCTACAGGAGGAGGAGGAGGAGGAGGAGGAGGGGCCTGCGGTGTTCACACAGTAGAGAGTGGGCTACAGGAGGAGGAGGAGGAGGAGGAGGGGCCTGCGGTGTTCACACAGTAGAGAGTGGGCTACAGGAGGAGGAGGAGGAGGAGGAGGAGGAGGGGCCTGCGGTGTTCACACAGTAGAGAGTGGGCTACAGGAGGAGGAGGAGGAGGAGCCTGTGGTGTTCACACAGTAGAGAGTCGGCTACAGGAGGAGGAGGAGGAGGAGGAGGAGGAGGAGGAGGAGGAGGAGCCTGTGGTGTTCACACAGTAGCGAGTGGGCTACAGGAGGAGGAGGAGGAGGAGGAGGAGGAGGAGGAGCCTGTGGTGTTCACACAGTAGAGAGTGGGCTACAGGAGGAGGAGGAGGAGGAGCCTGTGGTGTTCACACAGTAGAGAGTGGGCTACAGGAGGAGGAGGAGGAGTAGGAGGAGGAGGAGGAGGAGGAGGAGGAGGAGGAGCCTGTGGTGTTCACACAGTAGAGAGCGGGCTACAGGAGGAGGAGGAGGAGGAGGAGGAGGAGGAGGAGGAGGAGGAGGAGCCTGTGGTGTTCACACAGTAGAGAGTGGGCTACAGGAGGAGGAGGAGGAGGAGGAGGAGGAGCCTGCGGTGTTCACACAGTAGAGAGTGGGCTACAGGAGGAGGAGGAGGAGGAGGAGGAGGAGCCTGTGGTGTTCACACAGTAGAGAGTGGGCTACAGGAGGAGGAGGAGGAGGAGGAGGAGGAGCCTGCGGTGTTCACACAGTAGAGAGTGGGCTACAGGAGGAGGAGGAGGAGGAGGAGGAGGAGCCTGTGGTGTTCACACAGTAGAGAGTGGGCTACAGGAGGAGGAGGAGGAGTAGGAGGAGGAGGAGGAGGAGGAGGAGGAGGAGGAGGAGCCTGTGGTGTTCACACAGTAGAGAGTGGGCTACAGGAGGAGGAGGAGGAGTAGGAGGAGGAGGAGGAGGAGGAGGAGGAGGAGGAGCCTGTGGTGTTCACACAGTAGAGAGTGGGCTACAGGAGGAGGAGGAGGAGGAGGAGGAGGAGCCTGCGGTGTTCACACAGTAGAGAGTGGGCTACAGGAGGAGGAGGAGGAGGAGGAGGAGGAGCCTGTGGTGTTCACACAGTAGAGAGTGGGCTACAGGAGGAGGAGGAGGAGGAGGAGGAGGAGCCTGTGGTGTTCACACAGTAGAGAGTGGGCTACAGGAGGAGGAGGAGGAGTAGGAGGAGGAGGAGGAGGAGGAGGAGGAGGAGGAGGAGCCTGTGGTGTTCACACAGTAGAGAGTGGGCTACAGGAGGAGGAGGAGGAGTAGGAGGAGGAGGAGGAGGAGGAGGAGGAGGAGGAGCCTGTGGTGTTCACACAGTAGAGAGTGGGCTACAGGAGGAGGAGGAGGAGGAGGAGGAGGAGCCTGCGGTGTTCACACAGTAGAGAGTGGGCTACAGGAGGAGGAGGAGGAGGAGGAGGAGGAGCCTGTGGTGTTCACACAGTAGAGAGTGGGCTACAGGAGGAGGAGGAGGAGTAGGAGGAGGAGGAGGAGGAGGAGGAGGAGGAGGAGGAGCCTGTGGTGTTCACACAGTAGAGAGTGGGCTACAGGAGGAGGAGGAGGAGTAGGAGGAGGAGGAGGAGGAGGAGGAGGAGGAGGAGCCTGTGGTGTTCACACAGTAGAGAGTGGGCTACAGGAGGAGGAGGAGGAGGAGGAGGAAGGGCCTGCGGTGTTCACACAGTAGAGAGCGGGCTACAGGAGGAGGAGGAGGAGGAGGAGGAGGAGGAGGAGGAGGAGCCTGTGGTGTTCACACAGTAGAGAGTGGGCTACAGGAGGAGGAGGAGGAGGAGGAGGAGGAGCCTGTGGTGTTCACACAGTAGAGAGTGGGCTACAGGAGGAGGAGGAGGAGGAGGAGGAGGAGCCTGCGGTGTTCACACAGTAGAGAGTGGGCTACAGGAGGAGGAGGAGGAGGAGGAGGAGGAGCCTGTGGTGTTCACACAGTAGAGAGTGGGCTACAGGAGGAGGAGGAGGAGTAGGAGGAGGAGGAGGAGGAGGAGGAGGAGGAGGAGGAGCCTGTGGTGTTCACACAGTAGAGAGTGGGCTACAGGAGGAGGAGGAGGAGGAGGAGGAGGAGCCTGCGGTGTTCACACAGTAGAGAGTGGGCTACAGGAGGAGGAGGAGGAGGAGGAGTAGGAGCCTGTGGTGTTCACACAGTAGAGAGTGGGCTACAGGAGGAGGAGGAGGAGTAGGAGGAGGAGGAGGAGGAGGAGGAGGAGGAGGAGGAGCCTGTGGTGTTCACACAGTAGAGAGTGGGCTACAGGAGGAGGAGGAGGAGTAGGAGGAGGAGGAGGAGGAGGAGGAGGAGGAGGAGCCTGTGGTGTTCACACAGTAGAGAGTGGGCTACAGGAGGAGGAGGAGGAGGAGGAGGAAGGGCCTGCGGTGTTCACACAGTAGAGAGCGGGCTACAGGAGGAGGAGGAGGAGGAGGAGGAGGGGCCTGCGGTGTTCACACAGTAGAGAGTGGGCTACAGGAGGAGGAGGAGGAGGAGGAGGAGGAGGAGGGGCCTGTGGTGTTCACACAGTAGAGAGTGGGCTACAGGAGGAGGAGGAGGAGGAGGAGGAGGAGGAGGAGGAGGAGGAGGAGGAGCCTGTGGTGTTCACACAGTAGAGTGGGCTACAGGAGGAGGAGGAGGAGGAGGAGGAGGAGGAGGAGCCTGCGGTGTTCACACAGTAGAGAGTGGGCTACAGGAGGAGGAGGAGGAGGAGGAGGAAGAGGAGGAGGAGGGGCCTGCAGTGTTCACACAGTAGAGAGTGGGCTACAGGAGGAGGAGGAGGAGGAGGAGGAGGAGGAGGGGCCTGTGGTGTTCACACAGTAGAGAGTGGGCTACAGGAGGAGGAGGAGGAGGAGGAGGAGGAGGAGGAGGGGCCTGTGGTGTTCACACAGTAGAGAGTGGGCTACAGGAGGAGGAGGAGGAGGAGGAGGAGGGGCCTGTGGTGTTCACACAGTAGAGAGTGGGCTACAGGAGGAGGAGGAGGAGGAGGAGGAGGAGGAGGAGGAGGGGCCTGCGGTGTTCACACAGTAGAGTGGGCTACAGGAGGAGGAGGAGGAGGAGGAGGAGGAGGAGGGGCCTGCGGTGTTCACACAGTAGAGTGGGCTACAGGAGGAGGAGGAGGAGGAGGAGGAGGAGGAGGAGGAGGAGCCGCCTGTGGTGTTCACACAGTAGAGAGTGGGCTACAGGAGGAGGAGGAGGAGGAGGAGGAGGGGCCTGCGGTGTTCACACAGTAGAGAGTGGGCTACAGGAGGAGGAGGAGGAGGAGGAGGAGGAGGAGGAGGAGCCTGTGGTGTTCACACAGTAGAGAGTGGGCTACAGGAGGAGGAGGAGGAGGAGGAGGAGGAGGAGGAGGAGGAGGAGGAGGAGGAGGGGCCTGTGGTGTTCACACAGTAGAGAGTGGGCTACAGGAGGAGGAGGAGGAGGAGGAGGAGGGGCCTGCGGTGTTCACACAGTAGAGAGTGGGCTACAGGAGGAGGAGGAGGAGGAGGAGGAGGAGGAGGAGGGGCCTGTGGTGTTCACACGGTAGAGAGCAGGCTACAGGAGGAGGAGGAGGAGGAGGAGGAGGAGGAGGAGGAGGGGCCTGCGGTGTTCACACAGTAGAGAGTGGGCTACAGGAGGAGGAGGAGGAGGAGGAGGAGGAGGAGGAGGAGGAGGGGCCTGCGGTGTTCACACAGTAGAGAGTGGGCTACAGGAGGAGGAGGAGGAGGAGGAGGAGGAGGAGGAGGAGGAGGGGCCTGCGGTGTTCACACAGTACAGAGTGGGCTACAGGAGGAGGAGGAGGAGGAGGAGGAAGAGGAGGAGGAGGGGCCTGCAGTGTTCACACAGTAGAGAGTGGGCTACAGGAGGAGGAGGAGGAGGAGGAGGAGGAGGAGGAGGAGGAGCCTGTGGTGTTCACACAGTAGAGTGGGCTACAGGAGGAGGAGGAGGAGGAGGAGGAGGAGGAGGAGGAGGAGGAGGAGGAGGAGGAGGAGGAGGGGCCTGTGGTGTTCACACAGCAGAGAGTGGGCTACAGGAGGAGGAGGAGGAGGAGGAGGGGCCTGCGGTGTTCACACAGCAGAGCAGTAGAGAGTGGGCTATGGGGTGGGTGGGAGGAGGGGGGGGGCCTGTGACGTTTCCACAGCACCAGCTAACGGCAGGTGCTGGTGAGACTCGAGGGATGCGGGTGAAGGGGACAGAGAAGGAGGGCACAGGGGAAGATGGGAGCTGCAGGGGACAGAGCCTTGAGCTGAATGAGACGGAAAGAAGAGCTATGCCCAGACGTGGACATCACGGTGCAGGGAACACACGGCAAGGAGTGGGCTCACACGGCCCCTCACGTGCGCAAACCCACACTACACATTACACCGACCACGTTTCATGCTAGACCGAGCCACGCCACGCCACACGGAACCATGATACATGATACCCCAAACCAGGCAGAGGAGTTGCTGCCTGAATCCGGGGCTGGTGCTACGTCAAGACTGAGTGTCTGCAGCTGCCTCAGGGGCGAGGGTGACAGGGGCCGTCTAGCACTCAGGCACCCTGCCCGAGGCATGACCTGAAGCCGAACACAGGCGCAGCAGCCACGCCTCAAGGCCAGGCAGAGGAGGAGTGGTGGAGACGCAGCTCACTCTGGCCGCAGCCCGGCGAGTGTATGGTGTCCTGAGTGGGGGCAGCCACTGTCGGGTGGTGAGGGACGAGCTCCCTGGGGTTGTGCCCAGCTCTTCTGTGCGTTTTCCCTGGGTCCTCCAGCAAACCCTGAAGGGGATGGGTGCTCAGAGAGCACGTCTGTACGACACGGTTTCCAGTGCAGAGCATGAGGATTTCATAATTCCAGCACAAAACCAAAATCTCAGTAACAAAACACGTCACATAGAAGAGACGAGAGCTGTGAAGCTCCTGACCAGCACATCATGAGTCAGAAGGAGCACGTCACTCCGATCGCCGAGTGCAAATTGTGTTTTTATGAACTCTGAGGTAACACTACCGAAGCTGAATACGGGGCGGGCATGTGTCTTCACCGTATGCAGGGCTGATGAGCAGCCGATGGCTGCCCCCACACCAGGGGGGCAGGGAACCCGGACAGTCTGCCCGTCCTAAGAGACGGCGAAGCCAAGCAGGCCGGGCATGTGGGAGGAAGAACGCAGCCAACAGTGAGGAGGCCACGCTTTCCCTGGGCATCAGGGTGGCGGGTCTCATGTCTGTCAACACGCCCACTATGGCCTAAGACTCTGTCATTTAAAGACAAGCTCTGAAATATCTCAGACCCTTGGGAAAGCACAGGAGGGCTTATGGGGAGGTGAGGTGTCCAGCACTCCTCCCCATCTCCTCCTGAAACGCACTCAAAGGTGTGGTTCTTTCCCCGAAATCGGGATCATGAACCTGCCTGGGAGAAACCCGCTGAGTCCCTAGCGTTCAGACACAGGCCCCTGGAGGGCAGGAGAGTGTGCAGCTGGCCAGGCTGGGCCGACAGGAGGACGGCGGGCGGCAGGGGAAGAGGGAAGGCAGCCCCATGTCACCCAAAAGCCTCGCAGGTTAGAAGAGCCGTGATTCCCCGAACACGACAGGAGCGCTCCACTCACCGCCCCAAGCATGATCCTGAAAATCAGCCAGCGGAAGCCCCACAGGACGATCCGGGACGTGGGAGTGTGCCGGGGCAGCCTTGACAGCGTCCACAGTGGGCAGAGGAAGATGCCCAGGAACCCGGTCTCCAGAAGCTGGGACTCCCATCCTAAAACGACAGTGACACAGACCAAGGGTGAGTTCACGGAGGCCACACATAATTTCAGATAATCGGTTTAATGGAAACGGCCCTAACATGGGCTGATGTGGCTACTGAGACGCACAAGCACCGTGTGTTAGTCTCGGCACCGACGTGCAAGGACAGGCAGGTCTGCAGGAGCGGGAGCTCGGAGCGCAGGACCCGGGGCCTGGGCTGGTGCTTCCTAACCTCGGCACCCTTCGCCCTGGAGGGAAAGGCCCTGTTCTGAGGGCCGCCACCTGCCACCCTGCAGGACGCTGCGCAGACCCCGCATCTGAGCCTGCACCCTGCACACGTGCTGCCGGCATGTGTATGGGGAAGCCGTTCCCTCCTGTAGCTTTGCATGAAAACAAAGCTTTCACCTTCGCTGCCCGGCCTCCATGTGAAGCAGGGTCTCCCTCTGGCTCTGTCCTTCCCAGGCGGGCCCAGAAGCCAGGCAGAGATGCAGAGGCAGGCCGCAGCGGGTCCCCACGGCGCCAGCACCAGTCAGCCCCTCACGGGCCCAGGAAGTCCCCTGCTGCTGCTAGACGTGGGGGACTTGTGGGGGCCCGGCAGATTTTTCTCTCTGGAAACCCAGCATGAGAATGCAGATGCGGGCCGCCATCCCAGTGCTGTTCTCAGAGGTGAGGGCACCATGGATGTGGCTACTGGAAACTGCCCACAGCCCACGTCTGTCCATGGCAGATCACATCCCAGGGGCCCAGAGACCCCACAGGCCAGGCTCCCTGCTGGGCTCTGAGGACGCCGATGGGACAGAGGTCACCCGCCGCCCAGCGTGACAACAATCACTGACTCCCAACACCACAGCGTCTACGCGCCACAGGGAGGATGGGAGAGCGCTGAGGGATGCGGATGGGCTCGCGGGGAGCTCCTTCAGCAGCTCGTCCGTACCTGAGAAATCATGGTCCAGTCAAGCCTGTGAAGAAGCCACTGCAGCAGCACTGGAGTATGACCCAAAGCACGAAATAAACACCTGCCAGGCCACACGGACGCACGTGTATCACTGATTAAACACATCTGCGTGCACGGAGGCAGCGCGGTCCTGCTCTGCTCCGAGCAGACAGATGGTCAGGCTCACACAGGCCGCAGAGCTGAGGCCCGGGGGTCTCACAGTGGGACCCCCTCTGCCTCGCCCATGCCCCAGGCTCACTGGGCCCCATGTTCCCCACAGAAGCCAGAGCCACCCGGCTGGATGGGCCCTGCGGCTGCCCTGGGAAGGAAAGGGTGGCCCCGAGCCCACCTGCTTCTGTTTTCTTGGCTTGGGTCTCGTGGAATTCCAGCAGCTGCGCGGTGGCACAAGGGCTGCATTGTTCTCCGCCTCAGTGTGGCGGACGGCGCGTCCCCAGGAAAGTCAATCAGCAGTGCACTGCCAGGGCGGCCTCAGCGCCAGGGCCGTCCCCACAGCACCCACCCAGCAGACTCCAGCGCTGCCTGAAGCCAGCCCCAGGGGCCTCCCTTCCCTTTAGTCAGGGGGACGGCCGGGAAGGTCCCTGCCCCCGCTCACCGCCTCCGGTGTTGTTTCCACCCCTGCTGGGCTGGGCCTTCCAGGGACAGAGCACGGCTGTGGGGAGCCTGGTGCGCTCTGCTTGGGGGCTGGGGGGCAGCTCTTGGGGAATGTTCACTTTCATGGCTGCTGCCCTCCTTCCTGTGATACAGACAGCACTGGCCCAATCACTGGAGACGCTCTTGGGCCCCGCCCATTGGACAGGGTGCGACCCTTGGGGAAGAACCCAGGGCACCACCTTCTGGAGCAGAACCCGAGGCCGGCTGTCTCCCAGGAATGCCCCCAAGAGGCGGCACATCGGGGAGAAGACGCAACCTGGCCTGGGGCTGGGACCACACTCGGAACCCACAGGATGCGTCCGGCTCAGCCCTGACAGACAAAACCTCAAAGCAGCTTTGGCCCCAGCGGCCACCCTCACCGATGCCTCCAGGGCAGAGCCACTGCTTCCCGCTGCGGTCTGTAGGCCCTATAGGCTGTCTATGGCTTGTGCCTCTGGTCACGGCGCTGTGCCCTCGCCCAGCGGCCAGGGCAGCAGCTCTGAGAAACGGGTGTGCATGAAGCCAGCAGGGTGAGCCCCTGGTATCAGGAAAGCTGTAGCTTCCTCCCCTTCTGGTGTGCACGGTCACCTTGGTGATCAGTCACACTGCACTGAGACCTGAGGGGCACCTGAGTGCCTGCAACCCAGAGGCACCAGCCCTGGGGTCCCACCCACTCCTGCCCTGGCGCCTCACCAGATGCACTCGTGTTAATTGCTCATTGCCTGCTGGACACCCTGATGCTGGTGTGGAGTGACGCAGGTGCCCCAGCACCAGGCAGAGGTGGGCATGGCGCCTCTTAGCTGCCCTCCCCCTCAGAGTTCACTCAGATCCACAGCCAGGCTGGTGCTCAAGGCAGGAGCCTGTGTTCTGCAACCTGGCTGGCGGTGCAGGTGACTGTACTGTGCCATTCACAGGGGTTTGGGGCATCAGAAGGGGCAGAAACGAGGACACAGCCTCGTCAACGCCTTGCTGGAGAGACTTCAGAGTTTGGTGGCTCTGGATGCCACGTATGCAGCTGCGGGAGGCGTGGAGCACACAGGAGAGGGAGGCTTCGCCATGGGGCAGCCCAAGGTGCATGGCAGGGCCGGGGCCAGACCCGCAGATGCCAACGCCCCGACAGGGATTCTGAGGCCTTGGTTTATAATGGAACTTCAAGATGAAACACTCGGAAGAAGAAATGTGCAGATGACGGCAACCGCCACACAGCACGTCTCAGAGAGGCTTCCCACAGCTCCAGATTTTGGAATCGCTTCTCAGCATTGGTGACGGACGTCGAGGCTGGGGCAGCTGCAGCTGCACACGCTGTCATCAGAGGCCCCACGAGATGCCGAGCCCTGGGGACAGGGACATGCCCATCACTGCACCCCAGGCTGTCCCTGACCACTCCTTCGGGGGGGAGCAAATGTCTCCATCACTGCGCCCTGGGCTGTCTCTGAACACTCCCGGGAGGGAGGGGAGCACACTCCCCATCACTGAACCCCTGACCATTCCTGAACTCTCCCGGGAGGGGAGCACACTCCCCAGCACTGTGCCCCGGGCCATCCCTGAACTCTCCCGGGAGGGGAGCACACTCCCCAGCACTGTGCCCCGGGCCATCCCTGAAGGCTCCTGGGAGGGGAGCACACTCCCCATGTTTCAGGGGACTGCAGGTTGCTACAGTACAAACCCTTCCGGCCCCCTGTGAAGACAGTGCCAACCCACATGGGGAGAAGGCCAGGTAGGCCAAAACCCAGAGGTGCCCCATGCCTAACCTTCCTGCTCTGCAGGACAGACCCGACACTGGCTCACAGGGTCCATGAGAGAACGCACACTGCCATGAGCCCTGGGACCGGACCGCTCCAGCTCTCCAAGTTCAAACCAGAGCGCTCTCTCCCTTCCTTTCCTCGACCACTGGTGACACAATTTCATTGTCCTGGACCAGATGGAAATGTTCCTCTGAATGAAATTTCCAAGTGCAGATCACTTATGTGACGCACTGGCTGAAGCGGAGGCCCTGAGGACACCCGCCTTGCTGGTGCCTGCTTGGCTGACCCAGGAAGGGTGCCAAGGCCCAAGGGCAAGCAGGGTCTTCACCGTCCCATACATGCCTCCTAGATGACAAGGCCCTGCGCTATTTAACACTGACAATTTAAAAACAGCCAAAGGACAACTCACTCTAGATCCAGCTTCAAAGAGCCGCTGTGGTGAGCCAAGGGGCTCCTCCAGGGGACATTCAGGCTGGACAGGCCCTGGGGGCACAGGTGTGAGGAGACATGGGTGTGGACAGGCCTCAAACAACAGAGGAGCCAGGTGCACAATGGCGCAGAGGGCGGCCAGAGGCCACCGGGCGGGGTGGGGAGCACTGCTCATCCTCACCACAGCCAGGGTCCCTCACTCCACCACCAAACTCCTAGGCATCTGCTCCCAGATAGAGATAGATGCTTATACAACTTCTGTATTTATGGGAATCAAAGGTTGAGGAGGGACCCTCTGCCACTGAAGAACCAGAAGATTCGCCACCAAGAGGCCAGATCTGCGCCTGGAGGCCCAGGGCATGCAGAAATATGTAAGCTGGCCGGCCAGCAGCGCACTCATGCAACACCAGCCTTGGGGGCCCCAGGCCAGCCTAGGGACAGGGTGCACTGTTGGCCAGGCAGAGCACTGGGGTGGAGCCTGAGCTGGGGTTTTCCACATCGAAGTCCTGGAGGTCAGCAGCCGTGTGGATGAGACACACCCAGGGTGAGATGACTGCAGTGCCTCAGGCGGGTGAGACAAGCACCGTAACCAGGGGTCAGAGCGGGGCCCGGGGCACGTGAGACTTGGGCGCCAGGGCAGGGGAGATGCCGGGGCCCGGGGCACGTGAGACTTGGGCGCCAGGGCAGGGGAGATGCTGGGGCCCGGGGCACGTGAGACTTGGGCGCCAGGGCAGGGGAGATGCCGGGGCCCAGGGCAGGGGAGATGCTGGGGCCTGGGGCAGGTGGGATGTGGGGGGCCCGGGGCAGGTGAGACTCGGGGGCCCGGGGCAGGGGAGATGCTGCGGCCTGGGGCAGGTGGGACTCAGGGGCCACGGCAGGTGAGACGTGGGGGGCCTGGGGCAGCTGAGATGTGAGGAGCCTGGGATAGGTGAGATGCTGGGGCTTGGGGCAGGGGAGATGTGGGGGGCCCAGGCAGGTGAAATGCTGGGGCCTGGGGCAGGTGAGACTCGGGCTGAGGCAGGTGACACGCAGGCACTGCTAGGCCACCAGCGAGGTGTGCAGGGCAGAGGGAGTGGGTGTCAGGCACGGGGGGTGCGGGTTAGCGTCCCTGGAGCCAGGGCCAGGGTGCTGTGGGCTGAGCTGCCTCTGACCAAGGAAGAATTGTGATGTAACATGACGTTCTGAAGGCCCAAGTCACCGTGATGGCCACTGCAGGAGGAGAACGCCAGCTGAGGCCGAGATAACTCTGTGGAAACTATTTTAGTACTTAGAGAGAGTAATTAAATATAGCACAGATGGATCCTTCAAAAATGACAGCCACCATCCGCGTTAGAAGCAGGAAATCCATTAAGTTCGCTGTTAAAATCGGGGACGAGGGAGCAGAGTGTTCCCTCCTGACTGCCTGTCACTCAGCTCTGTGCCGGGCCGCCCTCTGCCACCCCAGGGGCTTCTAATGGCGGCCCCGGAGAGAGCTGGGAGCTTTTAAAAGTTTCCTTCATTTTTACACGTTATATTTTAGGCTGAAAAGTTATGAAATCATGTTCAAATCTGACTTTGCGCTATCATGGAACAGAAGGGCTGTGGGCTACAGACGCCCTTGGGGCTGGGTGTACGCGCTTGCTGCCAGCCCGTGGGGAGGGTGGGCACCGGCAGGCACACCCACATGGCTCTGGGACACCAGGTAGCCTTGTCTGTGACCCGCCCATGTGCAGCGCCCCAGACCCCACTTCTCCACATCTCTGGCCATGGGGAAAACATCTTTTGCCATCATGTTTGCAAAAGGCACGCTTCGGAGGCGGCAGGTGGCCCTGGGATGCTCGTCAGCTCCCGGGCAGCAACTGAAGGTACGTCAGGGACTGCCCTCTGCTGGCAGCCGGCCACATCCCGGGCGTCCTCTCGCAGATCTCGGGGCGTGTTGCGCTGTGGCTCTGCACAGCTAGCTCTGGGAGCACGAGGACTACGCAGGCCGGGGACGGAGACGCCACTGGGGGCCGCCATGCTGGAAACAGCATCTTGAAGGCAGAGCTGAAGTCATGCCTGTGAGCCCGTCTACACCCCAGCATGCAGAAGTGATCCCGTGGTGAGCCAGGCCCAAAGCCCGTGCTCATGCTGGTTCCAGCTCAGCCAGCCAGAGCCCCATCCAGAGCCTGTATGCCACCACAGGGGACGGGTCAACACTATCCCACCTCCCCCAAGCACACGGGCAGCACACAGCCATGGTGTGGCCACACCGACCACATGCTGCCCAAGTCCACGTAAGGAAACGCCACGAGTGCACGGGAGGCAGGCACCATTGTCGGCTCGGCCAGGCCCGCTGACCCCTCTGGCTCACTGGAGATGAGCCGCCAGGGCTGTCCTCCCCAACGGCCATGCCCATCCCAGTAGCGGGGCTGTCTGCAGGGCTGCTGGGGGGTCCTGACGTCAGCCACACCCCAGAGGTGTCCCGGGGGACAGGAGCGCGGCTGTGCTCATCCGGTACCCTCGACCTCCTCCTCACGGCGGGCTCCTTCCCTCCTCTGGGACTGGCCGGGCTGTGTCTGGAGTGGTCTGCGGCCCCCTGGCCCCCTGGCCCCCTGGCCTTTGGTTGCCTGGAGCCAAGCTCTGAGCAGGAACCTCCAAAACCAGCCTGAGCCACCACAGCTGCGTCTTCCCACTGGCCACGCCTCACGTCCTGAGGACGCTTCATGGGAGGGCCGCCGTTCTGCTGCCCGGAAGACATAGGTGCAGAGCTGGGGACGTGGTGTCGGGACGTGGCGCAGGGTGGCTGTTGGGTGGCAGACGGCAGTGCATTTCCTATCAAGCAAACATCTCTGAAAGCGCAGGTTAAGGGCTTTCGAGCTTAAATAAAAGTAGGATAAACTGCACGCTCTCAACTGCCAGGACTCTAGCAGACGTTCACATACTCGAAGGATGCCCCGGGCTGCCGAGAAACAGGAAGTGGCCCCTATGGCCCCTGCGCCGGCCAGCGGCTCATGAACACGTGGTTGCCGTGACAACCAGACTTCCTAGCCCCAGGTGTCCCTGTGGCTCCGCTCTGTGCAGGTGTCCCCGGCCCTCGGGAAGCAAATCTGCGGTAATGACCTGAGCTATCTTTATTGGCTTTGGATAAATACGAAAGTGCTTCCCGTCTACGGAAATTAGACTTAGCGGCAGAGAGTGTTTGGGATTAATGTGTTCCAAGTACTTCACCTACGTTAGGCTGGAGGGCGCCGCACATAACCGTTTCTTTGTCTTGTGTGTCCTGGAAGTGAAAACCAGCAGAAGTTTGCGGAGCCTCCAAGCGACTGTGAGACCCGAGAGAAGCACCGGCCACTGCGGACTTCGGGGGCTTCGGGCCCACGGAGCTGTCCTGGGTCAGGGCTGGGCCTCCAGGGCCCCAGCCACTCAGGCATTGAAGCCCTCAAAGGCAGCCTGCATGGCCAGAAGCACATTTGATACTGTATTTAACGTTGGTTCAGCGGGATGTGAATTTAAGTGACCATGTGGGGCCAATGTCCCTGAGGGTGCGTCCTGACTCTCAGTCAGTCCTGGGGTGGGGTCAGCGTACCCAGGGGTGCACCCTCTTAGCCAGTCCTGGGGTGGGGCCGACTGTCAGCCAGCTATGGGGTGGGGCCAGTGTCCCCAGAGATGCACCCTGACTCTGTGGAGCTAGTGTCCCCGGGATGTACCCCACCTCTCAGCCAGTCCTGGGGTGGGGCTGGCATTCCCAGGATGCACGACTCTCATGTGGGGCCAGCTTCCCTGGGGTGCACCTGACTCTAAATGAGTCCTGGTGGGGGGCACCTGCTCCCAGACACCTGTGGGGTGTGGGTTTCGCTGCAGAGCAGCTGTGAGGTGAGCTCATGGTACCTTCCTGCCCCTCCCACCAGGGCTCCTAGGCTCACAGCCTGGCAGCATCCCTGTCCCTGCTGTGACACCTGTGTGGGCAGTCAGCGTGTCAGCGTGGGCCCCCAGGCTGCAGAAGCAGGTGTTCTCCCCACCACACAACCCCGGGGGACCGTCTGTTTTCAACTGTGGCTTTTCCAGACCCTCCTCTGACACTCAGTGGTCACATCCCAACCCACGTGGAGGGCAGTGTGTCCAGGGGTTGTGAGAGCTCACACACTCCTCGGGAAGGAATGTGGGGGGCGGCACACCTGGGAAGTGGGCGGGAATCACCCACTGTCCAGGCACATGCCCGTGGCAGGGGTCAGGGCAGGCCTGGGGCCTTTGCTTCATCTCTGCCAGGAATGGTGGTAGACACACAGAGCTCCCACCCCAGCTCCATCACCGCTGAGCCCCTCGGGGAGTCTCCAGTGAGGATGGTAGTGACAGCGGCACCGGGACACACGGCTGGCAGACAGGGGGCCCGGACACGTCTCACTCAGCTCACTCCCCGGGGCCTCAGGCAGCAGTAGCTAAAGAAGGCAGTGACATCCTCAGGCCACATCCTGAAGGTCATGGGGAAAGAGCTGGAAATGTTTTCCTAGAAACACCGCTGTATGCAGAGGACAGGGTTTCAGCCACATCAGGTGGCAGGGGCGCCCTGGGAGGAGCCTTATGGGGACCCGCAGATAGAACATGCGGTGAGGGTGACGAAGCCAGCACCCACGATGGGCTCCCCACCATACAGCACCAACCCGGAACCCCTTGCTGCAAGGCAGTCAGACTCCTACCCCAGCACCGTCCCTCTGGCCTCAGTCAAGACCCTGCTCGGACACTACATCTATGACCTGGCCGGACAGGACATCCACACCCACCCCAGTCCATCCACACCATACGCCATCCACACCCACACCCACCCCAGTCGATCCACACAACACGCCATCCACACCCACACCCACCCCAGTCCATCCACACCATACACCATCCACACCCACACCAGTCCATCCACACCATACACCATCCACACCCACCCCAGTCCATCCACACCATACACCATCCACACCCACCCCAGTCCATCCACACCATACACCATCCACACCCACACCATACACCATCCACACCCACACCCACCCCAGTCCATCCACACCATACACCATCCACACCCACCCTAGTCCATCCACACCATACACCATCCACACCCACACCCACCCCAGTCCATCCACACCATACACCATCGACACCCACCCCAGTCCATCCACACCATACACCATCCACACCCACACCCACCCCAGTCCATCCACACCATACACCATCCACACCCACCCCAGTCCATCCACACCATACACCATCCACACCCACACCCACCCCAGTCCATCCACACCATACACCATCCACACCCACACCCACCCCAGTCCATCCACACCATACACCATCCACACCCACACCCACCCCAGTCCATCGACACCATACACCATCCACACCCACACCCGCCCCAGTCCATCCACACCATACACCATCCACACCCACCCCAGTCCATCCACACCATACGCCATCCACACCCACACCCGCCCCAGTCCATCCACACAACACGCCATCCACACCCACCCCAGTCCATCCACACATGCCATCCACACCCACCCCAGTCCATCCACACCATACACCATCCACACCCACCCCAGTCTATCCACACCATACACCATCCACACCCACACCCACCCCAGTCCATCCACACCATACACCATCCACACCCACACCCACCCCAGTCCATCCACACCATACACCATCCACACCCACACCCACCCCAGTCCATTGACACCATACACCATCCATACCCACACCCGCCCCAGTCCATCCACACCATACACCATCCACACCCACCCCAGTCCATCCACACCATACGCCATCCACACCCACACCCGCCCCAGTCCATCCACACAACACGCCATCCACACCCACCCCAGTCCATCCATACCATACGCCATCCACACCCACACCCGCCCCAGTCCATCCACACAACACGCCATCCACACCCACCCCAGTCCATCCACACCATAAGCCATCCACACCCACACCCGCCCCAGTCCATCCACACAACACGCCATCCACACCCACCCCAGTCCATCCACACAACACCACATCCACACCCACACCCGCCCCAGTCCATCCACACAACACGCCATCCACACCCACCCCAGTCCATCCACACCATACGCCATCCACACCCACACCCGCCCCAGTCCATCCACACAACACGCCATCCACACCCACCCCACTCCATCCACACAACACTCCATCCACACCCACCCCAGTCCATCCACACAACACCCCATCCACACCCACACCCACCCTAGTCCATCCACACAACACCCCATCCACACCTACACCCACCCCAGTCCATCCACACAACACCCCATCCACACCCACCCCAGTCCATCTACACAACAGGCCATCCACACCCACACCCACCCCAGTCCATCCACACAACACCCCATCCACACCCACCCATCAATCTACACAACACGCCATCCACACCCACACCCACCCCAGTCCATCCACACAACACCCCATCCACACCCACCCCAGTCCATCTACACAACAGGCCATCCACACCCACACCCACCCCAGTCCATCCACACAACACCCCATCCACACCCACCCATCAATCTACACAACACGCCATCCACACCCACACCCACCCCAGTCCATCCACACAACACCCCATCCACACCCACCCCAGTCCATCTACACAACAGGCCATCCACACCCACACCCACCCCAGTCCATCCACACAACACCCCATCCACACCCACCCATCAATCTACACAACACCCCATCCACACCCACACCCACCCCAGTCCATCCACACAACACCCCATCCACACCCACCCGTCAATCTACACAATAGGCCATCCACACCCACACCCACCCCAGTCCATCCACACAACACCCCATCCACACCCACCCCAGTCCATCTACACAACAGGCCATCCACACCCACACCCACCCCAGTCCATCCACACAACACCCCATCCACACCCACCCGTCAATCTACACAACAGGCCATCCACACCCACACCCACCCCAGTCCATCCACACAACACCCCATCCACACCCACCCCAGTCCATCTACACAACAGGCCATCCACACCCACACCCACCCCAGTCCATCCACACAACACCCCATCCACACCCACTCCAGTCCATCCATGCAACACCCCATCCACACCCACTCCAGTCCATCCACACAACACCCCATCCACACCCACCCCAGTCCATCCACACCACACGCAATCAACACCCACACCTACCCCAGTCCATCCACACCACACGCCATCCACACCCACACCCACCCCAGTCGATCCACACAACACCCCATCCACACCCACCCCAGTCAATCCACACAACACCCCATCCACACCCACCCCAGTCCATCCACACCACACACCATCCACACCCACACCCACCCCAGTCCATCCACACCACATGCCATCCACACCCACACCCACCCCAGTCCATCCACACAACATGTCATCCACACCCACACCACCCCAGTCCATCCACACAACACCCCATCCACACCCACACCCACCCCAGTCCATCCACACATGCCATCCACACCCACACCACCCCAGTCCATCCACACAACACTCCATCCACACCCACCCCAGTCCACCCACACCCACCCCAGTCCATCCACACAACACCCCATCCACACCCAACCCAGTCCATCCACACCATATGCCATCCACACCCACACCCACCCCAGTCCATCCACACCACACGCCATCCACACCCACACCCACCCCAGTCCATCCACACAACACCCCATCCACACCCACCCCAGTCCATCCACACCACACGCGATCCACACCCACACCCACCCCAGTCCATCCACACAACACCCCATCACACCCACACCCACCCCAGTCCATCCACACAACACCCCATCCACACCCACCCCAGTCCATCCACACAACACCCCATCCACACCCACCCCAGTCCATCCACACCACACGCCATCCACACCCACACCCACACCCACCCCAGTCCATCCACACCACATGCCATCCACACCCACACCCACCCCAGTCCATCCACACAACATGCCATCCACACCCACACCACCCCAGTCCATCCACACAACACCCCATCCACACCCACACCCACCCCAGTCCATCCACACAACACCCCATCCACATCCACCCCAGTCCATCCACACAACACCCCATCCACACCCACACCACACCCACCCCATCCACACCCACCCCAGTCCATCCACACAACACGCCATCCACACCCACACCCACCCCAGTCCATCCACACAACACCCCATCCACACCCACACCCACCCCAGTCCATCCACACAACACCCCATCCACACCCACACCACCCCAGTCCATCCACACCCACCCCAGTCCATCCACACAACACGCCATCCACACCCACACCACCCTAGTCCATCCACACAACACCACATCCACACCCACACCACCCCAGTCCATCCACACAACACCCCATCCACACCCACACCACCCCAGAACATCCACACCCACCCCACCCACACCCACCCCAGTCCATCCACACAACACCCCACCCACACCCACCCCAGTCCATCCACACAACACCCCATCCACACCCACCCCAGTCCATCCACACCACATGCCATCCACACCCACCCCAGTCCATCCACACATGCCATCCACACCCACACCCACCCCAGTCCATCCACACCACACGCCATCCACACCCACACCCACCCCAGTCCATCCAAACACCCCATCCACACCCACCCCAGTCCATCCACACAACACCACATCCACACCCACCCCAGTCCATCCACACAACACCACAGCCACACCCATCCCAGTCCATCCAGACACCCCAATACCATATCCACACCCACCCCAGTCCATCCACACAACACCCCATCCACACCCACACCACCCCAGAACATCCACACCCACCCCATCCACACCCACCCCAGTCCATCCACACCACATGCCATCCACACCCACACCCACCCCAGTCCAACCACACCACACGCCATCCACACCCACACCCACCCCAGTCCATCCAAACACCCCATCCACACCCACCCCAGTCCATCCACACAACACCACATCCACACCCACCCCAGTCCATCCACACAACACCACATCCACACCCACCCCAGTCCATCCACACAACATCACATCCACACCCACCCCAGTCCATCCACACAACACCACATCCACACCCACCCCAGTCCATCCACACAACATCACATCCACACCCACCCCAGTCCATCCACACAACACCATATCCACTCACCCCAGTCCATCCTCACACCACATCCACACCCACCCCAGTCCATCCACACGCCACATCCACACCCGCCCCAGTCCATCCACACAACACCACATCCACACCCACCCCAGTTCATCCACACAACACCACATCCACACCCACCCCAGTCCATCCACACAACATCACATCCACACCCACCCCAGTCCATCCACACAACATCACATCCACACCCACCCCAGTCCATCCACACAACATCACATCCACACCCACCCCAGTCCATCCACACAACACCACATCCACACCCACCCCAGTCCATCCACACAACACCACATCCACACCCATCCCAGTCTATCCACACACCACATCCACACCCATCCCAGTCTATCCACACACCACATCCACACCCACCCCAGTCCATCCACACAACACCACATCCACACCCACCCCAGTCCATCCACACAACACCACATCCACACCCACCGCAGTCCATCCACACAACACCACATCCACACCCACCCCAGTCTATCCACACACCACATCCACACCCACCCCAGTCCATCCACACAACACATCCACGCCCACCCCAGTTCATCCACACCCACCACAGTCAATCCACACACCACATCCACACCCATCCCAGTCTATCCACACACCACATCCACACCCACCCCAGTCCATCCACACCCACCACAGTCAATCCACACACCACATCCACACCCATCCCAGTCTATCCACACACCACATCCACACCCATCCCAGTCTATCCACACACCACATCCACACCCACCCCAGTCCATCCACACAACACCACATCCACGCCCACCCCAGTTCATCCACGCCCACCCCAGTTCATCCACACCCACCACAGTCAATCCACACACCACATCCACACCCATCCCAGTCTATCCACACACCACATCCACACCCATCCCAGTCTATCCACACACCACATCCACACCCATCCCAGTCTATCCACACACCACATCCACACCCACCCCAGTCCATCCACACAACACCACATCCACACCCACCCCAGTCCATCCACACACCACATCCACACCCACCCGTCTATCCACACAACACCACATCCACACCCACCCTAGTTCATCCACACAGCACATCCACACCCACCCCAGTCTATCCACAGAACACCACATCCACACCCACCCCAGTCCATCCACACAACACCACATCCACACCCACCCCAGTCTATCCACACAACACCACATCCACACCCACCCTAGTCCAACCACACAGCACATCCACACCCACCCCAGTCCATCCACACAACACCACATCCACGCCCACCCCAGTTCATCCACACCCACCACAGTCTATGCACACACCACATCCACACCCACCCCAGTCCATCCACACAACACCACATCCACACCCACCCCAGTCTATCCACACACATCCACACCCACCCCAGTCCATCCACACACCACCACATCCACGCCCACCCCAGTTCATCCACACCCACCACAGTCAATCCACACACCACATCCACACCCATCCCAGTCTATCCACACACCACATCCACACCCATCCCAGTCTATCCACACACCACATCCACACCCATCCCAGTCTATCCACACACCACATCCACACCCATCCCAGTCTATCCACACACCACATCCACACCCACCCCAGTCCATCCACACAACACCACATCCACACCCACCCCAGTCCATCCAAACACCACATCCACGCCCACTCCAGTTCATCCACACCCACCCCAGTCTATCCACACAACACCACATCCACGCCCACCCCAGTCCATCCACACAACACCACATCCACACCCACCCCAGTCTATCCACACAACACCACATCCACACCCAGCCTAGTCCATCCACACAGCACATCCACACCCACCCCAGTCTATCCACACAACACCACATCCATGCCCACCCTAGTCTATCCACACACCACATCCACACCCACCCCATCCACACTCACCCCAGTCCATCCACACAACACCACATCCACGCCCACTCCAGTTCATCCACACCCACCCCAGTCTATCCACACAACACCACATCCACGCCCACCCCAGTCCATCCACACAACACCACATCCACACCCACCCCAGTCTATCCACACAACACCACATCCACGCCCACCCTAGTGCATCCACACACATCCATACCCACCCCAGTTCATCCACACACCACATCCACACCCACCCCAGTCCATCCACACAACACCACATCCACACCCACCCCAGTTCATCCACACACCACATCCACGCCCACCCCAGTCCATCCACACAACACCACATCCACACCCACCCCAGTTCATCCACACACCACATCCACACCCACCCCAGTCTATCCACACAACACCACATCCATGCCCACCCTAGTCCATCCAACACCCCAACACCGTATCATGCAGGGATGTGGGGGAAAGGTGCTTTCAAGGCAGGCTGGCCCAAGAGCTCAGCAGAGAAGCAGAGCCTCAGAGGAAGGGCAGGCCCACTCCAGAGCAAGAACTAAACTCTCCAGAGCACAACCCCCCTGGCCGAGCTCAGCAGCAGAGTGGAGAACAGAAATAAATGGCAGTGAACATGGAGACGCAGCCGCCACGTTGACTCACTCCAGAGACGACAGGCTTCTAGGAAACACCGAATTGCAGAAGCATGGGGCCCAGGAGATTGTGGAAGGCAGGGAGAGGCCTGACATCCACACCTGCGGAGTCACAGGAGAGGAGAGAGAATGTGGGGAAACTCCCCCCAAAATATTGGCAAAAATTATCCTAATTCAGTAAAAAGTGGGTACATCATAGTCAAAAAACCAGCAACCAAAAGTACAATCTCCAAAACCATCAGAGGAAAACAGCACATGACACTAAAAGAGCAGGAATGACAGCCGACTCCACATCCGAAACGAGGGGCAAACGGAGACCGGGAGCCAAGTGAGGATCATTCCCCAGGGGCCCCTGCATGCCCAGAGTAGGCCAGGTGTCTGCAGCTGTGTCCAGCAGCAGAGGGCACTGCCATTCTGCCAGGGAGCACCCAGCATCATCATCGGCTAAGGGAGGAGGGGGCTCAGAGGGCCGCCTCAGCCAGCAGGTACTCCGGGTCTCTGCCCCAGTGCTCAGCAGGGTGGGGACAGGACAGAACAGCCATCATAGACTGTGCTTAGAGGGCACTCAGTAAAACAAAGGCCATCTTCTTTTGGATGAATATCAAGGAGGCTGTGAGTCAAGCACCTTGGATGGTAAAAACTGGTAAGCAGGAAGGCGGGAGGAAGCTTCCCTAACGGCAGCAGCCAAATCTGCTTGCGTTGGGGGTTCCGATTTCCCTTTCAGACAGCGCAGAGCCCTTGGGCACCGAACAGAGTTGCTGTGGCCCTTCTTAAGGGGCTGCTGGGTCCAAGACCTCCTGGGTGGACACACGGACATGCGCGCCCTGCAGAGACGCTGACTGCCAGGCCCTGCGGAAGACTCACCCACAAGCGGGGCACAGGCGCAAAGCCAGCGCCCCTGCCGGAGCATCTGGGGCACAGAGACAAACGCTCCACCAGTTCTCACAGGGACTCAACCTTACAACAAACCACAGTCATGTCTTTGCATACATGGGAGTGGCAACAGGTGGGGAGGAGGGGACCTTCTGGGGGTAACTTTCTATACCTCGATAGGGCTCCCATAAGTTCTTCATCCAGGGAAAACCTCAACGGTGCAGTGAGTTCCAGCTAATGGCGTGCAGGCCGAAGGGTCTGGGGACGTGGGGGCTGAGGGTCTGGGGACGTGGAGGCCGGACGGTCTGGGGACATGGGGGCCGGAGGGTCTGGGGACGTGGAGGCCGGAGGGTCTGGGGACGTGGGGGCCGGAGGGTCTGGGGACGTGGGGGCCGGAGGGTCTGGGGACGTGGGGGCCGGAGGGTCTGGGGACGTGGGGGCCGACGGGTCTGGGGACGTGGGGGCCGAGGGGTCTGGGGACGTGGGGGCCGAGGGGTCTGGGGACGTGGGGGCCGAGGGGTCTGGGGACGTGGGGGCCGAGGGGTCTGGGGACGTGGGGGCCGAGGGGTCTGGGGACGTGGGGGCCGAGGGGTCTGGGGAAGTGGAGGGTGAGGGGTCTGGGGATGTGGGGGCTGAGGGGTCTGGGGAAGTGAGGGCTGAGGGGTCTGGGGACGTGGAGGCTGAGGGGTCTGGGGACGTGGAGGCTGAGGGGTCTGGGGAAGTGAAGGGTGAGGGGTCTGGGGAAGTGAAGGGTGAGGGGTCTGGGGAAGTGAAGGGTGAGGGGTCTGGGGACGTGGGGGCTGAGGGGTCTGGGGAAGTGAAGGGTGAGGGGTCTGGGGACGTGGAGGCTGAGGGGTCTGGGGAAGTGGAGGCTGAGGGGTCTGGGGACGTGGAGGCTCTGGGGTCTGGGGACGTGGAGGCTGAGGGGTCTGGGGACGTGGAGGCTGAGGGGTCTGGGGACGTGGAGGCTGAGGGGTCTGGGGACGTGGAGGCTGAGGGGTCTGGGGACGTGGCGGCTGAAGGGTCTGGGGACGTGGAGGCTGAGGGGTCTGGGGACGTGGAGGCTGAGGGGTCTGGGGACGTGGAGGCTGAGGGGTCTGGGGACGTGAAGGGTGAGGGGTCTGGGGACGTGTGGGCTGAGGGGTCTGGGGACGTGGGGGCTGAGGGGTCTGGGGAAGTGGAGGCTGAGGGGTCTGGGGAAGTGGAGGCTGAGGGGTCTGGGGACGTGGAGGCTGAGGGGTCTGGGGACGTGGAGGCTGAGATGTCTGGGGACGTGGAGGCTGAGGGGTCTGGGGACGTGGGGGCTGAGGGGTCTGGGGACGTGGGGGCTGAGGGGTCTGGGGACGTGGGGGCTGAGGGGTCTGGGGAAGTGAAGGGTGAGGGGTCTGGGGACGTGGAGGCTGAGGGGTCTGGGGACGTGGAGGCTGAGGGGTCTGGGGACGTGGAGGCTGAGGGGTCTGGGGAAGTGAAGGGTGAGGGGTCTGGGGACGTGGGGGCTAAAGGGTCTGGGGAAGTGAAGGGTGAGGGGTCTGGGGGAGTGGAGGGTGAGGGGTCTGGGGGAGTGAAGGCTGAGGGGTCTGGGGGAGTGAAGGGTGAGGGGTCTGGGGGAGTGAAGGCTGAGGGGTCTGGGGGAGTGAAGGGTGAGGGGTCTGGGGACGTGGAGGCTGAGGGGTCTGGGGGGAGTGAAGGGTGAGGGGTCTGGGGGGAGTGAAGGGTGAGGGGTCTGGGGACGTGTGGGCTGAAGGGTCTGGGGACGTGGAGGCTGAGGGGTCTGGGGAAGTGGAGGCTGAGGGGTCTGGTGACGTGGAGGCTGAGGGGTCTGGTGACGTGGAGGCTGAGGGGTCTGGGGAAGTGAAGGCTGAGGGGTCTGGGGAAGTGGAGGCTGAGGGGTCTGGGGACTTGGAGGCTGCGGGGTCTGGGGACATGGAGGCTGAGGTGTCTGGGGACGTGGGGGCTGAGGGGTCTGGGGACGTGGGGGCTGAGGGGTCTGGGGACGTGGGGGCTGAGGGGTCTGGGGAAGTGAAGGGTGAGGGGTCTGGGGACGTGGAGGCTGAGGGGTCTGGGGAAGTGAAGGGTGAGGGGTCTGGGGAAGTGAAGGGTGAGGGGTCTGGGGACGTGGGGGCTAAAGGGTCTGGGGAAGTGAAGGGTGAGGGGTCTGGGGGAGTGGAGGGTGAGGGGTCTGGGGGAGTGAAGGCTGAGGGGTCTGGGGGAGTGAAGGCTGAGGGGTCTGGGGGAGTGAAGGCTGAGGGGTCTGGGGGAGTGAAGGCTGAGGGGTCTGGGGGAGTGAAGGGTGAGGGGTCTGGGGGAGTGAAGGGTGAGGGGTCTGGGGGAGTGAAGGGTGAGGGGTCTGGGGGAGTGAAGGGTGAGGGGTCTGGGGGAGTGAAGGGTGAGGGGTCTGGGGACGTGGAGGCTGAGGGGTCTGGGGACGTGGAGGCTGAGGGGTCTGGGGACGTGAAGGGTGAGGGGTCTGGGGACGTGAAGGGTGAGGGGTCTGGGGACGTGAAGGGTGAGGGGTCTGGGGACGTGAAGGGTGAGGGGTCTGGGGACGTGTGGGCTGAGGGGTCTGGGGACGTTGAGGCTGAGGGGTCTGGGGAAGTGGAGGCTGAGGGGTCTGGTGACGTGGGGGCTGAGGGGTCTGGGGAAGTGAAGGCTGAGGGGTCTGGGGGAGTGAAGGCTGAGGGGTCTGGGGGAGTGAAGGCTGAGGGGTCTGGGGGAGTGAAGGGTGAGGGGTCTGGGGACGTGGGGGCTAAAGGGTCTGGGGAAGTGAAGGGTGAGGGGTCTGGGGGAGTGGAGGGTGAGGGGTCTGGGGGAGTGAAGGCTGAGGGGTCTGGGGGAGTGGAGGGTGAGGGGTCTGGGGGAGTGGAGGGTGAGGGGTCTGGGGGAGTGAAGGGTGAGGGGTCTGGGGGAGTGAAGGCTGAGGGGTTGGGGGGAGTGAAGGGTGAGGGGTCTGGGGGAGTGAAGGCTGAGGGGTCTGGGGGAGTGAAGGGTGAGGGGTCTGGGGACGTGGGGGCTAAAGGGTCTGGGGAAGTGAAGGGTGAGGGGTCTGGGGGAGTGGAGGGTGAGGGGTCTGGGGGAGTGAAGGCTGAGGGGTCTGGGGGAGTGGAGGGTGAGGGGTCTGGGGGAGTGGAGGGTGAGGGGTCTGGGGGAGTGGAGGGTGAGGGGTCTGGGGGAGTGGAGGGTGAGGGGTCTGGGGGAGTGAAGGCTGAGGGGTCTGTGGGAGTGAAGGGTGAGGGGTCTGGGGGAGTGAAGGGTGAGGGGTCTGGGGAGTGAAGGCTGAGGGGTCTGGGGGAGTCTGCTGAAGCACCCAGGGAGTGAGGAACGGACACGGGTGAGCAGACCAGACCAGCCAGGTAACAACGCAGAAAACCCTATAAAACAGAACCTACAGCATCCAGGCCTTCCCTATGTGGGTTTTACTATACAATTCTTAGGAAAAAAACAATGTACGGTATAAGGTTTGAAATGGAAAAAGAAATCACTGACTACATAGAAAATGTATAAAGAAGGCCAAAAAGTAAGAGAATCTATAGAAACAGGCTCAGCCATTGAGAGGTACCAGCGAATTCTGGGTGAACCCGGGACGGGCGGCAGGGGGCGCGGGGGCCCAAGTCTGCATCTTTGTCTGCGTCTCCCCGGCCTCGGGGGTGGGACTGAACCCGCACCCATGTCTGCATCTCCCGGGCCTCGGGGGTGGGACTGAACCTGAACCCGTGTCTGCGTCTCCCCCGCTTAGGGGGTGAGACTGAACCCGCACCTGTGTCTGTGTCTCCCCCGCTTAGGGGGTGGGACTGAACCCGCACCTGTGTCTGCGTCTCCCCCGCTTAGGGGGTGAGACTGAACCCGCACCTGTGTCTGTGTCTCCCCCGCTTAGGGGGTGGGACTGAACCCGCACCTGTGTCTGCGTCTCCCCCGCTTAGGGGGTGAGACTGAACCCGCACCTGTGTCTGTGTCTCCCCCGCTTAGGGGGTGGGACTGAACCCGCACCTGTGTCTGCGTCTCCCCCGCTTAGGGGGTGAGACTGAACCTGCACCTGTGTCTGTGTCTCCCCCGCTTAGGGGGTGGGACTGAACCCGCACCTGTGTCTGCGTCTCCCCCGCTTAGGGGGTGAGACTGAACCCGCACCTGTGTCTGTGTCTCCCCCGCTTAGGGGGTGGGACTGAACCCGCACCGTGTCTGTCTCTGGTCACTGAATCCGCACCGTGTCTGTCTCTGGTCACTGAACCCGCACCGTGTCTGTCTCTGGTCACTGAACCCGCACCGTGTCTGTCTCTGGTCACTGAACCCGCACCGTGTCTGTCTCTGGTCACTGAACCCGCACCGTGTCTGTCTCTGGTCACTGAACCCGCACCGTGTCTGTCTCTGGTCACTGAACCCGCACCGTGTCTGTCTCTGGTCACTGAACCCGCACCGTGTCTGTCTCTGGTCACTGAACCCGCACCGTGTCTGTCTCTGGTCACTGAACCCGCACCGTGTCTGTCTCTGGTCACTGAACCCGCACCGTGTCTGTCTCTGGTCACTGAACCCGCACCGTGTCTGTCTCTGGTCACTGAACCCGCACCGTGTCTGTCTCTGGTCACTGAATCCGCACCGTGTCTGTCTCTGGTCACTGAATCCGCACCGTGTCTGCGTCTCTGGTCACTGAACCCGCACCGTGTCTGTCTCTGGTCACTGAACCCGCACCGTGTCTGTCTCTGGTCACTGAACCCGCACCGTGTCTGTCTCTGGTCACTGAACCCGCACCGTGTCTGTCTCTGGTCACTGAATCCGCACCGTGTCTGTCTCTGGTCACTGAACCCGCACCGTGTCTGTCTCTGGTCACTGAACCCGCACCGTGTCTGTCTCTGGTCACTGAACCCGCACCGTGTCTGTCTCTGGTCACTGAATCCGCACCGTGTCTGTCTCTGGTCACTGAATCCGCACCGTGTCTGTCTCTGGTCACTGAATCCGCACCGTGTCTGCGTCTCTGGTCACTGAATCCGCACCGTGTCTGTCTCTGGTCACTGAACCCGCACCGTGTCTGTCTCTGGTCACTGAACCCGCACCGTGTCTGTCTCTGGTCACTGAACCCGCACCGTGTCTGTCTCTGGTCACTGAACCCGCACCGTGTCTGTCTCTGGTCACTGAACCCGCACCGTGTCTGTCTCTGGTCACTGAACCCGCACCGTGTCTGCGTCTCTGGTCACTGAACCCGCACCGTGTCTGTCTCTGGTCACTGAACCCGCACCGTGTCTGTCTCTGGTCACTGAACCCGCACCGTGTCTGTCTCTGGTCACTGAACCCGCACCGTGTCTGCGTCTCTGGTCACTGAACCCGCACCGTGTCTGTCTCTGGTCACTGAATCCGCACCGTGTCTGTCTCTGGTCACTGAACCCGCACCGTGTCTGTCTCTGGTCACTGAACCTGCACCGTGTCTGTCTCTGGTCACTGAACCCGCACCGTGTCTGTCTCTGGTCACTGAACCCGCACCGTGTCTGTCTCTGGTCACTGAACCTGCACCGTGTCTGTCTCTGGTCACTGAACCTGCACCGTGTCTGTCTCTGGTCACTGAACCTGCACCGTGTCTGTCTCTGGTCACTGAACCTGCACCGTGTCTGCGTCTCTGGTCACTGAACCCGCACCGTGTCTGCGTCTCTGGTCACTGAACCCGCACCGTGTCTGTCTCTGGTCACTGAACCCGCACCGTGTCTGTCTCTGGTCACTGAACCTGCACCGTGTCTGTCTCTGGTCACTGAACCTGCACCGTGTCTGTCTCTGGTCACTGAACCTGCACCGTGTCTGTCTCTGGTCACTGAACCTGCACCGTGTCTGTCTCTGGTCACTGAACTCGCACCGTGTCTGCGTCTCTGGTCACTGAACCCGCACCGTGTCTGCGTCTCTGGTCACTGAACCTGCACCGTGTCTGTCTCTGGTCACTGAACCTGCACCGTGTCTGTCTCTGGTCACTGAACCCGCACCGTGTCTGTCTCTGGTCACTGAACCCGCACCGTGTCTGTCTCTGGTCACTGAACCTGCACCGTGTCTGCGTCTCTGGTCACTGAACCTGCACAAACAAGGGCTGCTGTTTGAACAGCAACAAAGCTTGGCTTCCTCATCTAAAATTTCACTTTTAAAATATCAAAGCACTTACAAAAAGAAACCGGCACGGCTGCTCCTGCCGGGCTGGTCCCGACACCTCTTCCTATTGCTTGCGCTGGCAGAGGTCAGGCTGCTGACGCTGTGCTCTTCCCACATGCCCCAACAATGGGGCATGGGAGCCAGCAGCGCCAGGGAGAGAAACCAGATTCTGAAGGTGCCAGGTCAGCCGGTGGCCACAACCGACCCTGCTAACACCAAAAGCACTTGTGGCCTCTGCTGTGTGCACAAGTCAGGATGCACAGGCCTCTACCCGGCAGGGAAGCCACACAGGGCAGCGTGAGGACGACAACAGCTCACCCTGCCAGACAGCGACCGCCTCTGCTGGACAAGCGGAGAGGAGGACCACCGCAACAGCTGCTTTTACGTGTCTCTCCGTCATTGTGATCAAGCAAACGGCTTAAAGAGGGTCCTGGTGGTTTGTACCGACAGCCCCGGCTACTCAGGAGGCTGAGGTGGGAGGACTGAGCCCAGTAGCTGAAGACTAGCCTGAGCAACATAGCAAGATCCCAACTCTAAAAAAAAAAATTCTCCTTAAGACACTGCTTTAGGAGGAAGTGGAGGAGGGGCTGTGGACTCTGAGCCTCACCCTCAATATGATGAGGTCACCTGCCCCTGGGAACTATCTAGGACCCTGGGATGGGCAGAGGGACAAACTCCTCAGTGGCACCCATCTGGCAGAGTTAACTGCCCCACAATCTCCAAACCCAGAGGCCTACAAATCATCTGCTCCAAGCAGTGACAGTGAGGCCCTGAGCAGCAATTCACAAAGGAGAGAGAAGAAACTGATGGATTGGCTCACGTGTTTGAGTCTGAAACAAAAGCAGTGTTGGGAAGGGCTGAGCAGTCGTGCTGGTAAAGCTGGAACAAACCAGTGGATGTGATCAGAGGTGAGGAAGAAGAATCAAAGCAGACCAGGGCCGGGCGGTCCACGAGCTCAGGAGCTTGAGACCAGGGCCGGGCGGGCCGCGAGCTCAGGAGCTTGAGACCAGGGCCGGGCACAGTGGTTCACGCCTGCAATCCCAGCACTTTGGGAGGCTGAAGCGGGCGGACCACGAGGTCAGGAGTTTGAGACCAGGGCCGGGCGCGGTGGTTCACGCCTGCAATCCCAGCACTTTGGGAGGCTGAAGCGGGCGGACCACAAGGTCAGGAGTTTGAGACCAGGGCCGGGCGCGGTGGTTCACGCCTGCAATCCCAGCGCTTTGGGAGGCTGAAGCAGGCAGACCACGAGGTCAGGAGTTTGAGACCAGGGCTGGGTGCGGTGGTTCATGCCTGCAATCCCAGCGCTTTGGGAGGCTGAAGCGGGTGGACCACGAGGTCAGGAGCTTGAGACCAGGGCTGGGCGCAGTGGCTCATGACTGCAATCTCAGCACTGTGGGAGGCTGAAGTGGGCCGACCACGAGGTCAGGAGTTTGAGACCAGTCTGGCCAACATGGTGAAACCCCGTCTCTACTAAAAATGCAAAATTAGCTGGGCATGGTGGCGCGTGCCTGTAATCCCAGCTACTCGGGAGGCCGAGGGAGGAGAATTGCCTGAACCCAGGAGGTGGAAGTTGCGGTGAGCCGAGATCATGCCATTGCACTCCAGCCTGGGTAACAAGAGCGAAACTCCGTCTCAAAAAAAAAAAAAGAGGAGGCAACTATGGACTCCAGGAAGACAAAGAGCTATTAGAAAGACGTTATCATCGTCCAGTATTTGGCTCAGCAGTCACAGGATTCACAGTCATGATCACGTAAAGACTATGGACCTGGTAAAAACTGTTTGTGATGTCGCCGTGCTGAGGTGATGACGGTGGTGAGGAGAACATCGGTGTGTGCGGGCAGTCCCCGTCACTCACAGGAGGACGTGGTGTCTAAAAGTGAAATGCCGAGAAGAGGCCGCATAAACCTCTGAGAAAGACAGGGCCGAACACCAGGGTGAGTGCTGGAGGTGACGGAAGTGTCTGCACAACGGGACTTCGGGTGAGAAGGGGTAGAGCCGATACTTCTGCTCGTTATGATAAGTTGTTTCATACATTCCGACTCATCGTGTCCATGCCTAACTGTTTTTTTAATAATTAAAAGAACAAACTTGGGGCCACATTGACCACCGTGTAATAAGGTCAAAGCTAAGAACTGTAACCTGTAACGCCCTGAGCTTGCGGCACCTTCGAAGCTTCTCTCCAGGTGGCCCTCGGTCCAGAGACATTGGCACTGACGGTTACAAAGCCACATCATTGGCCACTGTCAAGGGGTCTCGGATGACAGGTGGGGCAGGGACACGGCCGGAAGGGGGTGGCCGACCTCCCGTGGGCTTTCGTTAGCAGAGAAGACGACTCGAAAATAACGGAATCAAGCAGCTCCGGGCCTGGGAATGATGAGCCCTCCTCCCAGAAAAGGCAAGCAACCCACACCAGGCAAAACGAATGGGCTGGAACATACTTTAAAAACCTGATAGATAAAACTGCCTCTTCGAAAAGAGCCATCACGGGACGATCTACAGTGCTTTCAGCAACGGGGAGGGGTGAAGGAGGAAAGGAGTCTTCAGCCCCAGGTGGGAGAAGGGATGCAAGCCTTCTGGGGGTGGCACAGCCCGTGTGCTGGGGCAAGGAGCCGTGGTTGTGCCACTGCAGTTCAGCCTGGCAGCGGGAGGGTGGAGGGGAGGGGCGCACACAGTCTGACCCTCAACACCCGCAGGGCTCGGCTGCCCGCTGCAGAATGCGTGGTGAAAATGCCCTCTTCAGCCGCCACAGTGCCACCCAGTAAGCTCCACACTCACTGTCACTGTCACGAATCCACTATGAATGAAGAGCAGATGCCACCAAACACCCCCCATCCACACAGCCTAACAAAAATACATTTGAAGAACCATGTCACCCCACACAGCCTAACATAAAGACAATTAAAAAGCACTGTCGGCCGGGCGTGGCGGCTCACGCCCGTAATACTAACTCTGTGGGAGGCCGAGGCGGGCAGATTGCCTGAGCTCAGGAGTTCGAGATCAGCCTGGGCAACACGGTGAAATCCAGTCTCTACTAAAATACAAGTAGCTGGGCGTGGCAGTGTGCGCCTGTAGTCTCAACTACTTGGGAGGCTGAGGCAGGAGAATCACGTGAACCTGGGAGGTGGACAGAGGCTGCAGTGAGCTGAGATCACGCCACTGCACTCCAGCCTGGGCGACAGAGTCTAGATGGAACCACCCAAGTGGGTTCAGGACTGAGAAGGAATTTCAGCACCCAGTTCTTCAGTAGTTTAGAATTCTGCATAGTAAAGAGAGACTCATGTTTCAAAATGGAAATGGGTAACAACGTGATGGGGGAAACTCAAAACCAGCAGGATGTTGGCAATCACCGGATGAGACCCAACGCCCTTTAAAATCTATTTTCTGGCTGGGTGTGCTGGCTCCTGCCTGTGATCCCCTGCAGCACTATGGGAGGCCAAGACAGGGGGGTGGTTTGAGCCATGAGTTCAAGACCAGCCTGGACAACACAGCAAGACCCTGCCTCTGCAAAATAGAAAACAAAACATTTACTGCACATGGTGTTTCGGGTCAAGGCTGCAATGAGCCGTGACCTGCCACTGCACTCCAGCCTGGGCGACAGAGCAAGGCCCCGCCTCTGACAAAAATTATATATATATGCATATGTTTTTTCCTGGAGGCAGTCTCAGCTTAGTAATTTTCACCAGGTATTAATGAGTGAAAAAAGGAATGCAAGAAACATATCTAGTATGGCCCCGTTTGAGTCAGGCAGACATTTCCCCCTAAGTCCTGTGCGTGCGTGTGCATGTGTGTGTGCATGTGTGCAGGTGTGTTTGGATGTGTCTGGGCTTGGGTATGAACCTGCGTTGGAATGAAGATGACGAAGGACAGAGCCAGGAGCTTAACCTAACCCTAACCCTAAAAACAAGTGCCCACCAAAGGGTGCGTGCGCACGTGTGAAGGTGAGACCGGACCGCAGCCTGAGGGGCCTCTCCGCTTCACTGTGCTGGCTGCCCGCAGGACCCCAGGGAGCCCACAGGTCACTCACGGCCAGGATGCCGGCTGCTCCCCTGGCCCCACTGGCTGCCTCTCCTCTCTCCAAGTCCTCCCTTCCAGCCATAGGAGTCCTCCCTGGGCAGCACCCTGGCCCTACCCTGATGTCCGGGTGGCCCAGGAAGACAGACAGCCTGACAGGTGGTGACAGAGAGAAGCCACTAAGACCACAGTAGAGAACACTGCGGGGTCCAGATGGCCCACGGCGCCCAGGTGGACACCCAGGCCCAGAGAGGCCTGCAGAGGCAGAGCAGAGGCTGAGGGCACCCCTCCTCCCGCGGCCAGCCCAGGGCTGCTGGTGGTAAGGACACAGAGAAGCCGTTTGAGAGCCCTTTCTCACCTTGGAAACGGCCAGTAGAGGGGGTCACAGCGAGCACATGTTACGTCGGGGACTCTAAAATTCACCAAAGAGGGCTTCCCTGGCCTTCCTATGAAGGAGATGACCAAACACGGAGACTAGAGACACCCAGGACCACAGTCACTCCGGGTGACGGGGAAGGGCTCTGCCTCCCAGGACCACAGTAACTCCAGCCCCAGGTGACAGGGAAGGGGTCTGCCTCCTGGGCCCACAGTCACTCCAGCCCCAGGTGGCGGGGAAGGGCTCTGCCTCCCGGGACTACAGTCACTCTGGGTGACGGGGAAGGGCTCTGCCTCCCGGGACCACAGTCACTCTGGGTGACGGGGAAGGGCTCTGCCTCCCGGGACCACAGTGACTCCAGCCCCAGGTGACAGGGAAGGGGTCTGCATCCCAGGACCACAGTGACTCCAGCCCCAGGTGACAGGGAAGGGGTCTGCATCCCAGGACCACAGTGACTCCAGCCCCAGGTGACAGGGAAGGGCTCTGCATCCCAGGACCACAGTCACTCCAGCCCCAGGTGACAGGGAAGGGGTCTGCATCCCAGGACCACAGTCACTCCAGCCCCAGGTGACAGGGAAGGGCTCTGCATCCCAGGACCACAGTCACTCCAGCCCCATGTGACGGGGAAGGGGTCTGCATCCCAGGACCACAGTCACTCCAGCCCCAGGTGACAGGGAAGGGCTCTGCATCCCAGGACCACAGTCACTCCAGCCCCAGGTGACGGGGAAGGGGTCTGCCTCACGGGACCACAGTCACTCCAGCCCCAGGTGACAGGGAAGGGGTCTGCATCCCAGGACCACAGTCACTCCAGCCCCAGGTGACAGGGAAGGGGTCTGCATCCCAGGACCACAGTCACTCCGGGTGACGGGGAAGGGCTCTGCCTCCCAGGACCACAGTCACTCCAGCCCCAGGTAACAGGGAAGGGCTCTGCCTCCCAGGACAACAGTGACTCCAGCCCCAGATGACAGGGAAGGGCTCTGCATCCCAGGACCACAGTCACTCCAGCCCCAGGTGACAGGGAAGGGCTCTGCCTCCCGGGACCACAGTGACTCCAGCCCCAGGTGACAGGGAAGGGCTCTGCATCCCGGGACCACAGTCACTCCAGCCCCAGGTGACAGGGAAGGGGTCTGCATCCCGGGACCACAGTGACTCCAGCCCCAGGTGACAGGGAAGGGCTCTGCATCCCAGGACCACAGTGACTCCAGCCCCAGGTGACAGGGAAGGGGTCTGCATCCCAGGACCACAGTCACTCCAGCCCCAGGTGACAGGGAAGGGCTCTGCATCCCAGGACCACAGTCACTCCAGCCCCAGGTGACAGGGAAGGGCTCTGCATCCCAGGACCACAGTCACTCCAGCCCCAGGTGACAGGGAAGGGCTCTGCATCCCAGGACCACAGTCACTCCAGCCCCAGGTGACAGGGAAGGGGTCTGCATCCCGGGACCACAGTCACTCCAGCTCCAGGTGACGGGAAACGGCTCTGCATCCCGGGACCACAGTCACTCCAGCCCCAGGTGACAGGGAAGGGGTCTGCATCCCAGGACCACAGTCACTCCAGCCCCAGGTGACAGGGAAGGGCTCTGCATCCCAGGACCACAGTGACTCCAGCCCCAGGTGACAGGGAAGGGCTCTGCTTCCCAGGACCACAGTCACTCCAGCCCCAGGTGACAGGGAAGGGGTCTGCATCCCAGGACCACAGTCACTCCAGCCCCAGGTGACAGGGAAGGGCTCTGCATCCCAGGACCACAGTCACTCCAGCCCCAGGTGACGGGGAAGGGGTCTGCATCCCAGGACCACAGTCACTCCAGCCCCAGGTGACAGGGAAGGGCTCTGCATCCCAGGACCACAGTCACTCCAGCCCCAGGTGACGGGGAAGGGGTCTGCCTCCCGGGACCACAGTCACTCCGGGTGACGGGGAAGAGCTCTGCCTCCCAGGACCACAGTCACTCCAGCCCTAGGTGACAGGGAAGGGCTCTGCCTCCCGGGACCACAGTCACTCCGGGTGACGGGGAAGGGCTCTGTGTCCTGGGCCCACAGTCACTCCAGCCCCAGGTGACAGGGAAGGGCTCTGCCTCCCGGGACCACAGTCACTCCAGCTCCAGGTGACAGGGAAGGGCTCTGTGTCCTGGGCCCATAGTCACTCCAGCCCCAGGTGACAGGGAAGGGCTCTGCCTCCCGGGACCACAGTCACTCCAGCTCCAGGTGACGGGAAAGGGCTCTGCCTCCTGGGACCACAGTCACTCCGGGTGACAGGGAAGGGCTCTGCATCCCGGGACCACAGTCACTCCAGCCCCAGGTGACGGGAAAGGGCTCTGTGTCCTGGTCTGAGGGAACCCTCCAGAACCGAAATCTACAGGACACTTCTCCTGCAGGGAGGGGCGATGTAAGTAAATTAACACAGGAGCCAGAGAGGAGCCAGCTCAGCCTGCCCGTCGCAGCCCAGCAGCTGGGTGAGCTCTCAGCAGAGGTCATTGAGGCTGCCTCTGATAGGGAATAATTTAATTAAAACAAACTGCGTTCCTGACCCTGGGAGCTGGGAAAGGGAGGGAAGCGCAGTCACTAAAGCACGGGCAGGAGGGACGGGAGGCTGCTGGTGGACCCTGGCGCAGCACGGGCAGCTCAGGGCTCACCCTGCATCCGCTTCCTGCAGGCAGGCTCTGCTCCAGCACTAATAGGGCTTAATAAAAACTTCCAGCTGGGCCAGTAAACCCCTCATTAAGCTGTTTTTAAAGCATGAATTTAAGAGCGGCAAGGGTAAAAGGTCAAACGGAGCGTTTAATTTACCACGGCTGGCAGGAGGCGCTGCTGCAATGGAAAACAGGAGAGCCCAGCATCGGAGCCCCCAAATACCCACTGCCACTCAGTTCTCGTGGGCACGGCCTCAAAAGCAGGCCTGAGAGGTGGGGAAGAGCACAGCGCCAAACCCCGGAGGGGCCTGGCGCCCTCCTCCTTCACTGTGCTGGCTGCACGCAGGATCTCAGGGAGCTCACAGCTCACTGGTGGCCAGGATGCCGGCTGCTCCCCTGGGCCCCATTTGCCGCCCTTCCTCTCCCAGAGCCCTCCTGTGGAGGCTGGGAAAGCCTCCAAGTGTAGACAAACAGGATTCCAGCACAACCTACAACGAAACCCAGGCCACTGCCCCTCACCGGCACAGCCTGCCCGTCCCGCCTCCGAGACTCCCAAGGAGCTCCTGCTGCCCTCACACCAGCCACGTGCGCACGAGCTCCAACTGTTTTCGGCGTAACCACAGTGCAATCCCAACGAGGCCCAATGCCTGACACCTGGCCCCACCCGGATGAAGGCCCCAGAACAGATGGCATTGGCCTTCCAGAAGACGAGGATAAGCCAATCATTCATCAGTGGGAGATGAGGATGAACCCATCATTCCTTAATGGGAAATATGAGGAAAACCCAATCATTTATCGATAGAAGATGAAGATGAGCCACTCATTCCTCAACAGGAGAGGAGAGGAAGATGGACTGACCGCTGCTCAAGGGAGCTTCTTACTGGAAGGGTCCCAAGTTCCCTGAGGCCCCGACCTGTCCAGCTCTCACCTGGATGGGACGGAGGTAAGAAACAGAACCCACTTCCTACAAACGAATATCCCAGGAGTGTGGAGCCTTCCAGAACCCTTCCCTGGGCACCAGGACCCTCACTCCTCTGCATGCCCCCAGCTGCCACCCTCACTTTGCTGCCCCGAGGGAGCAGGGGGGCAAAGGCGTCCAGCCCTCCCCGCAGGCAGTCACCATCAACAGCCTGGTCCCCTGCAGGAGCCCATCCCGACAGCCCCATGGGGGCCCAGGGGTGCAAGGTGGGGGTGGGATTGCCTGGAGGTAGATACCCACACACGTCCAGGTTCATCAAGCTAAAATCACAAAAAATCACAAAATGCTTTTGGGGGCCTGAAGCACTCCAAAGGCCTTGGGAACCTGTCAGTCTTCCTCTGGGACTCTATCTGTGTGCAATGACCCTGCAAAATGGCCTGAGAGCTGAGCTGGGGGAAGCCCCGCCCCGCCCCGCCCCTGTGGCCTCTGCCCCCCTCCTCACACAGGGCTGCTCCCAGTTCCAGGACTCCTCACCACAAGTCTCTCCTTTCCCTGGTCACATCCCAGTGGCAGTGGGGTCACGCTGCTGTCTCGTCCTGTGCCCACTCTCCCAGGCCTGGGAGGCGCCAGAAAGCAGCCTCTCCAGAAGCACTGGGGCCCAGCCCTGGTCTCGGTCCCTGAACAACGTCTGCGCCTTTGCTGTTTAAACCTCACCCAACTGCAGATGGGAGCCCCTTCCCAGAGCCTGCTCTCCTTACAAAACCAGGCACTCGGCCTGGCGCCCTATGGCGGATGGGGACCATGCTGGGGACATGGGAACCACACTCAGGAAACAGGGCCATGCTGGGGGACAGGGCCCACACTCGCGGGACCGTGCGCTGCCGGGAGGGTGAGGGCGAAGGCAGCCTGGCCTGGAAGAGGGGAAAGCAGGCTGCCCTGTGGACCCCCACTGCCTGCTGCGGCAGGTCCTCTGGGTTCCTGCCTCCTTCCCAACGCGCAAGGGCAGCTGGAAGGGCAGCTGGAGGCTGAGAGCCTCCAGGGTCCAGGCTCACTGAATATGAAAGGGCGAGCTCCCTGCAGGGCGGCAGGAAGCAGGCACTCGGGGCTTCAGGATTCCTGACTGGTAGGCTCCTTCTTTGAAGTGAATGTGACACCCTCAGCGGCCCTCATAGCTCAGCCCTATCTGAACTTGAGCAGAAACACAGACGGCAGAACGGGGTTTAACAAATACTGTGGTTTTCCTGTGTCCCAGAAAGCGCGGCCCCCACGATCACAGCCTCATCCTGCCCAGCAGTCGCATCCGCCTGTGGCCAGGGGCGCTGGGGCAGAGAGCCCAGGACAGAGCATCAGAGAGATGCCAACAGAAACCGAAAGACCAGTCTGGCAGCACAGTGGGACCCTGTCTCGACAAAACGTTTAAAAGTTATCCGGCCGTGGTGGCGCGCCTGTAGTCCCAGCTACTCAGGAGGCTGAGGACGGAGGATCGCCCGAGCCCAGGAGCTGAGATTGCGCCACTGCACTCCAGCCTGGGCCACAAAGTGAGACTCTGTCTCGAAGAAAAAAAGGGGGGGTCTGGGACCGCCCAGAGAGAAAGCCACAGCTACATGCGGCCACAGAGCATGTGAGGTGCAGCCGAGGCAACCAAGGACCGGAGCTTTTTAATTCATTTAGCCTGAATTAATTCTAAAAACACATGTGCCCAGCGATACCCCCAGAGCCGCCTGATCTCCACCAAAGCCCATTCTGCAAAATAAAGACAAGGAACGTCACTGAGATGAGCATGGAAGCACACATGCAAGTGAGTTCTCCCCGGCGTCCCAAACGAGGCCAGAGGAAAGAGCCTCCCCAGAGGCCTCAGATCAGGAGGCCGGACCTTCCAGGGCGTCTGCGGCCCAGCACCCGGCGTCATACCTCAGTTGCTGGCTGCTCCGTGTCCTCCACCATCAGGGAAGGGAGCACGCTGCAAAGCCGCGGCTGCTGGGAAAGGAGGGGGAGCACCGCCAAAGCCACAAGGCGTCGTCTGAATTTCTGTGCAACAGTCAAAGTGAAGCGCTGAGCCGCCGCAGGGCCAGACGCAACAGGAAACTCGGGCTCACGAGGGCTCTCAGGAGGAAAACGTTAACACTAAGGAGCCAACGCTCCTGAGTCCCTGCAATCACCACCTGCTAGACTCAATTAAAATGTGTGAAGTACACCTGAACACGCCACGGAGGCGAATGCGCAAAAGACGGGCTTCCTTCTGCTGGGAGCACGAGCGCCGCCCTTACAGCGGCCACACAGGTGCACACACCAACCCCCATGCGGCCCACGCTGCATTTGCTTCAGCAAGTGGCTGGGGACACAGGAGGGTGGATCCAGAGACACCCGGCCCCTGGACTGCCTCTGCCACTCCAGCACTGCCTCTGGGAGTCCACTCCCCAGGCGCTTCTCTCACAGCCAACTCCTGTGTTCCCCAGGAGGCCTCGCAGGCCAGGGCACGGGGAGGGTGGGATCCAGGCCCTCTCAGCCTTGGTGATGACTCCCATGGCCTCCATCCCAAGACAGGGCAGCATCGTGGCCTCACAGGCCCATCCCTCACGGGGACACACGAGCGTCAGCCACTGCTCCCCAAGCCTACCCCGGGCCCCCCAACTCATGGAGAACACATCAGCTTCGGTCCCCACTCCCCCAGCCTGCCCCGGGCCCCCCCATTCACGGAGAACACATCCACTTCGGTCCCTGCTCCCCCAGCCTGCCCCGGCCCCCCCCCACTCACAGAGAACACATCAGCTTCGGCCCCTGCTCCCCCAGCCTGCCCCGGGCCCCCCACTCACAGAACACATCCGCTTCAGCCGCTGCTCCCCCAGCCTGCCCTGGGCCCCCCCATTCACGGAGAACACATCAGCTTCGGCCGCTGCTCCCCCAGCCTGCCCTGGGCCCCCCCATTCACGGAGAACACATCAGCTTCGGCCGCTGCTCCCCCAGCCTGCCCCGGGCCCCCTACTCACAGAGAACACATCAGCTTCGGCCCCTGCTCCCCCAGCCTGCCCCAGGCCCCCCCACTCACAGAGAACACATCAGCTTCGGCCGCTGCTCCCCCAGCCTGCCCTGGGCCCCCCCATTCACAGAGAACACATCCGCTTCGGTCCCTGCTCCCCCAGCCTGCCCCGGCCCCCCCCAACTCACAGAGAACACATCAGCTTCGGCCGCTGCTCCCCCAGCCTGCCCCGGGCCCCCCCACTCACAGCCCTAGTGGCGCTGGACTCAATTTTGTCACTGCTCAGAAGTCCCAGCTTCAGACAGCAGGAACTTCTCCACTGAATTCAGTGGTCAGGGCATAAAGCTTTCATTCCTCTTAAGAACTGAGAAAAAGAATATGATTGCAATTTTAATTTTCAAACATTTTTTGAAGTGATAGGGCCCTGCTATGTTGCCCGGCTGGTCTCGAACGCGTGGGCTCAAGCGACCCTGCTTCAGCCCCCAAACTGCTAGGGTAATAGGCATGAGCCCCTGCACCTGGCCTGTTGTAATTTTTAATGAATAAAATTTACTAAGAAAAGATTTGTTTATCTAAACGTTGAAGGATGTGGTTTTCCTTGTGGGCATTTTGACATGGAACGAATCCTGGCGCACTCCAGGGGAGGCTGCCGGGCGCTTCCTCGGGTCTACGGGCTCCACGCTTGTGAGCGCTCCGCTCCCTTGAAGTGGCCACACGACTGGTAGGCACAGAGCCAGCTGGTTCCCACCAGGTCGTGTCAGATTTGCAAATGGAAAGGGAATTCCTAAAATAATTCCTTGCTTTCTGCCTTAAGAAAAAGTAAACATGAAGACAGTGAACAGGTGTAGGCACGCCCTGACTGTGCCCTGAGCCAGGTGGAGCCCATACGGGCAGCCAACAGCCAGGAGATCCATGAGTGATGGTGGCCGAGGCGGCCTGGTCACTGCGATCACAGGTACCTGCCTTTTCAGGTGATTACAGATCTGGAATAAGGCTCTTTGTATTTACATTTTCACAGATTCTGAGGTTCTTCCTTTCTTTGATTCGGTCCCAGTTTCCCAATCACTGGTGCTCAGTATTGAAGGAACAGAATGTGTGAGGAAGAAAGTGACCTGACGGCAGGGACCCAGGCCCTGAGGCCTGAGACTGTGAAGGGGACAGGCCGTCCCCACTCTGCTACAGGGCATTCCCGCTGTCCTCCTGGCCCTGTCCTCTCTCTTCCCAGCCTCCAGTATTTTCCATGTGGTGTGGGCTAGGGAGGACCTCAATCCCCTCTGTCACACAAAGCACAATCCAAAGTGCCTGCCAGCATCAGCAGGGTGAGCGCCCCCGAACGCCTCCTCCAGGCAGATGTGCACACAGCCCTGCGCATCCATGGGGGGCGGGCCGGGAGGTGCTTTCCTCTGCCCCCGGAAAGTGGTGGTCGTAACACCTGTGAGACGCCCACAATCACGAGTGTGGTCGTCCGTCTCTAAGTGCCCGGGGCCTGGCAGCCCAGGAGCTCCCTCGTCTGGGGAGGACAGATGGTGGGGTCACCAGTGCTCACCGCTGCCAGCAGTGCAGTTCCGGAAGGAGCGATGGCGGCCAGACAAGTGCGTGAAGATACCTACCCAAACACAACGCTCCACTTCCGCAGAGCTTTTCTCTGAATGGGTTTCACTTACCGAAAGAATACCTGAAAAGCAGAAGGAGAAACACGTATTACGGCTCTGGCTCGTTTCGACCCCAACCCACTGTTTCCCCGCTGCGTGAAGCCCACCCGGCACACCCAGGACAGTGTGGGGCATGGAAGCCCAGCCACGAGGATCTGCCTGCCGGGCACTGGGGCGCAGGTACCTCCCCACTGCCCGCACACGGGCAGGCCCAGAACAGGCAACCAAAACATATTTCCAGAAACACCCACTATGGACTCATAACATTAAATAACATATATTTGGGGGATGCGTGAATTAATACTTTTTTTTTTTTTGCAGTGTCAATTATTTCAATCAAATGCCCCCAAAAGGGTCCTACTCTAGAATCTGAAAATTTAAGGACATCACGTTACCTGGAACGCAGAGCATGAGAAAAGGGATCTAAATGAAAGGAACTGGTGGGGAAGGCTGGGAGAGGCCTGCATCGCGACCGAAAGGGGCTCTGTGGTGCCGTGACCCACCTCTCACCCTCAGACAGCAAAGCTGTAAGCAAGGCGCACACGTGTCTAGAGGACCGCACATCACAAACACGTACCAAACACACAACTTCCAACGCATCCCACGCCTGTCTCAGCCTGTGGCCTGTCTAACCTGACCCTGCCTCACAGCAAAACCTACCCTTGGATTCTAGAAGGAACCCCCTCTGCCACCTATGGTCCCGCAAGAGGCAGGCAGAACACACTGCTGCTGGCGTGAGCAGGCCTGCCACGCCCAATGCAGAAGGCACAGCACGTGGCTCGTGGACACACAATGCACAGAACAGGCCGGTCCACAGACACAGGAAGTAGAGTGCCAAGTTTCTTCCTGGGACAGTCAGAATTATTATTATTATTTTTTTTTTTGAGACAGAGTCTCATTCTCTCACCCAGGCTGGAGTGCAGTGGTGCAATCATAGCTCACTGCAGCCTCAACCTCCCTCCTGAGGAATCCTCCCTCCTCAGCCTCCAAGTTGCTGGGACCACAGGCACGCACCATGATGCCCTGTTAATTTTTGTATATTTTGTAGAGATGAGGTTTTGCCATGTTGCCCAGGCTGGTCTAAACTCCTGAACTCAGGCGATCCTCCTGCCTCCGCCTCTTAAGGTGCTGGGATGACAGGTGTGAGCCGCCCCGGCCAGAATGTCTTCAGCTCGGTGCCCATGGTCTCACACTCCATGAATATGTAACTGACTCGCACACTTTACATCAGGCTGTCCAGTCTTTTGGCTTCTGTGGGCTGCACATAAAATATACTACACTAGCAACAGCTGATGAGTTAAAAATAAAACCTCACAATGTTTTAAGAAAGCTTGTGGATTTCTGCTGGGCCGCATTCGAAGCCATCCTGAGCCACATGCGGACAAGCTTGCGCTAAATGCTGCCTAGTGACGTGCACAGGAATGAAGGGCCACAGGTGTGGGGCGGGCCTCAGAGTCCTTAGGACCCACTGCCCGTCCAGGCCCAGGCTCCCTACGCCATCCTGCCTTTGAATATGCCTGTGATTTTTCCACCTTGGTATCACAGTAAAAGCACAGCGAAGACAATGGTGACAATCGACACTGAGACTCGAGGGAGGTGGGCGGGACGTAGCGCTGAGGACTCATTCTTCAACCGCATCAGGTGTGTGGCTGCCCCGGCAGCTCTGACACGGTTTGAAATCACCCCGTACCCGGTGCAGAGCCACACTACAGGTAAGAGAATACGAACTCTGGGTCTGCTTTTCACGCCGGAGCAAGGGGGCTGCGAGGGAGGGAGGGCACCCCCAGGGCTGCAGAATGCACTCTCTGCCCCCGTTTCCACCACCAAACCCTTCCAGGCAGCCGCTGCACACAGTGGCTAATTGGAGAAATAAATTCACCCCGAGTGTTCCCAGAACATAACGTTAGCTGAATGGAGAAGGGAAAAGGAGCTGATGTCAAACCCATCAGGAAGAAAAGCTTGTTCTTTGCCTGGCCAGGTGTGGTGGAGCCAGCCTCTAGTCCCAGCGACTCGGGGGGTCAAGGTGGGAAGACCACTCCAGCCTGGGCGACACAGCGAGAGGCCCTGTGTAAAGAGCAGCAGCCTCACGCTTTCATCAGAAGGGACCAAGGCCTGAAAAGCCTCTGAGTCAGGGCCACCAAAGCCAAGTACCGTGCGGAGAGGGTCTGCCCAGGCATGCTGCCTTCACGGCGGCTGGGGGTGCCTGAAAACGCGTTCTCCTGTAACCTCACCTGTTCTGAATTTTGAATTGCAAGGCTGCCTGATAAAAGATTCTTTAAATAGCAGGGTTTAGTGAAGCTCATGACATGAAGAACTAAAACACCTCACTCCTTCCATAGCTTGCGTTCTGTTTCCAACAGGTAGCACGCACGTTAGAAGACACTGACTGCCATGGAGTGATTCTGGGGTTTATTCTGTTCTTTAAAGAAATTCCAGTCCTCCTTTGGACGGCGGGTGTAGATCTGCTTTTGGGTGGTCGGGGGGAGAACGCACCCCTCTGACAGCCTGGTGAGGTCGGGGGGAGAACGCACCCCTCTGACGGCCTATTGAGGTCGTGGGGGGAACGTGCCCCTCTGACCGCCTGGCGAGGCTGGGTGGTCGGGGGGAGAACGCGCCCCTCTGATGACCGCCTGGTGAGGTCAGGGGCCTGCTCCCCTGCGAGGCCCCACACCTGACACGCGGTTGGCGTCTCCGTGCTGAGGAAGCAGAAAGACCTCAGTGCCCTGTGGACGCTGCACACGGCCCCACACAGGCCCTGCCCCCTGCACTTCACAGGGGCTCCTGTTCCTATAGGAAGCCTCTGATTTAATAGCACATTTGGTCCCAGCTATTTATAATCTGTAAGAAGGCTTCATGGATAAATACTTTTGAATTTTATGCTCCCCATGTTTGGGCAGGCTAGTTGTAAATGCACAAGAAGTCCACTTTCTAGCCTAACACAGCTTTGCTGGAGGCCTGTTTGGAAAGCGTGTAGCAGGGACTCGACGATCCCCCGCGCCCTCCTGAGCCACCCCGGCTTCCCGACCACGTCATCATGACTGAAGTCTGCCATGTGGCGAAGGCCAGATGTGTGGATTTATTTACAGAAATTACCAACAAAATGCCACAGGAAAAGAGCAGTGCCTTTGGGCGAGAGCAGCTGGGCCTTCCTTGTCCATCTGGCCCGCGGAAGAGGGGATGGAGTGCCCACCAGACTGCTGTGCCTCCTACCCAGTCACCGGGAAGGGGTGCCAGCTAGCACTGGTAAGGCCGGCATGCTGGGTCCCGCTGTGCAAGGCCGTGGCCTGCCCGGTACAGGGAAGTGCTGGACGGCGGCTCTCGGGGGCGGCAGGGACGGGCTGGACGGCAGCTCTCGGGGACGGCAGGGACGGGGCTGGACGGCGGCTCTCGGGGACGGCAGGGACGGGGCTGCACGGCGGCTCTCGGGGACGGCAGGGACGGGGCTGGACGGCAGCTCTCGGGGGCGGCAGGGACGGGGCTGGACGGCGGCTCTCGGGGACGGCAGGGACGGGGCTGGACGGCGGCTCTCGGGGACGGCAGGGACGGGGCTGGACGGCAGCTCTCGGGGGCGGCAGGGATGGGGCTGGACGGCGGCTCTCGGGGGCGGCAGGGACGGGCTGGATGGCGGCTCTTGGGGATGGCAGGGACGGGGCTGGACGGCGGCTCTCGGGGCGGCAGGGACGGGCTAGACGGCGGCTCTCGGGGACGGCCGGGACGGGGCTGGATGGCGGCTCTCGGGGGTGGCAGGGACGGGGCTGGACGGTGGCTCTTGGGGACAGCAGGGACGGGCTGGATGGCGGCTCTTGGGGACGGCAGGGATGGGGCTGGACGGCAGCTCTCGGGGACGGCAGGGACGGGGCTGGACAGTGGCTCTTGGGGACGGCAGGGACGGGCTGGATGGCGGCTCTCAGGGACGGCAGGGATGGGGCTGGACGGCGGCTCTCAGGGGCGGCAGGGACGGGGCTGGATTACCCACCAGGCCGGTGGAGCCAGTGAGGCAACTGGCTCACTGCAGACATGACTACTGCCACCCTAATGTTCGGATTCATACAACAGAGAAAACAAAACGGTAATAACAGGTGTCTTTACAAATGTGGCTGCTTCCTGGAGCTGTGAAGAGTGAGCTCCTTTGTGCAGGTGAGTTTCTGCCGAGCAGCGATCCCTTCGGCCTGAAGACACTCCTCTACCCTCTCGTGCAGCGTGTCTGCTGGCCAAGCCTTCTGTCAGCTTTCAGTCGTCTGCAAGTGTCTTCATTTTGTTTCACTTTTGAAGGATACTGCCACCAGAGAGAACCCTGGGTTCAGTCGTTTTTCTCTAAAGATGACAGTCCATCGTCCTCTGGCCTCCAGTGGTGACAAGAAGCCTGGCATATTTGAATCTCTGTTCTCTGAGGGGAACGTCTTGTTTTTCTGGGCGCTAACAAGTCTGTCTTTGGTGTTGAGCAGTTTGACTCCAGTGTGCCCAGACAGGGTTTCTCTTCCTCCTACTGCTCAGGGTGTGCTGAGCTTCCTGCATTTGTGCCCTTACGTCTTTCCGCTATTATTTCTTTAAATACTTTCTGTGCCCCATTCTCTGTGTCCTCTCTCTGTGGGGCTCCAATCACCTGTCTGTTAGACTACCTGGTGCTGTCTGACCCACATGTCATGGAAGCTCTGCTTATTTCAATCCTTTTTTTGAGACGGAGTTTTGTTCTTGTTACCCAGGCTGGAGTGCAATGGCGCGACCTCGGCTCACCGCAACCTCCGCCTCCTGGGTTCAGGCAATTCTCCTGCCTCAGCCTCCCGAGTAGCTGGGATTACAGGCGCGCACCACCATGCCCAGCTAATTTTTTTTTTTTTTTTTTTTTTTTTTTTCAGTAGAGACGGGGCTTCACCATGTTGACCAGGATGGTCTCGATCTCTTGACCTCATGATCCACCTGCCTCGGCCTCCCAAAGTGCTGGGATTACAGGCGTGAGCCGCCGCGCCCAGCCCTCAATCCTTTTTCTGTTTGTTCCTTAGCTTGGATAATTTCTGCTGAGTTCTTAAATTCATTGAGGCTTTCTTCGACATCTCCAACCTGTTATTAAGCCCATGCAACAGATTTTCAGTACAGATACTGTACTTTTCAGTTCTAAAGTGTCCAATTGCCTCTTCTTTAAAGTCAGAGTCTCTGCTCAATCTCACGTGTTCATTCATTAAGACCACTGCTAGGCAGGGCACGGTAGCTCACACCTGATATTCCAGCAGGGAGGCCCAGGAAGGTGGAAGCTCAGGAGTTTGAGACCAGCCTGGCCAACGTGGTAAAACCTCGTCTCTACTAAAAATACAAAAATCAGCTGATGTGCTGGTGCCGCCTATAATCCCAGCTACTCGGGAGGCTGAGGCGGGAGAATTGCTGGAGCCTGGGAGGCGGAGGTTGCCATGAGTCGAGATCTCACCACTGTGCTCCAGCCTGGGGGACAGAGGAGACCCTGTCTCAAAAAAAGAAAGACAAAGAGTTCCCTTGAGTCCTCGTGTGTTCGCAGCGGCTGCCTTACGTCCTCAAATCCTCCCCTCCCATCGCGGGTCCCGGGCCTCACAGCCGCCCTCTCCTGACCTTCGCCTTTCCTCAAATCCTCCCCTCCCATCGGGGTCCTGGGCCTCACAGCCGCCCTCTCCTGACCTTCGCCTTTCCTCAAATCCTCCCCTCCCATCGCGGGTCCCGGGTCTCACAGCCGCCCTCTCCTGACCTTCGCCTTTCCTCAAATCCTCCCCTCCCATCGCGGGTCCCGGGCCTCACAGCCGCCCTCTCCTGACCTTCGCCTTTCTTCAAATCCTCCCCTCCCATCGCGGGTCCCGGGCCTCACAGCCGCCCTCTCCTGACCTTCGCCTTTCTTCCTGAACAGGGATCACAGCCCGTTTCTTTACCTGTGTGGTGATTTCTTATTCCAGCTGACATTATGGAAGATGATAACATCACTGAGATTAACTTTGTCTGCTGCCTTTGGAGGGTGGATGAGTCTGTCTGGAAGCAGTCAAGGTGCCGGAGGACGAACCCGGTGCTCCCAAGCTTCATCAGTCAGTGAGACAGGGTCTCACCTCTTCCAGGGCGAGAGGAGCCCTTCCCCCAAGACGTGGCCTTTCTGGGGGTGTGGGCCGAGTACCTGGGGCCTTACGCAAGTCGTCTCCAGACTGCCTGATGGGAGGCTTGCCTCCTGGCACTGTGGCACCCTCAGACTCACCATGAAGGTCACTGCTCCCTACCTGCCGCGTCCCCCCAGCCCTCAAAGACTCTCACCCTCCACGTTCACTGCTTAGAACAAACCCAGAGACTTAGGGGCACCCGTGCAGGTTTCTGTGGTGACGTCTCTGTTAGCACCTTGCCACGCAAGCACAAGCCTCCCTCCACTGTGATCCCTCCTGAGCTCACAGAGGCCTTGTGTTCTGCTGGGTGCCCTAGCTGGGTAGAAGGTGCTGAGGCAGAAGGCTGGGGCCACCAAGGCCACCCTGTATGTATCTTCTCTCCAGGGGCGACAGTCCTGGGCACCTGTGCCGTCTGGTATTTCCCCTGCTGACAGTTGACAGTGGAGGGCTTGTCCCGTACCTGGTACTCCGCCATGGACGGTCATGGAAGCCAGGAAGACACATCTCTTATTTTAAAGTATTGTTTCAATGTGAGACCTCCTCTCCCTCAAAACGCGCCTGTCAGCGGGCCCCACAATCCCAGTCCGCAGGACCACAGCCAACCCCATGGGTGAGGGCCCCACCCCCTGTGCTCGGCCTCCTTGCTGCCTGCTGAAGCCTCACATGTCTAGGGCCCCAGCACCCTGAAGGCCCGACCTCCTCTGCAGTGTCATCCCCGCCGCATTTAGTGCACCCTGACGGCGGTGAGATGTACTCTTCGGAGTCAAAGAGATACATAACTTTTGTGAAGTTGAAAGAACAGGGCTGGGCACAGTGGCTCACGCCTATAATCCCAGCGCTTTGGGAGGCCAAGGTGGGCAGATCACTGGAGGTCAGGAGTTCAAGACCAGGCTGGGAAACACAGTGAAACCCTGTCTCTACTAAAAGGACAAAAATTAGCCAGGAGTAACAGCGTGCACCTATAATCCCAGCTACATGGGAGGCTGAGGCAGAAGACTCGCTCAACCCAGGAAGCAGAGGCGGTAGTGAGCTGAGAATGCGCCACTGCACCCCAGCCTGGGCAACAAGAGTGAGACTCTGTCTCAAAAAAAATAAAACAACTTTGGCTGGGCATTGTGGCTTATACCTGTAATCCTAGCACTTTGGGAGGCTGAGGCAGGAGTATTCCACTTTGAGTCCAGGAGACCAAGACCAGCCTGGGCAATATAGTGAGACGACCATCTCCACAAAAAATAAAAATATCAGCCAGGTGTGGTGAGCGCACCTGTAGGCCCAGCTATTTGGGGAGCCGAGGCTGAGGCTGCGGTGAGCTTGCCACTGCATGACTGCACTCCAGTCTGGTGACACAGCAAGACCCTGTCTCAAAAAAAAGCGTGCAGCTGGCACTGGGTCAGAAGAAGAAATTTTAAAAGGAAAAAATATTTGTTGAGAAATGTTAAAGAGATTTAGGTTAAGAATGGAAAAGTCACCACGTGTTGGGGTAACTAGCAGGCCTAGGCAGAACGGCCGGGAAACGCACGCTACACAGGGAATCCACTCGCACGCCCCGGCCACTCTGGAAGAAAGCTCTGCGTGCTGGGGACTGGGTGACCAAGTGCCCGCAAGACCAGAAAAGCCTCAGAACAACGTGCAGAGACAGACAGTTCTCCCCGCGCTGCCTGAAATGCTTCCCGAGAAGTCAATGCCGAGTCTGGAACCGGCTTCAGCTGTGCATCTGCAACGACTCATGGGAGTCCCTTCCCCTTTGAAGGGGGCCCCTGACCACAGACCAGCCAGGGAGGGCGAGGGGCGGCAGCCACAGCCATGCAGGGGAGGAGACAGCTGGGTGGCAGCGGACGAAGCCACTGTGTGCTTTCTGCATTCACCGTATTGTGGTGGCGAGTCTCTGAAACCTCAGATGCCAACTTTGCCGTTACAGCTCTGAGCAGGAGGGGAAGCCTCTGAAGAGAGCACCCATGGCCACGCTATCCCACGGCCACCACAACCATGCTGCCCCACAGCCACGCTGCCCCGTGCCACTACGGCCATGCTGTCCTGCAGCCACACTGTCCCACGGCCACGCTGCCCCACGTCACTATGGTCATGCAGTCCCGCAGTCATGCTGCCCCTTTGCCCCATGGCCATGCTGTCCCACAGCCACGCTGCCCCGTGCCACTATGGACATGCTGTCCCACAGCCACACTGCCTCTTTGCCCCACGGCCATGCTGTCCCACAGCCACGCTGCCCCGTGCCACTATGGACATGCTGTCCCACAGCCACGCTGCCCCGTGCCAATACGGCCATGCTGTCCCGCATCCACACTGTCCCACAGCCTCCTATCCAAGACAGGGCATCTTCTGAGGCCACTGACCCAAGGTCAGAAGAGGCCTTTTAGTGGGTGAGGCCTGGACAGTCCTGGTCTTCCTGCTGAGGCGACAGCAGACTTTCAGAACAGACTGGAAAGGTGAGCACTCACAGGGACCCCCTGCGGGAGTTCAGGTCTGCAGTTCACACTGTTCTCAAAGTGGCCTTAACAGAGGACATGAACAGCTCCACCCTCAAGCCAAACAACATGGCCTCGGTCACCGACAAGGCCCATGCCCTGCCGTGGTTCCTCTGCCTTTCAAGGACTTTGCGTTCCCCGGTGGGCCTGACCAAGCTGAAGTCAGGGCACCCCTCCGCAGTGTCTCCTGTGCCCAGGCGGGGCTCAGGAAGTGTCTGCTGGCTGTGTAACGACCTGAGTGGCAGCAGTTGTACCAGCAGACACACACAGGCTCCCACATGACAGACATAAGCCCACCTCCAGGGCTCCGTCTGGCCAGGACTAACCCCCGTCCGGCCAGGAAGGTAACGCTGTTCTGTTTCACGTCAGCTCACAGGCAGGAGCTGAGAGCTAGGCAGGAGTCACATGTCACAGACAGAGGCCCAGCATGTGGCAACAGAGTCCGGCTTTTCCCATGCTGTTTGGAAGCGGGACACGATCACGACCAGCTGACAGAGACCCCCAGGGTGGGCTCCCACCACGGGGTCCCTGAACTTTGTGAAATGAAGGATTTCTCTCTTATCACGAATACGTCTATGCCTTGTCAAACGCCTTCCCGTGCGCTAACACACAGAGGCCCCGCCCAGCCGGTCGGGGCTGCGCAGGGGCAGGTGGTGGGACCGGAACTGCAGGCACGTGTGGAATCGCCTTACGTTTCAGTCCTGGAGCCCACACACGCTGTTCACGGTCAGAGAAAAATGGAGCATGGAGTGCGGCATCCCCGGGTGCTGGCAGCCTCCCAGCGTCCCCTCTGGCCCCGGCGCTGCTCTCAGCACGCTTTGAAGTGGATCCGCCGCTCTCCTGCCCAGGAAGGAAGCGCCAAGGGCAGCTGCCTCCAGAGGAAGGAGGACCCCTGAGGTGTCCCGACTTTGGTCCAAGTTTCTGGAGACAATCTTCCCTTCCTTCTGGGGTCAGGACAGTGGGGAAGTGATGGCTGCACTGATGTGCTGAAGAGCAGCAAAGGAGCCCGCAGGGCCACTGCCAAAGCCACGCGCAGACCACAGGGCCACTGCCAAAGCCACGCGCAGACCGCAGGGCCACTGCCAAAGCCACACGCAGACCGCAGGGCCACTGCCAAAGCCACGCGCAGACCGCAGGGCCACTGCCAAAGCCACGCGCAGACCGCAGGGCCAGAGCCAAAGCCACGCGCATACCGCAGGGCCCCTGCCAAAGCCACGCGCAGACCGCAGGGCCACTGCCAAAGCCACGTGCAGACCGCAGGGCCAGAGCCAAAGCCACGCGCAGACCACAGGGCCACTGCCAAAGCCACGCGCAGACAGCAGGGCCAGAGCCAACGTGCCGGAGAAGCTGGAGCGACTTCACACGCTGGAGCAGAAGCTGTCTCAGGGCTCCGGCTTCCTGCGAGGCTGCACGGCTTTATGTACCAGAAAGGCCGGCTCTCAGCAGTCAGAGGCCGCTCTAAAATCACTCTGAGTTTCCTGCACTAATGTTGAAGCTGGGGCTGTCTCTGTCATAAATGTTGCCAAACCCCCAGACATTCATATTCCTAGACCAAGCAGACAGAGCCGCAAAGTACCAAAACAAAAACGTGCCAGTCCACGCTGCCACGAGCCACGCTCAGGTGAACGACAAACAGGAGCAGAGAGAAGCCTCCCACACAGGGGGCTCACGACTCCTGCAGGCCCCAGAAGCGGGCAGAACCTCAGTCCTCCAGTGAGGAATGCACACAGCGACATCCTCACCAACAGTGCAGGGCGAAGGGGAGAAACCCAACCAATACAGCCCCACCAGGCCACCATCGGACGACTCATGCGGACGTGACCAGCACGGCCCCACCAGGCCAGCATCGGACGACTCACACGGATGTGACCAGCACGGCCCCACCAGGCCAGCATCGGACGACTCACACGGATGTGACCAGCACGGCCCCACCAGGCCAGCATCGGACGACTCACACGGATGTGACCAGCACGGCCCCACCAGGTCAGCATCGGACAGACCACTGACGTGGACCTGATGCGCAGAGACATACATCACAGGCCCTGCGGCTTCAGGGAGAACCACTAACAGCCACGTGCACTCCCACAAGAGCGCGAGACCCCAACACACCACTTGCGCCTGTGCTGACACCTCATGGGTGCCTCAGCAAAGTCAGGCCTGTGTGCTCTGGACTGGCCCTGGGGCGGAGCCATGTCATGGGTGCCTGTGGTGTCCCCAGGCCTCCTACCCTGCTCTGTGACACTGTATGACCTGCTTGTTGAATGAGATGACACACTTGGGTGTAGCTGAGAACTGAGGAAACACCAGCACCTGGACTGGCAGCGGTGCCCACCCAGCACAGCCACACACGGGGACCCTCCACGCAGCGGCCCCGATGGCAGCTGCGGCCATCACCGCATGACCCTACAGGGCCTGGGCTGTGGCGCCAAGTCCAGCTCACAGACACCGTGCCTCTGGCCAGTGCACACATGATCCAAGGGAGCTACGCTCGGGGAAGAGCACTTGGGCTCCCGGAAGAACAAGGGGAAGCGCAGGCGGCCACGGACGCTCCCACCGCAGCCCAGCCACGCTGACCGCGACGGAAAACACAGGATCCACAGCCCAAGGCATGCCCGGCCTGCGCCATTCCGCCCCGCAGGCTTCCTCCTGGTACACTGTCCTGGTCATGACCCAACAGCCCTGAGCCCGCTGCTCCTGTCCTCCTTCCCTGCCAGACGCCAGAGCCGACCTGAGTCTCCATGCAAAGCCCGGCTGGCCCATCAAGGGTGGAATCACGCTGGGTACACAGGAGCCAGGGCAGGCCGGCTTCCAACTAGGCCACAGAGACCCCAGTCCAGCCTCCTCCACGTCCACACACCACCCCCAATCCAGCCTCCTCCACCTCCATACACGTCCCAATCCAGCCTCCTCCACGTCCACACACACCCCAGTCCAGCCTCCTCCAGGTCCACACACACCCCAATCCAGCCTCCTCCACCTCCATACACGTCCCAATCCAGCCTCCTCCACGTCCACACACACCCCAGTCCAGCCTCCTCCAGGTCCACACACACCCCAATCCAGCCTCCTCCACCTCCATACACGTCCCAATCCAGCCTCCTCCACGTCCACACACACCCCAGTCCAGCCTCCTCCACGTCCACACACACCCCACACCAGCCTCCACCACGTCCACACACACCCCAGTCCAGCCTCCTCCACGTCCACACACACCCCAGTCCAGCCTCCTCCACGTCCACACACACCCCAGTCCAGCCTCCTCCATGTCCACACACACCCCACACCAGCCTCCACCACGTCCACACACACCCCAGTCCAGCCTCCTCCACGTCCACACACACCCTACACCAGCCTCCACCACGTCCACACACACCCCAGTCCAGCCTCCTCCACGTCCACACACACCCCAGTCCAGCCTCCTCCACGTCCACACACACCCCAGTCCAGCCTCCTCCACGTCCACACACGCCCCACACCAGCCTCCACCACGTCCACACACACCCCAGTCCAGCCTCCTCCACGTCCACACACACCCCAGTCCAGCCTCCTCCACGTCCACACACACCCCACACCAGCCTCCTCCACGTCCACACACACCCCAATCCAGCCTCCACCACGTCCACACACACCCCACACCAGCCTCCTCCACGTCCACACACACCCCAGTCCAGCCTCCTCCACGTCCACACACACCCCAGTCCAGCCTCCTCCACGTCCACACACACCCCACACCAGCCTCCTCCACGTCCACACACACCCCAGTCCAGCCTCCTCCTCGTCCACACACACCCCAGTCCAGCCTCCTCCACGTCCACACACACCCCACACCAGCCTCCTCCACGTCCACACACACCCCAATCCAGCCTCCACCACGTCCACACACACCCCACACCAGCCTCCTCCACGTCCACACACACCCCAGTCCAGCCTCCTCCACGTCCACACACACCCCAATCCAGCCTCCTCCACGTCCACACACACCCCACACCAGCCTCCTCCACGTCCACACACACCCCAGTCCAGCCTCCTCCTCGTCCACACACACCCCAGTCCAGCCTCCTCCACGTCCACACACACCCCAGTCCAGCCTCCTCCACGTCCACACACACCCCAGTCCAGCCTCCTCCACGTCCACACACACCCCAATCCAGCCTCCTCCACGTCCACACACACCCCAGTCCAGCCTCCTCCACGTCCACACACACCCCAGTCCAGCCTCCTCCACGTCCACACACACCCCACACCAGCCTCCTCCACGTCCACACACACCCCAGTCCAGCCTCCTCCACGACCACACACACCCCAATCCAGCCTCCTCCACGTCCACACACACCCCAGTCCAGCCTCCTCCACGTCCACACACACCCCAGTCCAGCCTCCTCCACGTCCACACACACCCCAGTCCAGCCTCCTCCACGTCCACACACACCCCAGTCCAGCCTCCTCCACGTCCACACACACCCCACACCAGCCTCCTCCACGTCCACACACACCCCACACCAGCCTCCGCCACGTACACACACACCCCACACCAGCCTCCTCCACGACCACACACACCCGAATCCAGCCTCCTCCACGTCCACACACACCCCAGTCCAGCCTCCTCCACGTCCACACACACCCCAGTCCAGCCTCCTCCACGTCCACACACACCCCAGTCCAGCCTCCTCCACGTCCACACACACCCCAGTCCAGCCTCCTCCACGTCCACACACACCCCAATCCAGCCTCCTCCACGTCCACACACACCCCAGTCCAGCCTCCTCCACGTCCACACACACCCCAGTCCAGCCTCCTCCACGTCCACACACGCCCCACACCAGCCTCCACCACGTCCACACACGCCCCAGTCCAGCCTCCTCCACGTCCACACACACCCCAGTCCAGCCTCCTCCACGTCCACACACACCCCACACCAGCCTCCTCCACGTCCACACACACCCCAATCCAGCCTCCACCACGTCCACACACACCCCACACCAGCCTCCTCCACGTCCACACACACCCCAGTCCAGCCTCCTCCACGTCCACACACACCCCAATCCAGCCTCCTCCACGTCCACACACACCCCACACCAGCCTCCTCCACGTCCACACACACCCCAGTCCAGCCTCCTCCTCATCCACACACACCCCAGTCCAGCCTCCTCCACGTCCACACACACCCCAGTCCAGCCTCCTCCACGTCCACACACACCCCAGTCCAGCCTCCTCCACGTCCACACACACCCCAATCCAGCCTCCTCCACGTCCACACACACCCCAGTCCAGCCTCCTCCACGTCCACACACACCCCAGTCCAGCCTCCTCCACGTCCACACACACCCCAGTCCAGCCTCCTCCACGTCCACACACACCCCACACCAGCCTCCTCCTCGTCCACACACACCCCAGTCCAGCCTCCTCCACGACCACACACACCCCAATCCAGCCTCCTCCACGTCCACACACACCCCAGTCCAGCCTCCTCCACGTCCACACACACCCCAGTCCAGCCTCCTCCACGTCCACACACACCCCAGTCCAGCCTCCTCCACGTCCACACACACCCCAGTCCAGCCTCCTCCACGTCCACACACACCCCAGTCCAGCCTCCTCCACGTCCACACACACCCCAGTCCAGCCTCCTCCACGTCCACACACACCCCAGTCCAGCCTCCTCCACGTCCACACACACCCCACACCAGCCTCCTCCACGTCCACACACACCCCAGTCCAGCCTCCTCCACGACCACACACACCCCAGTCCAGCCTCCTCCACGTCCACACACACCCCAGTCCAGCCTCCTCCACGTCCACACACACCCCAGTCCAGCCTCCTCCACGTCCACACACACCCCAGTCCAGCCTCCTCCACGTCCACACACACCCCAGTCCAGCCTCCTCCACGTCCACACACACCCCAGTCCAGCCTCCTCCACGTCCACACACACCCCACACCAGCCTCCTCCACGTCCACACACACCCCAGTCCAGCCTCCTCCACGTCCACACACACCCCACACCAGCCTCCTCCACGTCCACACACACCCCAGTCCAGCCTCCTCCACGTCCACACACACCCCACACCAGCCTCCTCCACGTCCACACACACCCCAGTCCAGCCTCCTCCACGACCACACACACCCCAGTCCAGCCTCCTCCACGTCCACACACACCCCAGTCCAGCCTCCTCCACGTCCACACACACCCCAGTCCAGCCTCCTCCACGTCCACACACACCCCAGTCCAGCCTCCTCCACGTCCACACACACCCCAGTCCAGCCTCCTCCACGTCCACACACACCCCAGTCCAGCCTCCTCCACGTCCACACACACCCCAGTCCAGCCTCCTCCACGTCCACACACACCCCACACCAGCCTCCTCCACGTCCACACACACCCCAGTCCAGCCTCCTCCACGTCCACACACACCCCACACCAGCCTCCTCCACGTCCACACACACCCCACACCAGCCTCCTCCACGTCCACACACACCCCAGTCCAGCCTCCTCCACGTCCACACACACCCCAGTCCAGCCTCCTCCACGTCCACACACACCCCACACCAGCCTCCTCCACGTCCACACACACCCCAGTCCAGCCTCCTCCACGTCCACACACACCCCAGTCCAGCCTCCTCCACGTCCACACACACCCCAGTCCAGCCTCCACCACGTCCACACACACCCCAGTCCAGCCTCCTCCTCGTCCACACACACCCCAGTCCAGCCTCCTCCACGTCCACACACACCCCACACCAGCCTCCTCCACGTCCACACACACCCCAGTCCAGCCTCCTCCACGTCCACACACACCCCAGTCCAGCCTCCTCCACGTCCACACACACCCCAGTCCAGCCTCCTCCACGTCCACACACACCCCAGTCCAGCCTCCTCCACGTCCACACACACCCCAGTCCAGCCTCCTCCACGTCCACACACACCCCAGTCCAGCCTCCTCCACGTCCACACACACCCCAGTCCAGCCTCCTCCACGTCCACACACACCCCAGTCCAGCCTCCTCCACGTCCACACACACCCCAGTCCAGCCTCCTCCACGTCCACACACACCCCAGTCCAGCCTCCTCCACGTCCACACACACCCCAGTCCAGCCTCCTCCACGTCCACACACACCCCAGTCCAGCCTCCTCCACGTCCACACACACCCCAGTCCAGCCTCCTCCACGTCCACACACACCCCAGTCCAGCCTCCTCCACGTCCACACACACCCCAGTCCAGCCTCCTCCACGTCCACACACACCCCAGTCCAGCCTCCTCCACGTCCACACACACCCCAGTCCAGCCTCCTCCACGTCCACACACACCCCAGTCCAGCCTCCTCCACGTCCACACACACCCCAGTCCAGCCTCCTCCACGTCCACACACACCCCACACCAGCCTCCTCCACGTCCACACACACCCCACACCAGCCTCCTCCACGTCCACACACACCCCACACCAGCCTCCTCCACGTCCACACACACTCCAATCCAGCCTCCTCCACGTCCACACACACCCCACACCAGCCTCCTCCACGTCCACACACACTCCAATCCAGCCTCCTCCACGTCCACACACACCCCACACCAGTCTCCTCCACGTCCACACACACCCCAGTCCAGCCTCCTCCACGACCACACACACCCCACACCAGCCTCCGCCACGTCCACACACACCCCACACCAGCCTCCTCCACGACCACACACACTCCAATCCAGCCTCCTCCACGTCCACACACACCCACACACACCCACACCAGCCTCCTCCACGTCCAGACACCCCATAACAGCCTCCTACACATCCACACACACCCACACCAGCCTCCTACACATCCACACACACCCCACACCAGCCTCCTCCACGACCACACACACCCCAATCCAGCCTCCGCCACGTCCACACACACCCCACACCAGCCTCCTCCACTACCACACACACTCCAATCCAGCCTCCTCCACGTCGACACACACCCACACCAGCCTCCTCCACGTCCAGACACCCCACAACAGCCTCCTACACATCCACACACACCCACATCAGCCTCCTACATATCCACACCCACCCACGCCAGCCTTCTCCATGTCCACACACACACCAGCCTCCTCCATGTCCATACACACACCCATGCCAGCCTCCTCCATGTCCACACACACCCCACAGCAGCCTCTTCCATGTCCACACACACACCCCACACCAGCCTCCTCCATGTCCACACACACACCCTGAAGCAGGTTCCTACACGTCCACACAGACACGGAGCCGCTGCTTCTGCCTCCCTCTCCTGGTCCTGTGTCTCCAGCAGGCTGGCAACGCACGCAGTCCCTTACATGAGGTCGAGACACTGCAAAGAGCTGGGGCTTTAACCAGAGGATGAGCAGCTGGGCTGGCTGGTGGATGAGGACACCCTCCTGAGTGACAGCAAGCCCTGATCCCCAACTGCCTGCTCCTCCTACTCACCAGATCTGGCCCACATTGACCAGAGACATGTAGAGGCCCCAGAGGGCTGCCATGAGAAGCATGTTGGCACAGCCCGTGATCAGGACGAAGGACGAGACGCCCAGTCCGAGGAGAGCGAGCAAGTCCAGGTTGGAGTTCATGTCTGACCAGTCCATGAGCCAGAGGATGGTGGGCGCATAGCTGAGGGCTTCCCAGCCCAGCCTGCCCTGGAAGTACTGCTGGACGCTCCTCAGGTACGCTCTGCAGGGAAGCAGCCCCCTGTCTCCAATCAGCTGCTTGTTCTGATGGAAAGCCACCAGGAACGCCACAACTGGAAGAAAAAGAAGACAAAAAGAGCGTGACTATCGACAAAACATGTGGACCCATGGGCGCTGCTCAGACGTGCAGGGTGGGGCAGGTGAGAAGGGGAGGCACGGTCTGGCTGACGGTTTGGGGTTCAAACCTCAGACTCAGGAGTCTGAGTACTTTCTCAAAATCTTGGGGGAAATACTGGAAAAGCAAACCTGCAGAAGATGCAGTGTGTGTACACATGCAAAGACATGTGAGTAAACTAGACATGTTCATATGAAATCTGTGCCTGCCGCACGCAGACAGGTGGCCGACCGCCCGCTCTGCAGTCAGCGTTCCCCATGATGAAACGCACCCCGGTGACCCCGGCTACGGTCAGCGGCGTCCCTCCCAGCACACGCCACAAGGCTTGGTGCCTACTGCCTGTAGGTAAGCCACACGCCCTCCACGCAAACCACAGGCCTCTGAGTTCACGTCCAACAATGCCCACCCCCACAACAGCAGCTTCATCCTCAGCGTTTGCGGAACCTGTGTTCACCCAGAGATGCTGACGGCAAGAGCACCGCATGCCCGTGTGTCAAGGTGAAGAATGAAAAAGTAGGCTAGAAGTAAAAACATACACCACGCAGGTGTGAGCCCCAGCCTGATCTAGTCCACTGTGGCTACAAAACATTTAACAACAAATCAACAACAAGAAACAAAAGAAAGCTGCAGTGGCTCTACTATCATCACAGAAAGCAGATCTGGCCGGGCGCGGTGGCTCAGTGGCTCTACTATCATCACAGAAAGCAGATCTGGCCGGGCGCGGTGGCTCAGCGGCTCTACTATCATCACAGAAAGCAGATCTGGCCGGGCGCGGTGGCTCAGCGGCTCTACTATCATCACAGAAAGCAGATCTGGCCGGGCGCGGTGGCTCAGCGGCTCTACTATCATCACAGAAAGCAGATCTGGCCGGGCGCGGTGGCTCAGCGGCTCTACTAACATCACAGAAAGCAGATCTGGCCGGGCGCGGTGGCTCAGTGGCTCTACTATCGTCACAGAAAGCAGATCTGGCCGGGCGCGGTGGCTCAGTGGCTCTACTAACGTCACAGAAAGCAGATCTGGCCGGGCGCGGTGGCTCAGTGGCTCTACTATCGTCACAGAAAGCAGATCTGGCCGGGCGCGGTGGCTCAGCGGCTCTACTAATGTCACAGAAAGCAGATCTGGCCGGGCGCGGTGGCTCAGTGGCTCTACTATCGTCACAGAAAGCAGATCTGGCCGGGCGCGGTGGCTCAGTGGCTCTACTAACGTCACAGAAAGCAGATCTGGCCGGGCGCGGTGGCTCAGTGGCTCTACTATCGTCACAGAAAGCAGATCTGGCCGGGCGCGGTGGCTCAGTGGCTCTACTATCGTCACAGAAAGCAGATCTGGCCGGGCGCGGTGGCTCAGTGGCTCTACTATCGTCACAGAAAGCAGATCTGGCCGGGCGCGGTGGCTCAGTGGCTCTACTATCGTCACAGAAAGCAGATCTGGCCGGGCGCGGTGGCTCAGTGGCTCTATTACCGTCACAGAAAGTATATCTGGCCGGGTGCGGTGGCTCACAGCTGTAATCCCAGCACTTCCGGAGGCCGAGGCAGGCGGATCACCCGCGGTCAAAGACTTTGAGACCAGCCTGGCCAACAAGGCGAAACCCCGTTTCTACTAAAAATACAAAAATTAGCTGAGCGTGGTGGCACACACCTGTAGTCCCAGTTATTTTACAGGCCCTGGCAGGAGAATCACTTGAACCCAGGAGGCAGAGGTTACAGTGAGCCGAGATTGTGCCACTGTACTCCAGTCTGGGCGACAGAGTGAGACTCCATTTCAAAAAAAAAGTAGATTTAAGAACAAGGAATGACACAGGGATAAAGGAAGATATTGCATAATGATAAAAAAAAAAAATCACAAGAGCAAGCCCAAAGTACGTGTGGCCTCCTACTGCGTGCAGGAAGCTGGTGTGGGTCCGTGTCTGTGTAGGCGTGCATGCTGGTTTGGGGTGAGTGTCTGCATAGACACACGGGAAGCTTGTACTTGTACTTCTTCCCATGCATTTATAAATCTAAAAAATGTAACCAGAATCTACACACGGAAAACACAAACCACTGATCAGAACAACCAACACGAGATCTAAACGTGGAGAGACAGACCATCTTCACGGGATGGAAGGACCAAAATCATTAAGCGTCAATTTTATTCATAAATCCGGCACAATCTGAACCAAAACACCCAGTAAGTGCTTCTGCAGATGCTGATAAGCTGATTCTAGAAGGTACATGGGAGGGCAAGGCACTAAACTAGCCAGAACCATCTGGGAAAGAACAGAGGTGAGGACTCATCTTACCCAGTTTCAAGACTCATTAAAAAGCTAACGGAGACCACATGAATACAGCATAGTGTTGGTTAAAGAAGAGCCACGGAACTCCGTGGAATAGAAGAGAGGGCCGAGATAGACTCCCCCGGCTCCCAACCCAACACACAGAGCGAACACATTCTAACAAAGGCTCAAAGACAACTCCGCAGGAAAAGAAGAGTCCTGGGCCGGGAGCGGTGTCCAAGGTGTCTCACGCCTGTCAGCCCGGCACTTCGGGAGGCCGAGGCAGGAGGACTGCTGGAGCCCAGGAGTTCCACAGCAGCCTGGGCAACAGAGTGAGACCCAGACGCTACAAAATAAGTAAAACACAAATGAAAGTCTCTGACAATGATGCAGGAAGAAACGGATGTCCACATGGAAAAAGATGGGCCTGAACGCACTTCACAGCTTCCACAACAGCTAACTGACACAGGAGCACAGACCTAAACGTAAAACACAAGAGCATGAGGCCTCTAGACAGAAACGCGGGAGAAACGCCGTGGCGGGCCTGGCAGCCAGTCCTCAGAGGCAACACCGAAGCATCACCTGTGAAAGAAAAAACTGTCGACTGAGCTTATCGAAGTGAAGAACTTCTGACCTGCAAAAGCTGCTTTTAACAGAATGAAGCCACGAGCCACAGACGGGAATACAGTGCTGGCGGATTACACCTCCGATAAAGGATCCGTATCCAGAAAAGAGCTCAAACTCGATCGTTGGAAGACAAACAGCCCGGTGTTAAGGGTGGGAAGAAGAGACCCAGGCCACAGACCTCAACAGACATGGGAGCAGTCTGCTTCTCACAGGGAAAGGGGTCCAGACGGCAGATAATGTGTAAAAAGGCACTCAACGTCATTCGTCACGGGGAAACAGCAGCTAAAACCACCATGTGACGTCACCACACATGTCACTGTGGCCAGAGTGATTAAAAACGAACAGTAACCCACGCTCTGGAAGGTTCTGGACAGCACGAGTGCCCTCGCTGTGCTGGGGATGCCTGTGGCGCAGCGCTGTGGACGGCAGACGGGGGAATGAAGGGTGGCCTTTACAGCCCAGCCACTGAGCCTCTCGGGCTCCACCTGAAAACGCGTTCACACAGAAGCCTCGTGCAGATGCTCCCAGCAGCTCTGCTCGTCGTCACTAAAAGCCAGAACAAGGAAGACATCCTTCAAAGTGGAAGTGGATAAATAACTGGGGGGCACCGGTGCCACAGAGTAACATTCACGGGGAAGAACGCAGGAGCTGCTGGTTCAGGCAGCAACCTGGAGGGATCCCAGCGCAAGCTGCTGAGTAAGAGAATCCAGACCCAACGGGCTACGTACTGTGTGAGGCCATTCGTGTGTCACACTGGAAAAGGCAAAACCGGAGGGATGGAAGACAGACCCGGGCATTCCAAGGGCTGCTGGGGGGATAGTGGTCACCCCCATGCACGGGGGACTTGGGGGCTGGAGCTGGGGGATAGAGATCTCTATGTACTTGGCAAGCCCACAGCACTGAGCATTACACAAGATCAACTTTAATGCACACAGAGTATGGGGGAAAGACCCAACCAACAGGTCAGGGGGTGCAGATGGAGTGCAGGCTCCACACACACAAAGGTGAGTCAGACCACACTGACCAGAGGGCAGGAGCCGCCTGAGCAACCCCAGAAAATGGTGTCAGTGAAGAGCACAAGGACACAGCAGTGGTACACAGACGCTGCACGCCAGCGCTTTTCCCGGCGCCTGGGTGGACAGTTTCTGCACGTGCACCAGGGCTGAGCGAACGCTAGAGGAGTAGGGGAGCCAGGTTCTCACTAGCAGAGAGGGGGCATTCAGATGAGCCAGGAGGGAAGGCTGCATATGCTGTATGCCGGGGGAGAGTCAGAGGCAGAGGCATGGACCAGGTTCACCGTCACATACTTACACACGGGTGGGCGCGAGAGAGAGACAACCGCAACTGTGAAATGAGGCAGTGACAAAGAGCCCAGCTCTGCCCAGCAAGAGGGCCGGCCCCGCGACTCCCCAGGAACAACGGCCCTCCCAGAGCCCGGATCGAAGTTTTTATGTCCCCCTAAAAAGAACCAGAGTTCCCTGGAGAAACAGCTCATTCTAGGGCTGGGCAGAGAAACAGAGGCTGGGCCGGCAGCATCCGGAAAGCTGGGAGGGCTCAAGTAAAAGAGGCACAAGAAACACGCAGGAAGTACGGAGAGAAACCCATGGCCAAAGCTGGAGAGCTGAGCGGCAAACTCACAGTGATGACACCGGATCACAACCCGGACACGGACTCACGGTGATGACACTGGACCACAACCGGGACACGGACTCATGGTGACGACGCCGGATCACAACCCTGACACGGACTCACGGTGACGACGCCGGATCACAACCCGGACACGGACTCACGGTGACGACACTGGACCACAACCAGGACACGGACTCACGGTGACGACACTGGACCACAACCAGGACACGGACTCACGGTGACGACGCCGGATCACAACCCGGACACGGACTCACGGTGACGACGCCGGACCACAACCGGGACACGGACTCACGGTGACGACGCCGGATCACAACCCGGACACGGACTCACGGTGACGACGCCGGACCACAACCGGGACACGGACTCACGGTGACGACGCCGGACCACAACCGGGACACGGACTCACGGTGACGACGCCGGATCACAACCCGGACACGGACTCACGGTGACGACGCCGGACCACAACCGGGACACGGACTCACGGTGACGACGCCGGATCACAACCCTGACACGGACTCACGGTGACGACGCCGGATCACAACCCGGACACGGACTCACGGTGACGACGCCGGATCACAACCCGGACACGGACTCACGATGACGACGCCGGATCACAACCCGGACACGGACTCACGGTGACGACGCCGGATCACAACCCGGACACGGACTCACGGTGACGACGCCGGATCACAACCCGGACACGGACTCACGGTGACGACGCCGGATCACAACCCGGACACGGACTCACGGTGACGACGCCGGATCACAACCCGGACACGGACTCACGGTGACAACACTGAGTTACCAACCAGAGTGAAAATAAATGGGCATGGGTCCATAGTGTCAAAACAAATGACTGCAAACAAGTAGCAAAATCTCCTTCTCAGAGGGATTCCACATAACGTCTGCAGACAGTCCCTCTGGAAGGCAGGGTCTGGACTCAGTGACTGGCTTCCAGAGGACAGAGTGAGCAGGAAATCAGGGACTTCACAGAGGGGACACCTGGCGGACACACCTTGGCCAGGTGATCGGAAAGCCATGCGGACGTCAGGACCCTGATACGGTGTGACGGGTAGGGCCCTGCACCTCTATGGGTCTCTTCCAAAACCCATCACCCAGTGTAATCGTGAGAAGCACCAGACAGACGCCACGTGAGAGACACTCTACAGACTCCATGGCGGGCCTGCTTGACATGGTCAAGGCAGTGAAACGCAGGAAAGTCTGGGAGGCTGTCACAGACCAGGGAGGATGGAGGAGACGCCAGGACAAAACTGGGTCCCACAACAGGAAGGGCATGGATGGGAAAGCCATCGAGCACAGTTTGGTGAATAGTAAAAAACGTTAAAAAGTAAAGGTTCCTTGAAGACCCTCTGCACAGCCAGGGCCCGGCATAAAGAGCTGGGAGCAGCTTCCCTCCAGAGCAGCGGGGCAGGGCCACAGGCAGAGCATGGCAGGGCACTGGGTGGCAAAAGGGCCAGGCTGGTGACCCCTAAAGAGGTTGGGGATGGCAGATCAGTGGGGGGCAGCTCAAAGTGAGGAGGAAGAGGGTAAACATGGGGAGGGACACAAGGTGGACACAGGGTGGGACATGGGGAGGGACACAGGGTGGAGAAAGGGCAGACACAGGGTGAACACAGGGTGGGAAACAGAGTGGACAAGGGGTGGGACATGGGGAGGGACACAGGGTGGACATGGGGGGACATGGGGAGGGACACAGGGTGGAGAAAGGACAGACACAGGGTGAACACAGGGTGGGAAACAGAGTGGATACGGGGTGGGACATGGGGCACGATGCAAGGTGGACATGGGACTGGACACGGGGCTGCAGGTGAAAGCTCCCCACACCCCTCCTGCATCCACCACCAGTGGAAGAGACCTGAGTCTCGAGCCCTGACCTTCCTAGCAACAGAGAGGGCACCCTGCAGCAGGGCCCCTCAGCCCCAGCAACCACATGACCAGGGTCTGCACCAGCAGCTTCCACAGGAGCTCAGGCCAGTGTGTGTCCAAGTGTGTGCAGGTGTCTGTACATATGTGCACGTGTCTGTACATATGTGCACATGTATACATGAATGTGCATGTGCGCAGACATCTGTGTGTGCATGCGTGCACATGTAATACATGCATGTACATGTCTGAAGGTCTCGGTGTGCGTGTGTACACATGTGCAGATGGATGCACCTATGTAGGCATCTGTGCGCATACACATGTGCACATATATACCTTTATGTGCATATGTGCAGCTATCCATGTCTGTGTACACATGCATACATGCATGTGCATGTGTACATGTGGGAGCCTTATGGTCTCTGTATACATGTGTATATGCATACATGCATGTGCATGTGTGCAGATCTCCATGTACCTGTGTCCATGTGCACACATGCATGTTTGTGCATGCACGCATACTGTGTGCATGTGTGTATGCATGTGCTCATGTATAAATTTACATTGATGTGTGCAGGTCTCCGTGTGCATGTGTGTACATGTGTGCGCATGCATACATGTGCATGTGTGCCGTCTGTGTGTGTATGAGTGCACATGTATACGTGTGTGCATGTGTGCGAGTCTCTGCGTGTGCATGTGTGCATAAGTATATCTGTGTGCACATGTGCACACATATATATACATGTGCAGGTGTCGGTGTGCATGTGTATACATGTGTGCATTTGTGTGCATGTTATGCACATGTATACATCTATGTGCATGTGTACAGGCATGTGCCTGGTATGTTTTGGCATGTCTGCTGGTGGGAGAAACATAGGTGGTGACTGTTCAACCCCTGCACACTCCAGGACCCAGCCCTCTTTGGAGCTGGGACCCCTTTCCCACAGGGACCTAATCGGCGCTGGCTGAACGGTGGGTGTGCCCCGCCCCTCACCACAGTGCAAACTCCAGGCCACAGAGGAAAACAAGACGTGGCCTCAGCAAAGCAACAGCCTCAATCAGTGCCTCCAGGGCAGGACACATAACCTACTTCCGCTTACCAGGAAAAATGAAGACAGACTGAACTGAGATTTCAGAGAAAAAAAACTATCTCAACCTCTACGCATGTTATAAAAATAGCTACATAAAAAGCAGCAGCAAAAATTTAGAAAAATCACAGGGCAAAACTAACCACCAGCCAAGCTTTGGAAAGCCCTGTCACCGCCTGATGCGGAGGCGACAGGGGGCCATGTGACCACCTGCCTCTCACAGGGACCCCGAGCCTGACCTGGGAGCTGCAACCAGGAAATACCACGTCACACAAGCAGCCAGCAGCAGGCATGGCCAGCAAGGCGTGGTGGCACGCACCTATAATCCCAGCTCCTCGGGAGGCTGAGGCAGGAGAATCGCTTGAACCCGGAAGGCAGAGGTTACAGTGAGCTGAGATCGCGCCATTGCACTCCAGCCTGGACAACAGAGCAAAACTCCATCTCGAAAACTAAAACTAAAACAAAGAATCAGAAAGAAGAAAAATTATTCCCTTTTCGGATAAGCTGTTGTAAAATTAAAGCAGAACCAGCTCAGACGCGGCGTTCTCTGTTGGATGGTCCTTACTGACTGGCCAGACGCGGGGCCTTTGCCCTGGGACCTACGGTATTTTTCCTTTACGGACTCCAAGGTAGGGCGGTGCTGTTTGCTTTTGAAACAAGCAAGCATTTTAGAGAAGAACTTGTAAACCCAAGTGGTGCATTTCATTAGAACTCGAACGGCCTGGAGGAGGGAGAAACAAGTCAGTTCCCACGAGCTCTTGAGCCACGGAACGCTCGGAACAAAACCAAGCTGGGCAAGGTTCCAGGATTCTTTTTGGTTTCATTTTCTCCTCACATTTTCTGAAGAACAGCTGAGAGTTTAGCAAACACGGGTGAAACGATTCTGGCTGCCACGTCACCGCTGTCCCTTGGGTGTCATCTGAGGAGGATGCCAAGCTAGCAGGGCTGTGGCGAGACTCAGAGACACGCTACCGATGGCACCACGCCTCACCTCGCCGGAGCAGCTGCGGGTAGAGGTGCTGAAACTGCCCCCCGTGGAACATGAGCAGGAAGCGCCGTGAGCAGCGCACAGAGCAGGCCCCACGGCGCAGCGCACGGAGCAGACCGCAGGGCGCAGCGCACGGAGCAGACCGCAGGGCGCAGCGCACGGAGCAGGCCCCACGGCGCAGCGCACGGAGCAGGCCCCACGGCGCAGCGCACGGAGCAGGCCCCACGGCGCAGCGCACAGGCCTCTGCACCTGAAGGACAAAACTACCTTGAAGATCCCCTAGAGGTCGGATTTTCCAAAATAAATCTAACCCAGGGATTCAACATGACCACATGGAGCCGGAGACGGCATGAAAAACTCCATTCCTGCCAGCGTCGGGCATTCCTTCCGCAGCCCAGGCCGTCCCCAATACTCCATTACCGTGTGTGTGGTGGGCAAGCGCCTGCCACACAGAACCCACTGCTTGCCTGGGTGGGCAACCATGGGCAACTCAGGTGAGGGGTGCGTTCCCTGTGGCGCTCAGCTTCCAGGCCTGGGGGAGCCCCTGTTCTTCTCCACTCAGCTTCATCGAGGGAGCCTTCCAGTTCCAGCCCAAGCTGGGAAGCTAGACAGGAGAGGGGCCCCCACCCACACTGTTCAGAACCCAGCTGGGGTGGGTGGTATTTGGAGCACATGGGCAGATTGGGGTGGGGCCAGAACAGCCTCATCCAGAGCCAAGGACAAGTCTTGAGGTTGAAGAGCTCATCGAGGCCACTATGAGAGAGAGAAAAAGAGCCTCAGGGACTCCTCGATAAATAACCAGGACAGAGAGCAAGGGTGGAGAGCAGGAGGGCAAGGCAAGGAGACTCTAGTAGCTTCCAGGGGGAAGAACAAGAGTCAGATGCTTGAAGATGCCTCCTGAATGTTGCAAAGCTCTGAGGGAAAGCGGCTTTGATGGAGAATTGCAGACCTGGGCAAGTTGGTCCTTTCTGGAAAAGCTGCCTGGGGATACACTCCAGCAAAAAGAGAATCCACCAGCAAACAGGAGGACAAGGGCAGCCCAGGAAGCACGAACGCAACCAAGGGAGTCTCTGTCCTGCTGGGCCACACCTCAGGGCTAGAGGCGGGTGGAGGGGGAGGAAGGCGTGTAGCTAGAAGTGTCCCATGCTGACACTAAGCCCTGGTAGATACCACCTGCTACAGGTTAGGCACATTTCACTGAGCAAGAGATGCCCCTAGAAGACAGGGTAAAGAGGTCTACAGAAAGCCCTCCCCCTGGCTGCAAGGGGACAGAGGTCTACAGAAAGCCCTCTCCCTGACTGCAAGGGGACAGAGGTCTACAGAAAGCCCTCCCCCTGACTGCAAGGGGACAGAGATCTACAGAAAGCCCTCTCCCTGACTGCAAGGGGACAGAGGTCTACAGAAAGCCCTCTCCCTGACTGCAAGGGGATAGAGATCTACAGAAAGCCCTCCCCCTGGCTGCAAGGGGCAGAGGTCTACAGAAAGCCCTCTCCCTGACTGCAAGGGGACAGAGATCTACAGAAAGCCCTCCCCCTGGCTGCAAGGGGCAGAGGTCTACAGAAAGCCCTCTCCCTGACTGCAAGGGGACAGAGATCTACAGAAAGCCCTCCCCCTGGCTGCAAGGGGCAGAGGTCTACAGAAAGCCCTCTCCCTGACTGCAAGGGGACAGAGGTCTACAGAAAGCCCTCTACCTGGCTACAAGGGGACAGAGGTCTACAGAAAGCCCTCTCCCTGACTGCAAGGGGACAGAGGTCTACAGAAAGCCCTCTACCTGGCTGCAAGGGGACAGAGGTCTACAGAAAGCCCTCCCCCTGACTGCAAGGGGACAGAGGTCTACAGAAAGCCCTCTCCCTGGCTGCAAGGGGACAGAGGTCTACAGAAAGCCCTCCCCCTGGCTGCAAGGGGACAGAGGTCTACAGAAAGCCCTCCCCCTGGCTGCAAGGGGACAGAGGTCTACAGAAAGCCCTCCCCCTGGCTGCAAGGGGACAGAGGTCTACAGAAAGCCCTCTCCCTGACTGCAAGGGGACAGAGATCTACAGAAAGCCCTCTACCTGGCTGCAAGGGGACAGAGATCTACAGAAAGCCCTCCCCCTGACTCCAAGGGGACAGAGATCTACAGAAAGCCCTCTCCCTGGCTGCAAGGGGACAGAGGTCTACAGAAAGCCCTCTCCCTGACTCCAAGGGGACAGAGGTCTACAGAAAGCCCTCTCCCTGACTCCAAGGGGACAGAGGTCTACAGAAAGCCCTCTCCCTGACTCCAAGGGGACAGAGGTCTACAGAAAGCCCTCCACCTGACTGCAAGGGGACAGAGGTCTACAGAAAGCCCTCCACCTGACTGCAAGGGGACAGGGTCTACAGAAAGCCCTCTACCTGGCTGCAAGGGGACAGAGGTCTACAGAAAGCCCTCTCCCTGACTCCAAGGGGACAGAGGTCTACAGAAAGCCCTCTCCCTGACTCCAAGGGGACAGAGGTCTACAGAAAGCCCTCTCCCTGACTCCAAGGGGACAGAGGTCTACAGAAAGCCCTCTCCCTGACTACAAGCAGCTGGAGGAAGACAGGAATAACCCCAGAACCGGGACAATATCAGCCGTGCCAACAGCAAAGAGAGCGGAGAGCAGGGCTCCAGCAGCCAGCCCCAGGTGGGGTCAGGAGTGCACACATGGCGAGGCCCAAGTCTGGTCTGAAGGCTGCAGGGCACGGGCAGCCACAGAGTCAACAAGTGCAGCTCAAGCCAGGAGGGCAGAGACCACAGGGCCAGAGGACCACGGTCAGGAAGACATGCCCCTCGTGGCGGGGACACCGCGGGAGCCCAGGAGGGCAGAGACCACAGGGCCAGAGGACCACGGTCAGGAAGAGATGCCCTCGTGGCGGGGACACCGCGGGAGCCCAGGAGGGCAGAGACCACAGGGCCAGAGGACCACGGTCAGGAAGAGATGCCCTCGTGGCGGGGACACCACGGGAGCCCAGGAGGGCAGAGACCACAGGGCCAGAGGACCACGGTCAGGAAGACATGCACTCGTGGCGGGGACACCGCGGGAGCCCAGGAGGGCAGAGACCACAGGGCCAGAGGACCACGGTCAGGAAGAGATGCCCTCGTGGCGGGGACACCGCGGGAGCCCAGGAGGGCAGAGACCACAGGGCCAGAGGACCACGGTCAGGAAGACATGCCCTCGTGGCGGGGACACCGCGGGAGCCCAGGAGGGCAGAGACCACAGGGCCAGAGGACCACGGTCAGGAAGAGATGCCCTCGTGGCGGGGACACCGCGGGAGCCCAGGAGGGCAGAGACCACAGGGCCAGAGGACCACGGTCAGGAAGACATGCCCTCGTGGCGGGGACACCGTGGGAGCCCAGGAGGGCAGAGACCACAGGGCCAGAGGACCACGGTCAGGAAGAGATGCCCCTCGTGGCGGGGACACCGTGGGAGCCCAGGAGGGCAGAGACCACAGGGCCAGAGGACCACGGTCAGGAAGAGATGCCCCTCGTGGCGGGGACACCATGGGAGCCCAGGAGGGCAGAGACCACAGGGCCAGAGGACCACGGTCAGGAAGAGATGCCCCTCGTGGCGGGGACACTGTGGGAGCCCAGGAGGGCAGAGACCACAGGGCCAGAGGACCACGGTCAGGAAGAGATGCCCCTCGTGGCGGGGACACTGTGGGAGCCCAGGAGGGCAGAGACCACAGGGCCAGAGGACCACGGTCAGGAAGAGATGCCCCTCGTGGCGGGGACACCGCGGGAGCCCAGGAGGGCAGAGACCACAGGGCCAGAGGACCACGGTCAGGAAGACATGCCCTCGTGGCGGGGACACCGCGGGAGCCCAGGAGGGCAGAGACCACAGGGCCAGAGGACCACGGTCAGGAAGAGATGCCCTCGTGGCGGGGACACCGCGGGAGCCCAGGAGGGCAGAGACCACAGGGCCAGAGGACCACGGTCAGGAAGACATGCCCTCGTGGCGGGGACACCGTGGGAGCCCAGGAGGGCAGAGACCACAGGGCCAGAGGACCACGGTCAGGAAGAGATGCCCCTCGTGGCGGGGACACCGTGGGAGCCCAGGAGGGCAGAGACCACAGGGCCAGAGGACCACGGTCAGGAAGAGATGCCCCTCGTGGCGGGGACACCATGGGAGCCCAGGAGGGCAGAGACCACAGGGCCAGAGGACCACGGTCAGGAAGAGATGCCCCTCGTGGCGGGGACACTGTGGGAGCCCAGGAGGGCAGAGACCACAGGGCCAGAGGACCACGGTCAGGAAGAGATGCCCCTCGTGGCGGGGACACTGTGGGAGCCCAGGAGGGCAGAGACCACAGGGCCAGAGGACCACGGTCAGGAAGAGATGCCCCTCGTGGCGGGGACACTGTGGGAGCCCAGGAGCACAGAGACCACAGGGCCAGAGGACCACGGTCAGGAGGAGATGCCCCTCGTGGCGGGGACACTGCAGGAGCAGTGCAGGCACCACGGCTCGTCGGCTGTGGCTTTAGCCTCTCACTGCAACCAGCGCAGGCGACATCTGCCCCAGAGGCAGCAGGAAGCATATGCCCCGAAGCGCCAGCACTCACGCCCTGTGCAGGCACTGGGTGGCCGGCCCTGGCTGGAGTGGTCCCTCCAGGGCCTGTCCAGGGCTCGGCCCCGACATACACGTGACCGAAAGGTCTCTGCTGGGACGCCATGGCACCCAGGAAGTGCCAGTCAGCAAACTCAGTCTGCAAACGCCAACACCACCCAGTCTTCATTTCACCTGTCACCTACAGATCCCTGCCGAATTATAAAAATATCTCACAAATGTCTGGATGTCAAAGGAAACGTCCTTCCCAACGGTCATATATCCCATGGCTGCCTCAGAGCCGTCTCCCGGGCTAGCGTGTCCTTGGTCCGCCTTTCAGGAAGTGCACCCGCAGGGAGTCCCACGTCAGCCTCAGGACGGCCTGCGTGGCCACTCTCACCTCATCGGCGACAGGAAGGTCTTGATGAGCAGCTTGGCCAAGGCCACACAGCTAAGGCATGGCTTCCACCTGTCACAAGTTTCCAGAAAGTTCTCTGAACTGCAAACCCAATTCTGACCAACTGTAATTACACCATTTCCAGATAACACCTCAATTCTGAGGCAGTGGAAACACACTGTGTACATATTCCATGTGACTCTGGACAGTAGTAAAGCAACCTGAGTTCAGTCCGGAGAACCCGGCGGGCGTGGGCAGCGCTGGCCCAGGGTGTCCTCGTGAGCACCTGCAAGGCTGTCCTTCCCTCCGCCTCGTCAGGGATCCAGCTCCACCCACCGGCGCTGTAACAGACGCAGGGCTCCGGAAATTCCACGAGTCCAGGCCAAGCTGCCTGTGGCCACCCAGGGCCCGACCTGCCCAGGCCCCCAGGAGGGATATTTCAAGCATCCATGCCCTCACACTGTAGGGTTGACCAGTGCCAGCCTCAATGTTCTGCAGGGCCACAAGGTCAGCGCACGACCCTGGGGGGCCCTGCCACAGGACAGTGAGGGTTCTGGCCAGGCTGCTCTGCCGTCTGTCCCTGGGACCCTGGGCATGGTGCCCGCTGTCGGGGTCAGTTTCCTCACTGCGCACACAGGCGGCAGCAGGCCTGACTGCAGGAGGCCCCAGCACCCACAGCAGCCGGCACTGCCCTTACACCGAGAACACAGCACCCAGGTCCCGCTGCTCAGGCCGGAAACTCCTGTCACACGAGCTTTTACTCATCTGGACTTCTGCTATTCCTGGGAGTGGCATCTGTGCTGAGGGGATGCTCAGCGTCTGCCGTCCCCAACCGCCTTGGCAGCCTCGGTCCTCCCAGGGGCCCTCACGGCCTGAGAAAGCCGCTGCCCAGATGTGAACCCGGCGTCCAGGACACGCAGGCCACACAGCACAGTGAATGAAGGGCAGGGCAGAGTTCCAGGGTCCATGGCCGGCCAGCTGCTGACCCTGCTTCCTCACTGTCCACCAGGGGTAGTGATGCTGGCACCAGGAGGTTGGCACCGGACAAGGTGGTACGTCAGCATCTGTTCAACACAGTAATTGCACTAGAGACTGTGGTCCATACGTCAGGATGGCAGGTGGGGGCTTCAACTCCGAGCTTGGGAAAACGCAGCTTTCCACCAGTAACACGCTCCAGCCCCCACAGCACAGCAGGGCATGGCAGACACCCCAGGCTGCTAGCGGCATGTACATCCATGTACAGTGAGCACACCCTGGCACCTACACACCTTGGTGGCCGCACACGGAAATGCCCAGGCCTGTGTGTGAAGGAGCCAGCACCAGGCTGGATGAGTCAGGACAGATGCAGTCAGGACGGATGCGGTCAGGACGGATGCGGTCAGGACGGATGCGGTCAGGACGGATGCGGTCAGGATGGATGCGGTCAGGATGTGGTCAGGACGGATGCGGTCAGGATGTGGTCAGGATGGATGCGGTCAGGATGGATGTGGTCAGGATGGATGTGGTCAGAATGTGGTCAGGATGGATGTGGTCAGAATGTGGTCAGGATGGATGTGGTCAGGATGGATGTGGTCAGGATGGATGTGGTCAGAATGTGGTCAGGATGGATGTGGTCAGGATGGATGTGGTCAGAATGTGGTCAGGATGGATGTGGTCAGGATGGATGTGGTCAGGATGGATGTGGTCAGGATGGATGTGGTCAGAATGTGGTCAGGATGGATGTGGTCAGGATGGATGTGGTCAGAATGTGGTCAGGATGGATGCGGTCAGGATGGATGTGGTCAGGATGGATGTGGTCAGGATGGATGTGGTCAGGATGGATGTGGTCAGAATGTGGTCAGGATGGATGCGGTCAGGATGGATGTGGTCAGGATGGATGTGGTCAGGATGGATGTGGTCAGGATGGATGTGGTCAGAATGTGGTCAGGATGGATGTGGTCAGGATGGATGTGGTCAGAATGTGGTCAGGATGGATGTGGTCAGGATGGATGTGGTCAGAATGTGGTCAGGATGGATGTGGTCAGGACGGATGCGGTCAGGATGGATGTGGTCAGGATGGATGTGGTCAGGATGTGGTCAGGATGAATGTGGTCAGGATGGATGTGGTCAGGATGTGGTCAGGACGGATGCGGTTAGGACAGATGGGGTCAGGATGGATGCGGTCAGGATGGATGCGGTCAGGACGGATGCGGTCAGGACGGATGCGGTCAGGACGGATGCGGTCAGGATGTGGTCAGGACGGATACAGTCAGGATGGATGTGGTCAGGACGGATGCAGTCAGGATGGATGTGGTCAGGACGGATGCAGTCAGGATGGATGTGGTCAGGACGGATGCGGTCAGGACAGATGGGGTCAGGATGGATGTGGTCAGGATGCGGTCAGGACGGATGCGGTCAGGACAGATGGGGTCAGGATGGATGCAGAGGCCTGTTGCTGGCAGCCGGCCTCTCCCGGTCTGGCTTTGAGGCTTCTCTGACAGGGCAGCTATTTCTGTGCTCTCCTGATCTTTATCTTTATTACATGGCTGCTGAGACACTTTGCCCAAGGTAAGCCTGTCTCAGTTCAACAAGGGGAGTTTCTGCAGAACACATTTGGTTATGCGTTTAATCACAGGTGCTGGGATAGCTACAAACACCGTAAAATTCAACATCCAGTGAAATATTTGGAGAACCCCTATGGCAACTTGGAAAACCCTGGGATTCTGAGGGACAGGGAACAGCTCACAGTGCCGGTAAAATCCAGAACTTTCTAGAAGGAGCTAAGCGCAGGATGACTGCCTGCTTGCCTGGGCCGTCTCAGCCAGAAAACCATGTCCCTGGAAGATGGGAAACTGGTTCCTTGATGCAGCAGAAAACACCGATTCTACCCCGAATGTACTTACTCACAAGAGAGAAAAACCTGCATATGTCAAAGAGAAATATTCGACGCTGGACACCAGCCTTTAAATATCCGCTTGACCCAGTGGCTTAAAAGCAGTTCCTTCTGAACTGAACAGAGAATCCCTGCGGAGATCAAAGGAGCCTCTGCTCGTCTGAAAGGGGCTGAGCTGGTTTTATGAAGCTCTGCTCAGGAGGCAAGGCCGTGGGGACTTCCCGCTGTATCTCAGGCTCCCCTGCCGAAGGCCTATTAGCGCCTCGTGGCTTCGGCTTTGCTTTGTCTCTATTTCCTCGTGTGCTAAGTGACACATCAACGTTTAGAATGACTGTTTAATACTGTGGAGGGAAAAGCTACCTTCTAAAATAATTACAGGCTGGGAGTGTAATTACGCCTGTAATCCAGCACTTTGGGAGGCTGAGGCAGGTGGATCACCTGAGGTCAGGAGTTCGAGAAACAGCCTGGCCAACATGGTGAAACCCCGTCTCTACTAAAAATATTTTAAAAATTAGCCAGGTGTGGTGGTGGGTGCCTGTAGTCCCAGCTACTCAGGAGGCTAAGGCGGGAGAACTGCCTGAACCCAGGAGACAGAGGTTGCAGTGAGCCGACATGGTGCCACTGCACCCCAGTCTGGGTGACAGAGTGAGACTCTGTCTCAAAATAAAATAACGTAATTGCTTTAAAGAGAGAGAGACGGAGTGGACGCTGACATTGCAGTCTCACAGAAAACCTCATAGTGAATAGTGCGTCTCTGCTTTGCACCAGGAGGTAGCCTGTGTTATCGCACAAAATATCAAAGTGAGCACTGCTGCAGCACAGCGACACTTCCAAACTTCCCGCTGTGTGTGGGACAAAGCTGTGCAAGGGAGCGATGGAGGGAAATGGAGACATGCCCACAGCCTGCAACCACGCTTGGGCAACGTCCGGGCCAGCAGCCCCGGAGCCCTGTGGAAGGCTGACTGCCCACGCGCCCTGCTGGCTGTGTCTCTGCCCGGCACTCTCCCCTCCCTTCCAGGCTCATTTGAGAGTTGCAGAGTTTGGGCTTCATTGCTGTCAACAGCGTGGGCTTATGAAACACGTTTCCGTGTGTCCACTGACGTCCCCATGATCCCAGGACCATTCCCTTTCAAACCAGTTCTGGGCTGCAGGGACTGGGGTGGATGAAAAGGAGGTGGAATCGCCAGCTGCCCCTGGCCAGGGGGTCCAGAGGTTTTGAGTGTAAATTGACTTTACTCAGAAGTCTGCTCTGTAGGCTGCACAGGCAGGCGCCACGCAGCTGTGGGGTGAAGGGTCTCAGCCTGTGGACGGGGCCAACCACATCCCTGAGTGAGACGCAGGCCGAGTTTGTGTCTGATGAGGTTCTGAGTGTTGCCCCAGGCCTCTGCTGGCAGGCTGAGTTAGTTGAGAACATTGAAGAAGAAACTCCAGCCTGACCACCAGCTGCAGGGCTGCTGGGCCCCACAGGGTCGTGGGGTGCCCCTTATGCTGTGCTGAAGTGCAGGATCCAAGAAGTTAAGAGACAGGACACTGAAGAACTGGTCAAGAGCAGCTGGACTTGGGGGGCCACACCACCTATGAGCGGAGACAGGTGAGGCCCCGAACATGCAGAAGCGTCTGCATTTATTAGATACAGGCAGGGGGAAGGGTCGTAAGTGAGGTCATCATCTATAGGCTTAGTAATAGGGCATACATAATCACGTGAGTCACAAGAGAGGGGGATACCCCATTATGTCACCTGTGCAGAGAGGTGGGCCGTGCCATGCACAGCAGTAGAGGGTCATGTACAGAAAAGGGGTCCACCCCCATTAGGTCACTGAGGCAAGGAGGTTCTTATCTGGGTGCAGGAGACTTAAAAGGATTTCTAATGGGAGGATACTATAAGCCACTGCAGTGGGAGCTGACAGACTTGTGCTCTTCTCTTAAGATATTTATGGGAGGATGATTTGAGCTAGCCCAGAAACGAGAAAAGACTGACAGGGTGTACAGCCACCGTGACTGGTCACACCAGAGGGGTTCTTCTCCCTCGGTTACTTCCAGGATCTCAGGCCTGAAGCCGACTTTCCACAGGAACTGGATGCAAGGTACCACAACTCCTCTATCAGGAGGAGAGGCTCCTGCTCCAAGCCTGCATACAGCATATGCCCTTCCAGGCAGGGACGCCAGCGCCGGGGTCTTTGGTTCTCGTCCTGGCCTGGCTGTTTTCCCACGTGCTGCTTCTGTTCTGTGACCGCTCTAGGCGTCCTCCTACTACAGACTACTGTATGGTTATATGGAAGGATTCTATAAATCAGCACTAAGTGTGTCAGTGCAGCTCCGACTACAGTACCTGTTTGAGTATATAGAAAGATTATATGGGACTAAGCATGCTAGATATAAGTACTAAGTACGGTTATATAAGCTGGATATATGGAAGCAGTCAGTTATGCTTCAGGCGATAATTCTATAAACTAATACGTGCTCATCTATAAAGAATCATAGAAAGGAAACAGCTGAGCAATAACACTAAAAACTAAGATATTTTCCAGGCACTAACAGTGAATGGGGTCTGGGCAGTTCCCCTCGCTCCGTGCCCATGGGGGGTGTTACCCACAACCAGCCAGTCACCTTCCCTGAGCCCTCAGGAGGCTCCCCGGATTTCGGCAGGGGCTGCACGCGGTAGGGAAGTGGCAGCGGGCCCTGGGCGTGCCGGGGCTGCAGGAAGAGCGGGAACCTTCGCCACCAGCACAGCCCTGAGCCGGGGCAGCAGGAGCCATCGTCTCTCCCGGAGGCCCCCGCCCCGCAGCCAGGACGCAGACCCGCGACCTGCCCACGCACCGGGGACCCTCCACCTGCCCAGCTCGCCTGCGAGCTCCTGGCCAGGGCCCGGCCGCCCCGCCCCGCCCAGCCCCCAGCAGGTCCCGGCGGACGCGGCCGAGAACTTCGGGGCTGCGCGTGGGGCCAGGAGCCCGGGAGCCCAGGCCGGACGCTCGGGGCGGGCGACAGGGGCAGGGCCCGGTGCGCAATCCCCAGCAAGCCTCGCCCTGCCCCACCCGCCCTGCCTCGCGCGGTCCCGGCAGGAAGGAGGGCTGCGTGGGGGTTCTCAAGGGAGGGCAGGGGTCGTGGGGCGCGGAGGTGACACTGGCGGACGTCCCGGCCCGCCCGGAACTCACAGTATACGAAGGCTAGGGCCTTCAGGAGCACGATCCGGGTCAGCCAGAAGGTGCCCGCGTGGAGGTGAGCCGGAGAGCCTGCAGTGTCACGACCCGGCGCGGGCGGCGACTCAGGCTCCGGGTCCGAGCGCCCGGTTTTCCGTTTCCTCAGCGACTCCTCGGGCGCCGCCATTGCTGGGCCGTCAGAGCGCATGCGCAGGAAGGGCGCACTCCCAGAGGCCCCGCCCACGACCGGAGGCCCCGCCTCTCCCTGTTCGGCCCTGCCCACCCCAGAGGACCCACCCACCCACCCGGGAGGCCCCGCCCACAAACCCAGAGGCCCCGCCCTCTCCAGCCGGCCCCGCCCCCGCAGAAAGCTGGTGCCCGGAGCCTTCGTCCCTCGCAGTCCCCGCTGGGCACTGCTGCGTGCGGTTAGGGCGCGGGGCTGGGTACCTGGGAGGTGGTGCGGATCGCCCGACCCGAGCTCACTGAGGCAGGCATGCACGCGTGCTTTCTGTCAGTCCGCGTTGCAGAGGCCCACGTGCCCTCCCCCAGCCAGGCGCCTTCTTCCCCTCCCAACCCTCTCCTGAGGAAGGTGGACTGTGGACACCCTTGCGGTGCTGCCACTGCGTGCCCCTGCCTCACAGCTGACCCTCCTTCCCACTCTCTACGGAGGGTGCTGGCGCGACCTTCGCAGCTAGCGAGACAGTAGGCAGGGCTGGGCCTGGAATGTAAAGGAACCCTAACCCCTTCCTCCCAGCCACAGAACCCTTCCACCTTTGCACAGCCCAGCTCCTGCCAGCACTGAGGACTGGACTTCAAGCTGTGGCAGAAGAGGGGGGCTCAGGACTTCGGAGGGAAAGAGTGACCGCTCAATGCCCCAAACAGAACCCGAAGGAGGATGCCAGCCACTCTACACTCTGATGACTGAACGGGAGTTCCAGGGGCTGCTCAGAAGTGGACGAGGCTGGAGTCACAGGGATTCCTTAGAGGAAAGAGAACAAGTGAGGCTGAAGTAGGCGCTGGAGACCTAGGGGTTATTGGATGGAAATCAGGAAGGGCTGATTTCTCCCTGTTTGTCAGAGCTCTTTACATATGAAAAGTCCTGTTCTTCTGTGTGTGTTGGAAATGTTTGTCCTGGTTTTTTGTTTTTGTTTTAACGTGTTCCTGTCTTTAGCCTCTCTAGTGTTCCTAGTGTTTTGGCCTATAAATTATCACCACTGGTATGGCCAAATGACCCATCTTTATTGCTTGTTCAATTACCTGTTTATATCTTCACCACCTGTAGAGTGAGCCTCGGGTGGGCAGAGACCGACTGTGGACATCGGGCCCCCAAATGCAGGCCTGACCGGCCATGGCCAGAGCCTCCCCATGTCACTGGGGTATAGCATATGTGTACAGCTTACGGTTTGATTTCAGTTTTCGTTTCCTTTCCATGAAAACGCCCCCTTAGGAGTCCAGCCGTGAAGTGGGACCCCAACATCCTCTCATGCTGGCCAAGCCTCTGGGCACGGTGTGTGCCTGAGGGCTGGGAGCCTCGGGGATCGCAGGAGCCATTGGCCCTGGCTGGCACCTGGCACCCAGGTCCCTCCACAGAGCCCACAACCAGCACCTCTCCTCATGGCCTGGGCCGCCAGCTTTGGAAGGGCCAGCACAGCCCCCACTGCTCCCCTCCTGAGTGGGGAACGGGACACCCCCGAACCCTTGGGTCATGCCTGCAGGGCGGGCCCTGTCTGGATGCCAGGCCTGCCGGGGGATGGACGGTGAGAGGGAGAGCCCTGCGTCAGGTGTGGCCCCGAGTCGTCCTCAGGTGGGGCAGCCCTCACAAGGAGCCTTTGTGCGCAGCTTCCCCTGCCGGGCAGAGCCGCTCTTCCCGCGAAGGGCACAATGGGGCATTGTGCAGAGCAGAAAAGGGCCCCTTGTTCCAGCTTCCAGCGCTCCAGGCTCCAGCTCTTCGTCTGCTCAGGGTGGGAGCAGCCAGCGGAAGGGTCTGCTGGGAGCTCCTGTTCTCTCTGAGCTCAAGTTTCCCTGGGAGCTTGCCCTCCTGGGACGCTGACCACAAGGGGTCCCATCCACGGCTTAGAATGGGTCCAGAGCAGGTCACCAGGGCAGGGCTCGGGCCGAGGAGAGGTGGACCAGCAGCTCTGTTTGTGCCCATTTCAGCCTGAATTTCATCAAAAGTGCACTGGGTTAGGATTTGGCCATAAGAAGGAATCCAGGAGCCAGGTGCGGTGGCTCATGCCTGTCAACCCAGCACTTTGGGAGGCTGAGGCGGGTGGATCACCTGAGGTCAGGGGTTCAAGACCAGCCTGGCCAACATGGTGAAACCCTGTCCCTACTAAAAATACAAAAAAATTAGGTGGGTGTGGTGGCACACTCCTGTAATCCCAGCCACTCGGGAGGCTGTGGCAGGAGAATCGCTTGAACCGGGGAGGCGGAGGTCCCAACGTGAGCTGAGATCGCGCCACTTCGCTCCAGCCTGGGCCACAGAGTGAGACTCCGTCTCGAAAAAATAAAATACAAAGGAATCCAGTTCAGACACATGTTACAACATGGACGAGCCTCAGAACATCAGGCTCAGTGAGACAGGACGGACGCCAAGGTCACGGGTCGTATGAGCCCATTTACCTGAAATGTCTAGAGCGGGCAAAGCCACGGGAAAGGAGGCAGGATCTGTGGTCCACGGCTGGGTGGGGCTGTGGGGATCGAACGTTTCACAGGTAGGACGTTTCCTTTTGGGCTGGTGAGAATGTTCTGGAACTAGGAGGTGATGGCCCAGCACGGCGAGGTGCCAAACGTCACTGAGGGGTTCTCTGGAACATGGAGAATTTCATGCTATGCGAACTTCACCTCAAATTTTAGAAAAGTAAAATGAAAACAAAAGGACAGCAGACAGCCCGCCCTGGTGCTTCAGGACCGCCGGAATACGCCGTGCCATTCACCCTCACTTCTTCGTCTATATTAAGGACCATCTAGCAGTTTAAAAATGACGTTTAGAAACAGATGTGTCTCATTCCCTAAGAAGGCACTTCACTTAAAAACGGAGGTTTCTCTGCAAACCCAGACAGAGCTGCAGCGCCCGGGAGAGGGGCCGGGTGGGGTCCCTGAGATGTCTTTCTTTCACCCTGCAGCTCACCCCACTGCGGCCACGGGCATGTGGGCTCTGGCCTGAGCGCCTCTCACCAACACGAGGCAGGAGGAGGAGGAGGGCATCCTGAGCGTGCCCCGTCAAGCAAAAACTCTTAAGAGAAAAAGCCGGGCCGACGAGGGAGAGGCCTGAGGGAGTGGAGATGAGGCTCGGCCACCCCAGGGCTGCCCGGTGCTGGGGCAGAAGAGGCTGAGAGGTGGAGGAGAGTAGAGAGGGAGGGAGGGGCTCCCCAGGGCTCCCCAAGAGCGCACAGGCTGAAGATGGGGCTGCCTCCCTGGAGACCCACTAACAAGGCTACCCTAGGTGGGACCCTGTCCCCGCCGTCCCAGCCTGCGCCAGCACAACCCCCGGGATCCAGGCACACACAAGCCCGCAGCTGGCCGCGCTCCCAGCAGCTGCGGACCAGCTTCACGGAGGAATGAGCCCGTCGGCACCTCGTCCAGCTGTCCCCCAGCACCCCGGCCTGGCAGCTCCCACTGCATTGGGGCCATTGTCCGTGGCGTGTGGTTGCAGCTGTCTCTGGCACCCACAGGAACCCAGCATGGGTCCAAGGCTAATCGTGCACCCTTCATTTACCCCCATTTTTCATGTCCTGAGTTCTGTGAATGGAAGGAGGCCCAGGACCCATCGATGCCAACATCTGTCATCTCCTTCTAGGAGGTCAGTGTGGGCAGATCCTATCCTGACTGTCCAGGGGCCACCCCCCCCCCACCACCATGTGAGGCTGGCAGGTGCGGGTGGGGGCTGAGCGAGTAGGTGTCATGCCATTTGCTGGCTGTCCTGGGACCATGACTCACAGACGGCTGTTCTGCTTGGCTCGCCCTGTCCTCTCCCTCCACCCTCAGCTCCAGGCCATGACTGCCCCCACCCCTACCCCCCAGAAGGAGACGTGGCTCTTCGTGACCCTGCAAGCCGGCAAGCCGTGGTTTCTAGGCAGAGCAGAAAGCGAAATGCCCCACGCGGTCACGTTGTCAGGTTGTAGAGCCCCACGCGGTCACGTTGTCAGGTTGTAGGGCCCCACGCGAGAAAACTAATGTGTGATATTTTTCTCTAGGAACCATATTCTGCACTGGAAAAAACCCTGGAAACTGCCTGGCCCAGAGGTCACAAACCAGAGGCCCGCCGGCTGAACCCTGCCCACAGCACAGTGTCACTGTAGCAGTCACCAATGGTCACAGTAACGCTGCGGAACAAACAGCCTCAGAGCCCAGCGCCGTGTGTCGCCAGGTGGTGCTGCCCAAGCCCAGGCCCCGAGAAAGCCAGGGCAAAAGCAGAGCTGGACCCACCCCTCTGCCCCTTCCTCTGAGCCTCGGAAGCAAGGCTTTGCTGAAGGCTCTCGTTTGAACCCAGGCTGCGGAGGAACCACTCCCTGCTCCCACCTTGCCCCTTGTACCCACCTGAGGGCATCTTAATTAAACCTTCCTTCCCTACATTCAGAAAAATAAATACTTTGGAAATAGCAGAGACATTTTTACAGGGTGTCTTTTAATTTGCATTTGGCACTAATGGGACTCCGGAACATTCCATCCTGGCAGGGGAGGTGAGGGTCTGAGCGGCCAGAGCCCATCTGGAGAAATGGGTTTTTCTTCGTGGCATGCTTATGTGAAGCCACCATTTTCCCACCTGGTTATCCTTGAAACGGGGCTCCGCGTTGGGAGGTTTCAAATGCGGACGTTCTGGGCAAGGAGCCTCGAGGAACCTGAAGGCTGAGCTTGGATGGACAGGCACAGGTCTTGCAGCCGAAGTAGGCACAGAGGCTAATTTTCTTGAGTCAGTCCTCTCCTGCGGGTGGGCTGAGACAGCCCCCCAGGCCTCGTCCCTTCTCACTGGAGCTCAGCCCCCAGTGCCTGGGCCGGGGATGGGCTGGGGGCTGGGGGGCAGGGGAGCCAGGGCCTGGCATCACACAGTTCAGGTGTCTGGTGTCAGACGGCACCCTCCCACGCAGGGCACAGAAACCCACCTCAAGCCTGTGGGATTTACCGCCACCAATGTAAGCGTCCAGGGAAGGCGTCGTCTGACTTCAGGTCTCCAGCCCCACCCCAGGCTCAGTGTCCCTTGGTGCTTACCTCTCCTTGGCTGCTTGGAGCCCCAGGGCCCCTGCCTGGGATGTTTTGTTGCTGCAGAAGGACCCCTGCCCACTGTCAGACAGCAACCCCCCCACTGAGAGTGGAGACAGACAGGGCCCAGCCGGAAGCTTGGGGACCCGCTCCCAGCCTGGAGTGATGGACGCTGAGCAGCGGGAGCCACAGCTGTTCCCGACACATCCGTGCCCTGGTGTGCAGCTGTGGCTGGGAGCAGGCAGCGCTGGCCCCCACCCTTCAGTCTGAGCATTGCCTGCTCCCCGAATCCCTTCCACATGACAGCAGCCGGGACGGGGGTCCCCAGCAGTCAAGGGAGGTTCACGGCTCAGGAGGCTCCCGGTGCATCAGGGGAGTGGGCGGTGGAGACGGGGAGGGCTGGGCTGGAGACGTTCGCCCTCCGTGGAGGCCCGGGCATCAGGAGCAGCAGGAGGACGTCTGGGCCAAGAAAGGCTCACTGAGTGCTTTTCCACTGCCCTGTGTGCATGGGAAGCTTAAGGCACAGACAAGGCCAGTTCTCAGGCAGGCGCCACCCCAACCAGCGGGCCAGCCTCAACCCAAACCAGAACTGTGCCCCGCTGGCACTGTCAGCACCCGAGACAGCTAAGTGCAGGGGCCGAAACGCTACCCAGGGCTCCAAGTGTGCGTGGCCAGGAAGCCGACTTGGGAAGGGGATCTTGAGAGGGGCCCTGCAAACCCCTCGTCTGCCCTAGAGACCCGTGGGTGGGTGGGGCCTTTCCCAGCTTCTGCTCACAGCCTGTTGGGCCCAGCCTGTAGTCTGTCTGTCTCTGCCAGACCAGCAGTCATTAAAATCACCAATTAATGTCCCAGTTCATGCCGGGATGCTGCCAACTGCCCCACGGGTGCTCGGGATGCAGGGGCTGGGAGGCCCAAGCCAGGGCTGTGCACACATGGGATGCCAGAGGGTTCACGCCCAGCCCTGCCTGCACTTCTTACAGACTGCACAAAAGACAGCCTGCTGCAGGAGGAGGGCTGGTGGGGGGCAGACAGTGGGGGACAGGGGAGGACAAGCAGGGAGGGACAGAGGGGGACAGGGATGGGCAGGGAGGGACGGAGGGGGACAGGGATGGGTAGGGAGGGACGGAGGGGGACAGGGATGGGTAGGGAGGGATGGAGGGGGACAGGGATGGGCAGGGAGGGATGGAGGGGGACAGGGATGGGCAGGGAGGGACGGAGGGCGACAGGAATGGGTAGGGAGGGACGGAGGGGGACAGGGATGGGCAGGGAGGGATGGAGGGGGACAGGGATGGGTAGGGAGGGATGGAGGGGGACAGGGATGGGCAGGGAGGGATGGAGGGGGACAGGAATGGGTAGGGAGGGATGGAGGGGGACAGGGATGGGCAGGGAGGGATGGAGTGGGACAGGAATGGGCAGGGAGGGACGGAGGGCGACAGGAATGGGTAGGGAGGGATGGAGGGGGACAGGGATGGGCAGGGAGGGATGGAGTGGGACAGGGATGGGCAGGGAGGGATGGAGGGGGACAGGGATGGGCAGGGAGGGATGGAGGGGGACAGGAATGGGTAGGGAGGGATGGAGGGGGAGGGGAAGGATGGGCAGTGAGGGACAGAGGCCTCTCCAGGGTGGCATTTCCCTGGGCAGCCCTGCTTTCTTCTTGGGCCCTGGGCCCAACACACAGCACACACACACACACACACACACACACACCCATACACACCACATATATACAACATACACCACACATATACACTGTATAGACATCATACACCCACACCCCACACCCTACACACACACCCAGCACACACATCACACGTCATACACATGCACACCACACACACACCTCATGCACCCCGTAAACACATCATACACACGCACACCACACCCATGCCGCGCACAACCTGGGGCCCTCCACACACCACACACACACCACATACAGATGCATACAATACACACACCTCATACGTGCACCCATACACATACCACACAAACACACACGCATCTGTTCAGCATCCCCAGGAGCCACAGGTAGGGCAGAGGGTCTCTGGTCTGGAAGTGCCCCCCCCAGGCCATCCCTGCCCCATCTCATGGGCAGTGCCGCCTTCCCCTCACACTCTTTTCTGCAGCTGTCCTTGGCGCCCAGGCCAGGGCGTGTGGGGCTAGGAATGGGGTCTCCACCAGCCCTCCACGCCCAGGGCTCATGGCCAGGGAACAGCCCTGGTCCAGGTTCCCCATCAGGTCCTCCCGCTGAAACCACACGGCCCATTAGCCAGGGTGAGGTCGGGGCGGGTGGGGTCATGCAGACAGGGTGGAGCCGGCCCCAGCTGAGGGGAAACAGGGGATGAAGGGTGCAGGTCCCCCTACATGAGGACGTGGGCCCATCAGGTGGACTCAGAGGTGGCTCCCATGGTTACCCCTCCACTCTCAGCCCCCAGGTCCCCTGATTTGGCTTCCCCAGGGAACATGCTAGCTTCTCCCTGCAGGAGGTGGGAAGCTTCAGGGCTCAGCTTAAATGACACCCAAGATGCTTTTCCGGACCACACTTCCTGAAGTCCCTGCCTCTGACAGGCACTTTTGGAGTTACCTGCTGCCTGCCTCCCTCCACAGGGCCGGCGTCTGCGGGGCAGAGGCTGCAAGGGTGGTCTGGCCCCCTCCTGTGTGGGAGAGCGCATGGCACACTGCAAGTGCTTATTCAACACCTGGCAGCACTCAACGCACCACGACACCTACCTCTCTGAAAGCTCCGTCCCCGCGTCCACTCAGGGCCTAGCGGCTCCCACCCACAGGGGACAAGGGCATTTTCCTGGGGACTTCAGGGTGGAGCAGAGACAACTCTGGAAGGAGGGCTTCAGGACACCACCCTGCATGGGGACCCTCACCCCCATTCCGCCCTCCCAGGAGGGAACCAACATGTCCTCAGCTGGCGTAGGGCCCCCTGCCACCCAGAGACTCCCCACCTCCCCACCCCCCAGCGGCAGCCTGTACGCCCAGCAGTACCTCCCCTGGTGGCCACCACAGCCTGAGGGAAAGGCGCAGGCACTGGTGGGCCCCGAGACAGGGCCACGGATGCACAGACCACTGTGCCCCAGGTCAGTCCCTGGGTGCCCCACACAGTCTCCCTTCCTCTGGGGGCCCTGGAGTCCCCCCATCTGTGTCCCAGGGATTGAAGCCTCCGTGGTGGGTGGGGAGCTGGGAAGAGGCCGCCCTGCCTGCCTCTTTCTTTTCCTTGGTAAAGAGGAGCTCTCCATAGAGGCCCTCACCTGCATGGCGTGCGGAGCCCAAGTGGGCGGTGTCTGCTCTCCCAGGGGCAGGTAGCACAGTGTGGGCCAGGCCCCAACCTCACTGCCCCCACTTCTGCCTGCCTGTGTCCCAGGCCTAACAGACGAGTCCGTGAGTGCCCAGGCTCTGTCTCCACCGGCAGGACCCAGAAGTCCTCCTTCCTGCACCAGGGATGCTCTGAGGGCCATGGGAGGTGCGGGACCCCGAGTGGAGGGCAGGGCCTCCGGGGAGAAGGGGCACTGCAGATGGAGGTGTGGGTCTTCCCTGGCAGGTGCCAGGGCCAAGCAGCCGGTGGGTGGGGGGGAGAGGGCAGGCCGTACTGGCAGCCAGCTCCCCAACTGCGACGCATGGAGCCTCCCAGCGCGCAGTCTGCCTCCCCAGCGCTTCCTCTGACCTGGCCAGGGGTCTGCCCACTTCCAGAGATGAGGCCCTCCCCTCCCGGCAGGTGACAAGGCCCTCGCTCTTCAGCCCTGAGGCCAACGCTTCCTCCAAAGGCCCTGGGCCCTCAGCTCCCCGTGCTGGGGCTGGCTCGGGTTGTTTCCAAGACAGGACAGCAGGGGCCCCAGGGCCCCAGGGCCCAGGCCTCCTCCACCTGCAGACGGGGGCGGGCGGCCGCTGGGGGCACCAACTCTCCACAGTTGGGGCCAACTCTTGCCAAGCCAGAGTCAGGGTAGGAGGCGCCTCCTGCGAGGTTGGTGGAAGCCCCAGGTTCGAGCGGCGCGCGGGCGGGACGCGGCACCATGACCCCCGAGTTTCCATCTGCACTGTTCTGGTAGGGGACCAGCTCCTGCGGGCAGGACCGGGGACACGGCGTGGCTCGGGGGCTGCGGCGGCCACCAGCCCTGGCGTGGACGCTTTAGGGGCACCAGCGCGTTGGATCACTCGGGTTTCGCGGGCCGCAAGCTCGGAGACGCGCGTGTCCCGCGTGGTCCGCTTCATCAGGAATTGCGTAGCCCCGTCGCCTCCCGCGCGTTGGTTGAAAGAATCCGAGCCAGCCTCGGGGAGCCAACCTCGGGGACGGCCGGGCCCGAGGCCACCTCTCGAGGGCAGCCTTGGGCAGGGACCCGAGCAGCGGCCGGGCGCTCGCCTAGGCGAAAAGTAGCCTCTCCGACCCCGCGGTCTCCACCAGGGCGGCACACCCCGCCCTCTCCCCTCCTCCGCAGGCGCCCGGGGCGCAGAGGCTGGGAGCGGCCTCCGCCTCTGCCGGACCACCCAGGGCCGCCCCGCCGGAGGGCCTCCCCGCCCCCGAGCCCTGGGTCACGCCCGGAAGGCCCGGGGCCCCCGCGTCCGGCCACGCCATCCGCCCGGCGGCCCCAGGGACTCAGCGCCGGGGTCAGCGCAGGCCCCGCCCAGCGCTCCCGCCCCTCCAGCTGCCTGGCCCCTGGGGCCGCGCCCCCGCCGGCGTTCTCCGGGTTCGCACCCGGATGGGGAGGGAGACCCCGGGCTCCTCCAGCTCCAAGCCGCCGCCCCTGGGCGCGCGTTACCTGGATGTGCGCTGCCCGCAGACTCTGCACGAGCTGGGGGTGGGGGGGCTCCTGCCCTCGCGCCGACCCTACGAGCCGGGAGCCCCGGCTTAGGCGCCGCGCGGCGGAACCGACCCTGCCCTGGACCGCAGGCAGCAGCTGACCCCAAGCCGCTGTGCCTGTGTGTGTGTGTGTGTGTCTGTGTGTGTGTGTGCGCGCGCGCGCCCGTGTGTGTCGGGGAAGGTCCGGAGAACTAGGTCGGGACAGGGAGCGGACTCCCAGGAGCCGCGCGGCGCCCGCACTAGAGAGGGAGCGCCGGAGACCCCCCTGCACCCACCCGGCCTCCCTGCCCCTCTTCCCTTCCCGGGGCTCCGGAAAGGGGAGCTCCAGGCGTGGGGCGCCCGGCCCACGTGGTGCGGCGCCGGGCGGGGCGGGCGGAGGCGCGGTGAGAGCGGCGGCGCGTTCTTTATGGGTGGGGGGGCGGGGGCGGGGGCGGCCGGGCTCCGCCTCTGGGGGGGAGAGGGGCGCGCTCCACCAATGGGCAGCCGGGCGGGGGGCGGGGTCGCGGGGCCGCCGCTTAAAGAAACTTGTTGCCGGTCCACGAGCGGGAACCGAGCCTCGGCGGCGAGGGACGAGGATCGGGCTACCGCGAGGCGACGTCGGGTCCCGGAGCGGCCGCAGGGCAGCCCCGGGCGCCGGCCCCGGTGCGCGTCTCCCGTGCGCGCCCCTCCGCGCGCGGCCCCGATGCTGGACATGAGCGAGGCCCGCGCCCAGCCGCCCTGCAGCCCGTCCGGCACTGCCAGCTCCATGTCGCACGTGGAGGACTCGGACTCGGACGCGCCGCCGTCGCCCACCGGCTCCGAGGGCCTGGGCCCCGCAGGGGGCGCAGCGGGGGGCGCCCGGGGCGACACGGCGGAGGCGGTGGACGAGCGCTTCCCGGCCTGCATCCGCGACGCCGTGTCGCAGGTGCTCAAGGGCTACGACTGGAGCTTGGTGCCCATGCCAGTGCGCGGCGGCGGCGGCGGCGCGCTCAAGGCCAAGCCGCACGTGAAGCGGCCCATGAACGCCTTCATGGTGTGGGCGCAGGCGGCACGCCGCAAGCTGGCAGACCAGTACCCGCACCTGCACAACGCGGAGCTCAGCAAGACGCTGGGCAAACTGTGGCGGTGAGTGCCCTCGCCCCGGGATCGGGAGTCGGGACCCAGGCCTCCCGTGGTCTGGGACTTCGAGCGGGGCCTGGAGGGCTCAGGGCTAGCGGGGGGTGGCGGCCGCACGCAGGCTCCGGGCTCTGCACCCGGGGCGGGTGCCAGGGCGGCTCTCCGTGGAAAAACACCCTCTAGCCAGCCAGGGTTCGGCGCCAGGAATGGGGGTCCAGGTCCGTGGAGGGCAGCGCCTGGGGTCCGCACCCTCGTGGTGGGTGGACTCTCGAGCCAGTTCTCCTGGCGGGGAACACCCTGTGGAGGGCCATGGCTGGTACCCCGAGGTGCCCCCCGGCCGCTGCGAGTGGTCCCAGCCCCGGGAGGCCCGCCGGGCACGGAGCAAGCTGCATGCGGCTCTCTGGAGGCGCCCCGTCCTTAGAAAGGGCTCAGCTCCTCCGGCTTCTGGACCACGCTTGGGGAGGGAGTGGGGCAGGCGAATGGGTGGGCGGCAGGGCCCTGCAGCTTCTCCCTCTCCTGGACACCCTGTGCCCTAAACAAGGAGGGCAGGAGTGGAGACGGCAGGCGCGCTCTGTGCACGCCTCGGAGCGGTGGAGCTGGTGCGTTTTCCGGAAAGCAGGACTGCAGAGGGGAGAAGCTGTTGCTCAGGACAGGCCGCCCCGACCAAATGTCGTCCACTTGGGTTTAAATGGATGTCTTGGTTTGGGGCCCTGGTTCCCGTATCCTGCTCCTCACCTGGCAAACGGGAGCTTGGGGCTTGCATATCTGCGCCCTCCACCTCTGTCTGGATCTAGGGCGCAGCCACGGGGCTCTGTGGACCGCACAGCCCCTGCTCCCCCAAGTCCCGCCGCGCAGGCGGTTGGTGGAGAGCCTCAGGAAGAGTCCCAGGGGATGTGTGTCCTGAGGCTCAGGGAGGATGGGCCCCTGGGCCCTGCCAGCACTTCTGGATGTGTAGGAATGGAGGGACAGCATGCCCAGCTGCCCGCTGGAGGCCGGCACCGTTCCCGGGAAGCCTCGCTTTTGTCCACCGCCTGCTGCGTCCTGCCCGCCTCCCCCGCCTCCCTTAGAAAGCCCCAGAGGGAGGGAACAACGGGCCGGAATTGGGGGAAGTAGGAGGAGGAAGGCCGGGAGGTTTGGGGCTCGTTCTTGGCCGTGATAAGCATACCACCCTCCCCGAGACAGGCTCCGGGGGCTCCCGAAGTCCGGTTTTCCCAGAGGGGCGTGGTGCCTGGTGCCCGGGGAGGGCGGGGGGGGCCTCCGGAGCCTGCGGCGGGCGGGTTTCCCTGGTCAGAGCGCCGCGGCCCCCCGCTCTGCTGCCGGCTCCCTGCGCCGTGTGCGCTCCCGCCGGCCGCCCCGAGGGCACCATGGGCGCCCTGGCCATCCCCGCCTCTGCCCTGTGCTGCAGTTTGCTGAGCGAAAGCGAGAAGCGGCCCTTCGTGGAGGAGGCCGAGCGGCTGCGCGTGCAGCACAAGAAGGACCACCCGGACTACAAGTACCAGCCGCGGCGCAGGAAGAGCGCCAAGGCCGGCCAGAGCGACTCAGACTCGGGGGCCGAGCTGGGACCCCACCCGGGCAGTGGTTCCGTGTACAAGGCTGACGCGGGGCTGGGAGACGCGCACCACCACGGCGACCACACAGGTGGGCTCCAGGCCCTCAGCGTGTCCGAGGGTCCCTGGTGCGGGAGGCAGCCATGGGGTTTCTGGGTGACGATGGGGTGATTGACGGTGTAGGGGCAGGCGCCTTCGAGAGAACCGGGCCTTCCCCGGGTCCCCTGAAAAAGCACCCAAGGCCCCGGCCTCCTCTGTTTTTGGCGCGGAGTGACCTGCTTAGCATCCTCCAGTGCTGAGGGCCTGACAGCTTTGCTTGGCCGGGGCCGGAGAGGTGGCGTTTTCAGCCAGACTCAGCTGAATGCAGGCTCCTCTTCCCACACCCAGCCGCTGCCCACAGGACGCTCAGCAGCCCCAGCTTCAGGGCCTGGCTGACAGGGTGGAGTCCTGCTGGGGGCCTCGGTCAGGCTGGCTGGCGCCCACCAGCCTCGGAGTGCTTAGATGACCCGGGAAGGAACAGGGTCTGTGTGGTTCCCGATCGCCCCGTAAATGCCAGCTCTGGCCAGGCTGGCCCTTTTGCCTCTGCCCCCCCACCAACCACCTTGGTCTCTGGGAGGGGCCTCGGGTCTTCCCAAAGCACAGCACTTCACAGAATTTCTCGGCCGCGGAGTGAAGTCTGGGTCTGACTTTGCTGGAATTTCTGGGAATGTAGAGAAACAAACAGCCGTTGATCCCCCTCTGGCAGTTCGAGCTGGCGTTCCTCCCCTCCCAGACTCGCCGGCCCCACCCGCCCCACAGAAGGGGCATTCATCCCTGACGCCCGCTCTCCCGTCCCCAGGGCAGACCCACGGGCCGCCCACCCCACCCACCACCCCCAAGACGGAGCTGCACCAGGCGGGTGCCAAGCCGGAGCTGAAGCTGGAGGGGCGCCGGGCGGCGGACGGCGGACGCCAGAACATCGATTTCAGCAACGTGGACATCTCGGAGCTCAGCAGCGAGGTCATGGGCACCATGGACACTTTTGACGTCCACGAATTCGACCAGTACCTGCCCCTGGGCGGCCCTGCCCCGCCTGAGCCCGGCCAGGCCTATGGGGGCACCTACTTCCACGCTGGGGCATCCCCCGTGTGGGCCCACAAGGGCGCCCCGTCGACCTCCACATCGCCCACCGAGACGGGCCCCCCTCGGCCGCACATTAAGACAGAGCAGCCGAGCCCTGGCCACTACGGCGACCAGCCCCGAGGCTCGCCCGACTATGGCTCCTGCAGCGGCCAGGCCAGCGTCCCCCCTGCCGCCCCCACCGGCCCCTTCACCGGTGCCCAGGGCGACTACAGTGACCTGCAGGCCTCCAGCTACTACGGCGCCTACCCTGGCTACGCGCCTGGCCTCTACCAGTACCCCTGCTTCCACTCGCCACGCCGGCCCTACGCCTCGCCCCTGCTCAACGGCCTGGCCCTGCCGCCCGCCCACAGCCCCACCAGTCACTGGGACCAGCCGCTGTACACCACCCTGACCAGGCCCTGAGGGTCCCTCCGCGGGTGGGGGGGGACTTGCAGGCGTTGGGGGGGGGCAGCCTTGTCACGGCCTGGACAGCCCAGCCTCCGAGCCTCCCGGCGTGCATGGCAAGGTCAGGAGGGGCCCCAGTGGCCAAGCTCGTCAAGTGCCTGCTGACGTCTGCAGGGAAACCTGCTTGCCGCCCGCCCGTGGTCCTCAGCCTCCAGATGGCCACGCCTCCGCCGAAGGCGCACTCCCTCTCCCTTCTCTCTCTCTCTTTGAGGTGGCCGGGGATTATTCCACAAGGAAGGGCCACCGTTTGGTCCCTTTTCTATGAGGACTGGAGGCACTGGCACTTGGGTTTGTGTCTCGGTGGAGGAGTAACGGCAGAATGGCCCCAGGACCAAAGGAGGGGGCACTGGGGGGCCTTGGCTGTGTTCTGGGGGCCAGGCCAGCCTCGGCGCTGAGATCCCCGGCACGCACAGCCACATTCCCTCCGTGACAGGCGCACGGGCTGTCCAGGGCGTCGGTCCACAGACCCTCCAGGACACGTCCTCTGGAGCATCTCGGGAACTGCCTGTCGGGTCCGAGGCATCTCCTTGCTGGCCGAGTTCGCCCACACAAGGTCTGGCTGTGATTAACACGTCTCTCTTTTATTTTTACGTTTTTGATAATTTTTATTTTTGAAGCTTAAATGTGTTTCTTTTGAAAGCTGTTAAAGATCTATTTATGTTCTGTATTATTTTATCTTTAATTAATAAGGTACTTCGGGCAAAGCGTAGAATTTAGGACAGGGTGGAAGCCGGGAGGCCGCCCTGGAGGTCCGGCAGGAGACGCGGCTGCAGCCGTGCTGGGCTTTTGGGAGGCCGCCCTGGAGGTCCGGCAGGAGACGCGGCTGCAGCCGTGCTGGGCTTTTGGGAGGCCGCCCTGGAGGGCCTGGGGGTCCCAGGGTCTCTGGGAGGCCTTGAGCTTGGCAGCCGAAAATTCGAGGGAGGAGACGGGCATTGCTTTTCAGCATCTCTGATCAGGTCGAGATGCCCCAGCACCCCATGTCAGGTTGCGGTTTGGGGAGTGGGAATCCATCGCCGGCCACAACTGTGCCACGTGGCACAGAACACAGGAATTCCTGGGAAGTGGTGGCTTCGGAAGTGATCTCGGCTCGCGGGCACCAGGTGCCACCTACCAAGCTGTGAAACTAAACCTTCCCCGCTCGACGCTGTGAGGGCCTTAGCTGTAGAGGAGTAAGACCTGGTCCACCCACTCGCCCTCCCTCCGTGCTTGGCGCCTCCTCCACAGAAACTTGTGCCTTTAGACTCTGTAAACTTCAACACACCCGCGAAGTTGCTTCTTTTTACTTTTTCTACTTTTCTTACCTTTTTGTAGAAAAAAAAAAATGTCTCTGCATCTCTCTACTTCCCTGGGGGTGGGAGCGGGGACAGCCGCAGACCCGCGGTCACGCAGCGTCTCCCGGGCCCGGGGTTGGGAGGACGCGCCCTCACTTGCCTGTGGCCTTCGCTGCTTTCTGACCAAGCAACGCTAACTTTTGTACAGATCGATTTGATAAAATTAAACAAAGTGCTTTTTATGAGCGTGGGCTGCATCTTGTGTGTTGCTTTGCGTGAGCCTGGGGCTCCCAGGGCGAAGGTGCCCAGCAAAGGCAGGATCAGGCCGTGCCACGTGGCTGCCGGCCTCACCCCAGGGCCCTCTGTGTCGGGCAGCCAGGAGGGCTGGGCCCAGAGTGGCAGGGGCAGCCCGTCGTGCCACGAGGCGCCAGCAGGCTTCCGTCTGAGCTGAAACACCCTTGAGGTTCTCAGCCTCGGGGAAGGGAAGGGAAGGGAGTTCCTCATCTTCCTTCTTGGAGGGCCTCCTCGGCAGGCAAAATGGGTCCAGATGGGCCCGATTCGGGGCTGTGTTTTCCCTCCCTGAGCTGGTTTCTGGGTGGCTGTGCAATGCCGGGAAGCCAACGGCATCTTTTGGGCTTGGCACGGAGCCAGCCTGGGATGAGAGCGGCCCCAGGAGCCGGCAGAGCTGTCTGGTTGGAGGGAAGTTTCTAGGGAGAAGATGGTTGTGGGAGCGACAGCCAGTGAAGGGCAGCCGGCCTCTGTGCCAGGCCTCCCGGGCACCCGCGGCCGGTGCGGGGGTGTCTTGGTGCTGGGGGCCACCGCCCCTGGCGTGCAGAGACTCAGCTTCTCAAGGCGGTGGGGGAGGATGTGCTTCTCAAAAGAACCAGAATTCAAGAGGCAGCTGCATCTACGATTTTAATGGGGCGGCCTGGGTAGGGGCACCCACCCCGTCTCCTTGCCCGCCTGGCTCCCCGCCCCTCACCCTGCAGTGGGGATCCCGTTCTGGGGCCTGCCAAGAGCCTCGGGGGGAGGGGCTCTCCTGATTTACGAGGGTTCCCAGGGGGTGGGGTGTGCCAAGCCCTGCGGCGAGGAGGATGCTGGGGGGGGGGGGCTGCGGAGAGCAAGGTTCACAGACACCAGCCGCCGCCACGGAACCAGCGCAGCCCATCCAGCCAGGGGCTGTCCAGGCTCACACGCCCCTCACAGCCCACACGTTGATACCCTGGGACTTGCTTTGGGGCCTGCCAGGTTCCCAGGGGCTAGAGGCGCTGCCAATTTTGTGTGGACTTGGTGGAGCTGCTTCAGTTAACTCCTGGGGTACCGGGCCCTGTGTCTCACCGGCGTGTGGTGGGGTGGGAAAGTCCCATGGCCCCGTCCCCGGGAGTGTTCCTGTGGGTTTTCTTGTATGTGAGTTTTGTGAAGGTCAAGGAGTGTCCATACCCTGCCTGGCTGAGGGGTGAGCGGACACCTCCTCCCCCTGCAGGGCCCCGCCCTTTGCCCCTACCTCTCCGGGGGTCCCGGTCTGGGAGGGCTTGTGGCTTGATGAGCCCAGGGACAGGGGTCCTGGGAGTCTCCAGGCACTGGTCCCCATCCCCCAGCGCTGCATGGAGGAGGCGGCTGGAGCCGGTGCCCTGGGGGTCAGGCCGCTCTGCCCGGGTCTCCAGCCCGTGCGGTTTTTGCTGGAGACCCCATTTCTAGCTGCTCCAGGCCTGCTGGGGCTGCAGCTGGAGGCCAGGCTGACGACGTAGTTTCCGAGCTGACCTCGCCCCGAGCCCAAGCTTCCCTGCGCCCTCCCGAGAGCGCTGCGTCCCAGGGCAGGCCGGTCAGGACAGTTCCTCATTTTCCACGTCCTCACCCTCAGCAGAGGGCCTTGCCTCTGAGCTCGGCCGAACAGAATGCCCTGTTCAGCCCCAAAAGGGGAAACGCAGTTGGTGACCCGCCCTGGATTCTGATAGCCTGGAAAAGTCCCTCTGGTCTTCCTAGGACAGAAGTGGCTTGAGGGGCAGGTTATCATTGGGGTGTGAGTTCACAGCCATATGGCTGTTCCTTCCCAAGAGGGCCCTGGTCCTCCCCGAAGCTGCCAGGGAGAGGCCTCAGGCCCCACTCACCTGCCTCTCCTGGGCGTGAGATTCAGGCCCCGCTCTGTCTGCTATGGCGTTGGGCCACAGTCAGGGACTGTCGGTACGGGGTGTCAGGGACCCGCGGTCCTGGGCTGCTGTGTGGACCCCAGTCTTGCCTCCCCAGCCCAGGACGAACGACCTTTCTTGACGCGATCTGTAGCTGCTCCAGACCTGCTGGGGCTGCGGCTGGAGTCATCGGGCTTGGGGGTCGTGTTTCCGGGCGGTGAGGCCAAGGCCACCAGACTCCAGACAACCCCCAGACACCTGTGTGTACACCCTGACGGCCAGGGGTACATCCCACCGAGCTTCACAGCAGACCCAAGCCAGTCAGGACCCGGTCTCCGCAGCGAAGCCAGCACTTTGCCCAAATCCCTCCAAAGTGTAGACCCCAGATGAAGGGGATGTCTGGTCCCCACGACTCAGGTAAAGAAGCAGCCCTGAGGGAAGGGGACCCAGCCCAGCGCCGCCGCCGAGCCTCACCCAGGCCCTTCCTGCAGGACCGCAGGCGCTTCAGGCAGGTGACGGAAGCCAGAGGCTCAGATCACCTGCCGCCCAGGCCCTGGTTCTCTCTCCTGGGGCCAGAGGCCCCGCCCCTGCTCCCCACCGCCTGGCTCTGCCGGCCCAGTCCTGAGGCCGCTACAGACAAGGCGGGCTGTGGCCTCCTGATCGCCCACTGCCCCTCGGCTGCCCAGGAGCTGCAGAGACCCACCTGGGCTCCCTACACCCTGGGAGCCCCAATATTCCCAAGAGCTTGGGAAAGAAAGGGGAGCGGCCGTCCCTGCGCCTCCCATCCATCTTTCGGAGATGTCCCCGGACGGCCCCAGCATCCCCTCATTCCAGTGTCCTCCATGTTCTACACGGAGCATAGACTGTGTCTCCAGGATGGGCTGTGGGAGCTGTGGGGCTCCCAGCGTGGCGGGAGTCCTCGGAGGAGGGGGCGGGGGGGCCCCTGCGTGCGCAGGAAGGCTGTCCTGGAGCAGGGTTCCTGGCTGAGCCCGGTGTCTGCTGCTTCTCAGGGGTGTTGGGGCAGGTGGCTTCCTGCGGGGCCTCAGCTTTCTCACCTGTGCAATGGGAATGGCCCTGAGGAACTTGGTGAGACCAGGACCTCCCCCCACAGTACCCCCCCAGGCCTTTGATGGTTTTATTACTGCCTCAAGCCACGCCACGACACTTTTGTTTATCTGCAAAATGAAGCAGGTTTTGTAGCAAGAAAATCAAGTGAAACTGGTGAAGAAGGTGCCGGCCTCCTCCCCAGCCTCGCCCCCGGGACTCAAACCCAGCGAGCCTCCCTCCCGCGGCCTCCTCCCCAGCCTCGCCCCCGGGACTCAAACCCAGCAAGCCTCCCTCCCGCGGCCTCCTCCCCAGCCTCGCCCCCGGGACTCAAACCCAGCGAGCCTCCCTCCCACCGGCCTCCTCCCCAGCCTCGCTCCTGGGACTCAAACCCAGCGAGCCTCCCTCCCGCCGGCCTCCTCCCCAGCCTCGCTCCCGGGACTCAAACCCAGCGAGCCTCCCTCCCGCCGGCTTCCTCCCCAGCCTCGCCCCCGGGACTCAAACCCAGCGAGCCTCCCTCCCGCGGCCTCCTCCCCAGCCTCGCTCCCGGGACTCAAACCCAGCGAGCCTCCCTCCCACCGGCCTCCTCCCCAGCCTCGCCCCCGGGACTCAAACCCAGTGAGCCCTCCTCCTGCTGTATCTGGTAAATCCACACAGCTTCCCCGCAGGAAGGCAGGAAGGGCCACTTGCCTCTTGACCTCCCCGTGCCTCAGTTTACCCCCATGACCCTGAGGTCGTGACAGCTCCGCTGAGCTGGGCTTGATGTGGCTTCGGCCAGCACTCTGGTGCTGCCCTCTCACTGGTCAAATCTCAAGCCGACTTGTCCCGAGACCCCAGGTCCTGGGTGTGACTGACGCTCCTCCTCGCCCTCCCCCACCCCCACCTTCCCCATAGGCCTACGACCAGGACTGGGGGACTTGCCCCAGCCTGGGTGGGCACGCCTGGCCGGGGAACCATCTGGGATTCCCAGGCCCAGGCCCACTGAGGTCTGCCTCGGACAAGCGTAAGACACCCAGGACCCCCTTCCTCAGCAGCGCCCCGACTGCCTCAGGCCCCGCTTCTCCCCTGGGGGCAGCTGGCGGCTGCATAAGCCCTGTTCCCTCGGGGCCCTGGCAGAGGCCGGGCACCCAGCCCGGGAGACTCCACAAAGGGTTAAGGGGCGCGGGCGGCTGTGCCCACAGCGGGGCGGAGCAGCCGGGCTGGTGCTGGGCCAGGAGCACGGGCGAAGGCGCTGCATTCTAATGAATCCCTGTTGCCGGCGAGGCCTTTGTCTTTCTTTATCCGGTGCACAATAAAAGAATTAATTAGACAGAAAATGGCAGGGCAAGGAACTGACAAGTCATTACGGGCTGCTGAATGACCGATGAGATGCAGCCGGGAGCTCTCCCAGCTCTGGAATGATAATGGCCGGCGGGTGCTTTGTATGCCCGGCCAGCAGGCCTGTGTGGGCGCCGCGCAGTGGCCCGAGGACCTGTGCCCCGGCCTCTCCGAGGGGCCGGGAGCGGAACGCCGGCCCAGACCCCACGGTGAATTTCCGTGTCCGGCCACGGCAGTGCATCATCAGACGCGGAGGGGACCTGGGAGGTTGTTCTGGACTTTGGATCTGACTTCCCAGCTTGGGAACAGACGTGGCGCTAGGGTGAGGTGAAGGGGGGTCTGCACACTGCAGGCGGCAGGGGTGTGGGGAAGAGAAGGAGAAGAGGCAGGGAGAGCGGCGGGGGGCGGTCTCGGAGGACCTGGAGGAGTCCCCCGGAGCCAGCCGGGCCAGCGTCAGCTGCTGCCACCATGGTTACTCAGACGTCACCAGGAAAAGGGTCCCCCACCCCCTCTGCAGACCCGGCTCTCCCACGCACAGGAATCAAGCTCCTCGTGGGTCTGCAGGCTTCCCTGTGATCAGGAAGCATCCAGAACAGAGCCTCCCAGCCTCGGGGGCGGAGGGAGAGGCTGGTCCTGCCGCCTCTGCGTGGGAGGCTCCCAGTCCTGTCCCTGGGCACCATGGGCTGGGAGCTGGATTGGGAAGCTGCCTGCAGCCCTGGCTCCCAGCTCCCTCCTGCTGGAAGCGGCATTGTTTCCCCGCTCTGGGCTGAAGGGAGGGGCGAGGCCCCAGATAGGCTGGAAGAGGGCCCCCCCACCCCAGGGGTAATAGGAACAGTCAGAGGCCTTGCTGGGTCCATGTGCCTCCAGTCAACGGCCCTTCCTGGACTGGATGTGAAGAACAGGTGACATTCTTGCGACATCACCGCCGTGAGTTTTGCTGCTCAGCAGCCCCTCACGTGGTTGGCCTGTCCACTGGGGCCATGCCAGCATCCTTTCCAGGCACCCAGGTCCTGGAGAGGGACACGGGCAGCCCCGAGTGACAGAGGAGAGACCCGCTCACACACGCTAATCTCTGTTCACATACGTGAGCCCTGGCCGGGCAGCTAGGCCATGTCCAGGCTCTGCTAGATATGAATTCCCGGCCTCCAAGACCCTCATGGGGAGGGGGCTGCTCTGCTCAGAGGACGGTTCCTTCTTGTGGACAAGGCCTGGGGGTCCTTGGGTAGAGGGGCTGGGAGGGACTGTCGGGGTGGCTCCACACAGAGCAGAGGCCCTTCCTGTTTCCAGGTGCTGAGCGCCCTGGTGATGTTGCTGGGCATCTGGACACTCAGGGCAGTGCCACTGTTGCTTCTGACACTCAGCATCCAGCAGGGTGTGCACCTGTGAGATGTGAGTGGGCTGGACGCCCTCCACCTCACCTCCAAAGGGGGAGCTTCCGCCCTCCTCCAATTTCTGGGGTCACTCTGGTCACCTAGGGATTTTGTTTGCTAAAGGAACAGGTGGACAGGCTGGGCACAGCGCCTCATGCCTGTAATCTCAGCACTTTGGGAGACCGAGGCAGGTGGATCTCGAGGTCAGGAGTTCGAGACCAGCCTGACCAACATGGTGAAAACCCATCTCTACTAAAAATAAAAAAATTAGTCGGGTCTGGTGGTGTGTGCCTGTAACCCCAGATGCTTGGGGGGCTGAGGTAGGAGAATCGCTTGAACCCAGGAGATGGAGATTATAGTGAGCCAAGATTATTATGCCACTGTGCTCCAGCCTGGGTGACAGAGCAGGACTCTGTCTCAAAAAAAAAAAAAAAAAAAGAGAGGGTGGACAGAGGTGGTAAGAGGGCCTGGGGCAGTTGGGGGGGGGTTTCTGGCTCTAGGAACCCACGTCTTATACGCTTTCCCCTGAGAGGATAAAGGGTGTCAAGGAACGGTAAAAATCCACCCTGAGGCATCTCGTGTCTAGGGCTTTGGACAGAGAGAGGAATGACACTTGGCTCCCCAGAACCCGCTGGTGTGTGTGGCCTTGGACAAGCTGCTGGCCTCTCTGGCCTCATTGGCCCAACATTTGAAGATGGGCTACTGAGGCCAGAGAGGCCAGCAGCCTGTCCGAGGATGGCGCCTGCCGCCCTGGCAGTGGTGCTAAGGAACATGGGAGATGCTGGTGGGTCAGGTGCTTAGCACAGGGTTTGGTTAGAAACAGCCGATCAACACACATCATCCAAAGTTGTTCCTGAGCTATGGAGACAGGACTTAGTGGTGGCACGTGATCAGCAAGGAGTCTGCCTGCTGTGGTGGCATGTAGCCCACACACCTGCCCATCCACCCAGCTGCCATCCACCCAGCTGCCCATCCTCCATCCACCCGCCCACCCACTCACCGACCCATCTATCCATCCATGTACACACCCATCTACTCACCCACCCACACACCCACCCATCCATCTATCCATCCATATACACATCCAACTACCCACCCACCTACCCACCCATCCACTCACCTACCCACGCAGTCACCCACCCACCCACCCATCCATCCATCCATCCATCCATGTGCACACCCAACTACCCACCCACCCATCCGTTCACCCACCCACCCACGCACTCATCCATCCATCCATCCATCCATGTGCACACCCAACTACCCACCCACCCACCCATCCATTCACCTACCCACCCACTCACCCATCCATCCATCCATCCATCTACCCACCCACGCACCCATCCATCCATCCATGTACACACCTATCTACCCACCCACCCACGAACCCACCCATCCATCCATCCATCCATCCATCCATCCATCCATCCATGTGCACACCCAACTACCCACCCACCCAACCATCCATTCACTTACCCACCCACTCACCCATCCATCCATCCATCCATGTACACACCTATCTACCCACCCACCCACGAACCCACCCATCCATCCATCCATTCATCCATCCATGTACACACCCAACTACCCACCCACCCATCCACTCACCCATTCATCCATCCATGCACCCACCCATCCCCCACCCACCCATCCACTCACCCACCCACCCACCCACTCACCATCAATCCATCCATGCGCCCACCCATCCCCCATCCACTCATCCACTTGCCCACCCATCCATCCATGCACCCACCCCTCTACCCATCCACCCACCCATTTACACACTCATCCATCCATTCACCCCACCCATTTATCCACCCACTCACTCACCTACCCATCCATTCATCCACCCACTCACCCATCTGTAGGGTCCAGCCCTAGAGGGGCCCGTGAGTCCCTCCCTGCTGGTGCAGAGACGAGAAACTGTGGAAATAAAGGACACAAGACACCGTGAAAGAGAAAAGAGAGTTTGGGCCCAGGGTCCACTGCCAACCCAAGCTCGGAGTCTGGCTGTGGCCCGAGTGCCTGGGCACTCTGACTTTTATGGAGTACAAAGCAGGGGGCAGGGAAGGTAGGGTGAGGTAATGGTGGTCGGTGACAGAGGGTCAGGTAAGTCCCGTGTCTTGGAGACAGGGGGCCCAGGACTTTGAAGTAGCCCAGGCGGGGAGAAAACCTGCTGCACCAGCGCCCTTCGCATGTTTGTCAGAAATGTCAAGGACACTAAGATTATGTTACTATTATTAATTCTTATCTTCTGAGAAAAGGAGGGGCCAGGTGCAGAAGCGGAGCGTGAGAGTGGACATGGAACGTGACCGCTGAGGTCCAGCATCACATAGACACGGTTAAGCCCACGGATGTCTGTGGGCCTCCCTGACAGCAGCCCGGCCCGAGCAAGAGCTGGGGGAGCGGAGTTTTCTCCTAACTCCCCCAGGAAGGAGGCGTCTCGGCCATTCTGGACACCTCCTTCCCCAGCTGGCTAAACAGCGGGCCTTTCCCAGCGCTGGCACTGCTGCACAGCCGGGGCGCCCTCCAGCAGCCCTCATGCGGGCGTCACAGAGGGCTTAGAGCATTTTGCCTTAGGCTCACCTTGTTCACGATGTCACCTCAGTTCCATGCTTCATAACCCGACAGTCATTAGTAAGATTAAAGGTTATGTTGAGTATATATCTTTAAGGTTATAAGTGAGTAACTCTAAGATTACACAGGATTATAATTAATAAAGGAATAACTATGTGCTTGTTTCTATTCTTTTCTAAATCAATATTTATTTGGGGACAGGCTAAGGCTTCAGACCCTTGCCACGGCGTTTGCAGGGTTTCCCCTCACACCCATCCATTCACCCACTTATCCATCCATGCACCTACCCATCTACCCACTCACCCAGCCACCCACCCACTCACCCATCCACTCACCCACCCATTAATCTACCCACCTGCCCATCCATCCATCCATCCAATCATCCACCCACCCACCCATCCATCCACCCACCCGTCTACTCATTTATCCACTCATCCATGCACTCACCCACCCATTCATCCACCCACCACCCACCCTCCCTCCATCCATCCATCACCCACTCGTCCATCCACCCATCCATTTATCCACCCACCCACCCATTCACCCACTTGTTCATCCACCTCACCCACGTACACATCCATCCGTCCACCCACCCACCCATCCACCCACCTACCCATTCACCCATCCATTCACCCATCCATCCATCCACCCACCTACCCATTCACCCATCCATCCATCCACCCACCCACCCATCCATCCACCCATCTACCCATTCACCCATCCATCCATCCACCCACCCACCCATCCATCCACCCACCTACCCATTCAGCCATCCATCCATCCACCCACCCACCCATCCATCCAGCCACCTACCCATCCACCCACCTACCCATTCACCCATCCATCCATCCACCCACCCACCCATCCAGCCAGCCACCTACCCATTCAGCCATCCATCCATCCACCCACCCACTCATCCATCCAGCCACCTACCCATTCAGCCATCCATCCATCCACCCACACATCCATCCATCCACCCACCTACCCATTCACCCACCCACCCACCCATCCATCCACCCACCTACCCATTCACCCACCCATCCATCCACCCACCTACCCATCCATCCACCCACCCATCCACCCACCCATCCATCCACCCACCCATCCATCCACCCACCTACCCATCCACCCACCCACCCATCCATCCATCCATCCACCCACCTATCCATTCACCCACCCACCCACCCATCCATCCACCCACCTACCCATTCACCCACCCACCCATCCATCCACCCACCTACCCATTCACCCACCCATTCATCCACCCACCTACCCATTCACCCACCCATCTACCCACCCACCCATCCATCCATCCACCCATCCATCCACCCACCCACCCACCCTTCCATCCATCCATCCCCCCCACCCATCCATCCACCCACCTACCCATTCACCCATCCATCCATCTACCCACCCACCCATCCATCCACCCACCTACCCATTCAGCCATCCATCCATCCATTCACCCCCCCACCCATCCATCCACCCACCTACCCATTCAGCCATCCATCCATCCATCCACCCATCTATCCATCCACCCACCCATCCATCTACCCACCTACCCACCCACCCATCCATCCACCCACCCACCCATCCATCCATCCATCCACCCACCCATCCATCCACCCACCTACCCATTCACCCATCCATCCATCCACTCCTTCATTCAGTCATTCAGTGACTATTATGTCGTAGTGCTGGGCTGTAAAGGAGAAGGAGATAGACACAGCCCTGTGCTCCCTCGATACACCAGGAAAGGGCAAGACAGGACAGATACGGGGACCATAAGAACCAGCACAGGGACCCAACCTGCCCTGTGGTCAGAGGAGCCTTCCTGAGGAAGTGGGGCCCTTGAGATACTTCCTCTGAGTCCTGACTCTGAGCAGGGTCCCGGTGAGTCTGTGCTCACCAGGATAGACGTTTCCTCTGAGTCCTGACTCTGAGCAGGGTCCCGGTGAGTCTGCGTTCACCAGGATAGACGTTTCCTCTGAGTCCTGACTCTGAGCAGGGTCCCGGTGAGTCTGCGTTCACCAGGATAGACGTTTCCTCTGAGTCCTGACTCTGAGCAGGGTCCCGGTGAGTCTGCGTTCACCAGGATAGACGTTTCCTCTGAGTCCTGACTCTGAGCAGGGTCCCGGTGAGTCTGTGTTCACCAGGATAGACGTTTCCTCTGAGTCCTGACTCTGAGCAGGGTCCCGGTGAGTTGTTTTCACCGGGATAGACGTTTCCTCTGAGTCCTGACTCTGAGCAGGGTCCCGGTGAGTCTGTGTTCACCAGGATAGACGTTTCCTCTGAGTCCTGACTCTGAGCAGGGTCCCGGTGAGTCTGCGTTCACCGGGATAGACATTTCCTCTGAGTCCTGACTCTGAGCAGGGTCCCGGTGAGTTGTGTTCACCAGGATAGACGTTTCCTCTGAGTCCTGACTCTGAGCAGGGTCCCGGTGAGTCTGCGTTCACCGGGATAGACATTTCCTCTGAGTCCTGACTCTGAGCAGGGTCCCGGTGAGTTGTGTTCACCAGGATAGACGTTTCCTCTGACTCCTGACTCTGAGCAGGGTCCCGGTGAGTCTGTGTTCACCGGGATAGACGTTTCCTCTGAGTCCTGACTCTGAGCAGGGTCCCGGTGAGTTGTTTTCACCAGGATAGACATTTCCTCTGAGTCCTGATTCTGAGCAGGGTCCCGGTGAGTCTGCGTTCACCAGGATAGACGTTTCCTCTGAGTCCTGACTCTGAGCAGGGTCCCGGTGAGTCTGCGTTCACCGGGATAGACATTTCCTCTGAGTCCTGACTCTGAGCAGGGTCCCGGTGAGTCTGTGTTCACCGGGATAGATGTTTCCTCTGAGTCCTGACTCTGAGCAGGGTCCCGGTGAGTTGTTTTCACCAGGATAGACGTTTCCTCTGACTCCTGACTCTGAGCAGGGTCCCGGTGAGTTGTGTTCACCAGGATAGACGTTTCCTCTGAGTCCTGACTCTGAGCAGGGTCCCGGTGAGTCTGTGTTCACCGGGATAGATGTTTCCTCTGAGTCCTGACTCTGAGCAGGGTCCCGGTGAGTCTGTGTTCACCGGGATAGACGTTTCCTCTGAGTCCTGACTCTGAGCAGGGTCCCGGTGAGTCTGCGTTCACCAGGATAGACGTTTCCTCTGAGTCCTGACTCTGAGCAGGGTCCCGGTGAGTTGTGTTCACCAGGATAGACGTTTCCTCTGAGTCCTGACTCTGAGCAGGGTCCCGGTGAGTTGTGTTCACCAGGATAGACGTTTCCTCTGAGTCCTGACTCTGAGCAGGGTCCCGGTGAGTCTGTGTTCACCGGGATAGATGTTTCCTCTGAGTCCTGACTCTGAGCAGGGTCCCGGTGAGTTGTTTTCACCAGGATAGACGTTTCCTCTGACTCCTGACTCTGAGCAGGGTCCCGGTGAGTTGTTTTCACCGGGATAGACGTTTCCTCTGAGTCCTGACTCTGAGCAGGGTCCCGGTGAGTCTGTGTTCACCGGGATAGATGTTTCCTCTGAGTCCTGACTCTGAGCAGGGTCCCGGTGAGTTGTTTTCACCAGGATAGACGTTTCCTCTGAGTCCTGACTCTGAGCAGGGTCCCGGTGAGTCTGCGTTCACCGGGATAGACGTTTCCTCTGACTCCTGACTCTGAGCAGGGTCCCGGTGAGTTGTGTTCACCAGGATAGACGTTTCCTCTGACTCCTGACTCTGAGCAGGGTCCCGGTGAGTTGTGTTCACCAGGATAGACGTTTCCTCTGAGTCCTGACTCTGAGCAGGGTCCTGGTGAGTCTGTGTTCACCGGGATAGACGTATCCTCTGAGTCCTGACTCTGAGCAGGATCCCGGTGAGTCTGCGTTCACCGGGATAGACGTTTCCTCTGAGTCCTGACTCTGAGCAGGATCCCGGTGAGTCTGCGTTCACCGGGATAGACGTTTCCTCTGAGTCCTGACTCTGAGCAGGGTCCTGGTGAGTCTGCGTTCACCGGGATAGACGTTTCCTCTGAGTCCTGACTCTGAGCAGGGTCCTGGTGAGTCTGTGTTCACCAGGATAGACGTATCCTCTGAGTCTTGTCTCTGAGTAGCTCATTCCTCACCCAGTTAGATATCATCATCCTTCATTTCTTCACTCAGCCTAAGGGATCCTACCTGGACGGCTTCAGCTTGCTCTTTTCTCACTGAACCTGAGTGAGTGGTAGTGCTTAGGAGACACATGGCCAGGTCTGGGACATGCCTGAGGCAGGCAAAACCGCTGGTTCCACAGGCAGCCCTCTCAGGACTGTGGGTCCCAGGACTCAGTGAGCAGTAGACCAAACTCACCCTTTCAGTGCCGGACTGAAAGCCCTGCATCCTGGAAAGCCCCTCGGTCCTGGGAGAACCAGGATGGGTGATCACCTGGTGAGCAGGTATGGAAGGTTCCACACTGCCCATGCCCACATGTGGAGAAGCACATGCTTTGTGGTGTGGAAGGTGGAGTTGGGGTGGAAAGCAGCCCCATCACAACCTGAGCCACATGTCCCCGGGTGGCCTTATGAGCTCAACAAGCTTGGGGCCGTAACTGTCCATGACCTTCACCCACAACCTAAATTATCCTGGACACAGACCAGCTACTCAATGAGTATTTGCTGAACGAACATATCAGTGAATGAATGAAGGGGCAGCAGGGCACGTTTTCTCCAGGCGGAATAGAGTTAAGCTTCTGAGATATTTGAGAGCATTGAGCCAAGTGAAGGCTCAGTGGCAACAAATAGGCTGGGCAGAAGCAGGAAGCTCAGGGTCATCATTGCTCTCTTTAAATGGCTCCAGTGGTGAGAGCAACTTCTATAGGAGACCCACTGGCAGGAAGGGCAAAGGGGTAGCCGGCAGGGAGGGAAGCACAGAAGAGACCTCAGGAGACCGAGGCAGCTCTGATCTGTCACCTGACTGCCATTGTGGGTTCTGTACAGGTACCCACTGTGGGTTCATTGCTAAGCAGGGTGTCCACCCGGGTGAAATGCACACCGGTGTTCACCAGGAGAGAAGGTCCTTTGTAGATATCAAACAGGGACCTTTTCACACACCCTTCGAGTGGGTAGATAAACTGTGGTCTCCTCCACTCTGAGATCCAGCTCAGCAGTGAGGAGGAACCAGGCAGGGTGCTGAGCCCCTCCTGTAGAGGAGCACGCCAGGTGACTCATTTACATAAAGTTGCAAGGTGATGTTTTCTTCCAAAGAGAGCAGTGAGAAAAAACAGTTCAGGACAGTTTCTTCCAAAATCAATTCAGAGCTGTGCAGACCCCGACGGGGCCGGTGTGGGACCGGGGGGGCTGACAGGGCACAGGAGATGCTGCCCAGGCATGGCCAGATGGGAGACACAGCTGGACTGAAGAGCCAGGTCAGCTCACATGCTGCCTCCCGGTGATGCAGACCCACTGGGGCCCCTCCCGCTGAGTCATGGGTGTATCCCACAACTCTCAGCTGAACGTCAGGCCATCTTCTCTCCAGACCCAGGGCCCACGTCCTGAAGTCTTCACATTCTGGAATGTTCTTCTCTACTTTGCAGATGGGAAGAAAACATCGAGCGGCCACGAGGATGGACGTGGTTAATTTCCCACCTGCAGGAGGGAAGGGGAAGGGAGGAGGTGAGGCGGCTCTCAGGTGCTGATCCCCCTGCGCGGTGAGTTTCTCATCTCTCTAAGCAGCAGGGAACGTCTCGCTGGGGGAAGATGGTTCTATCAGAAAGAGGAGACTCAGCCTCTGTCAGGCTCATCGGTTCTGAAACAGGGCCCTGAGCACCCCAGAGTCCTGGCTGAGGGGCGGATGTGAAGGAAGGGAGTGGGGGCCGTGACGGTGGCAGTGCTGTTGTGGGGGGTCGTCTGGGTGCTTGCCCCTCCCCCAGCTTGATCTCAACAAAGGCACGGAAGGCTCACAGGGCTGGTGTGAGTTTTCACCCCACTTAATAGAAGAGGGACCCTGACTCCACTTTCTGCTGATTTGCCCACGGTCCCCTCCAAGCCAGGCCCAAGACCCGAAGAGGAGTGGTGGGGGCCAGGGCCAGGGTCTGCTGCCCTGCCACGGCCTCGGTACCCCTGGGGCCACACCCACACCCCTGCCCGCTGCACAGGGCTTCCTCCCTCTCTGGGAGGAGAAAGGAGCGTGCTGTGTGGCTGAAGAGGAGGAGGCTCTCAGGCACAGAACCCCGGGGCTGTGTCTCCCGACTGGACATGAATGGGCAGCATCTCCTGTGCCCTGTCAGCCCTGGGTCCCACACTGGCCCCTTCAGGGGAAGCATTCTCGGACATCTTAGGGAAGAGGAGCCTCTGTGTCTGAGAGCGTCCCTGCTTCTCCTTGGGCCTCCAAGGAAGGACACGCGGGCAGGGGTGGGCTCTGGGGCCAGGCCCTGCAAGCACATCCAGTGACCAGGCGCCTCCAAGGGCCGCCAGTGCCCGCAGGGGCCCTGGGCGCTGAGCCTGTCCACCTCCTCCAAGGTGTCCAGAGCGGGAGGCTGCCGGCGGCGGGAGCTGCAGGGACGCTGGGCAACCTGAGCAGGAAGCAGCCGGCTGGAGTATTTCCTTTCATTAAATACCAGCCCGGCTCCCCGCCCCGGGAGGAGGCAGGTCACAGGCGGTCCCCAGGCCTCACTGCTTCAGGAATGTACGCCATGTAGGGGGAGCTGCTGGTGCTGTCACCGGGAGGGAGACAGAAGCTGGCATGGCCGAGACGGGCGTCCTCTCCCATCTGGCAGAAAAGTCCTTCTTGCAAGGCAGGGATGGAGCCAGCTGGGCTTCCTTTGAAAAGGAGACAGATGACATTTCAATCTTGCGTGGGGTCTGGAGGCCTCACCCCCACCCCCGCCGCCCTCTCTGAACGCCCGCCTGTGAGGTTCGGGGCGCGGCTCCCCCGGGGAGGGCTCCCTGTCACCTGTTCCTCCCATTTGCAAGCTCGCCGGAGGGGCCGTGGGTGGCAGCGGGCGCGGCAGATCCGGCGTGTGGGCGCCTGACTGCTCCTGCCTGGCTGCGGTGCTGCCCTTGGTTACCAAACAGCCTGCGCGGGGGCCGGTTTGCAGGAAGCCCTCAGAGAGTTCCCACCCAAATCCTCCTTTATGTTAAATCTGTGACGCTCAAGTCTGCAAAACGCACCCTGATCCCCCAGCCTGAGCAGCGAAAACGCTGTGGGGGAGGGAGCTCTGCTTCATGCTGGACGGGTGGAGGGAGCCGGGGTGGGGCAGCTCCTGGTGGTCCCTGCTGGCTAGCTCTGGCCGAGACACCGTTACTGGGTCTGGGAAATGGGTGCCCTGGGCCCCCTGCGTGGGGTGTCAGAGGGCAGCGGGACAGGCAGCAGGAGAGGAGTCTATGGCTGGAACCAGGCAGGTGGCACCCAGCGCCAGCTGGGCAGGCCCTTGGGTGGCATGAAAGCTGCCGGGTGCCAGGGTGTCAAGCACCCCCCGGACAGGGCTTAGACTCCATGAGATCAGGGTTGAAAGTTGACTCTGGCAAGTCCTCACCTGCAGTGATGCCAGCCTTGCAGGAGCCATGGGGGGGCAAGGGGAAGGCACAGGTGCCCTTGGTGCCCACAGGAAGCGCAGGGAGCTCTGGAGTAGGCAGGGGTCAGGGGCAGACCAGGCGCCACAGGGCGGGAGCAGTCGGAAGCCATGACCTAGATTTGGGGCTGCCTCCTGGGTAGGGGGTAGGTGCCGGCCGGAGGAACCCAGCAAGAGGCAGCATGGGGGCCCCTGCCCAGCCCATTTGTGCAGATGGCTGGGGGCACTGGGCGTGGAGCTTCTCCAAGGCCCACAGAGGTTCTTCTCTCTAAGGAGAACGGCAGGAAGGCCGAGGCCCAGGCAGGCAGGGAGAAAGGGCACAGGAGCTCAGGTGAACCACCTGGCCGGAACTTAGGGGGCTGCCGCGCAGCAAACGGCATCCAGATTTCAGAAAGAAAGGGGGCGGGGGTAGGAGGAAGCCAGCTGGTTCCCTGGAGCAAGCCGATGCAGGCATTCGCCAGCTCCTGAGGGGCCGGATGGGACTCGAGTGGGATCAAGCGTTTGCCTCTAGTGCGCGGAGGGAGGGGCTGGGGTCCGCCCAGATCTTTCTAGGAGTTACTGCCTGAAGCGGACATTTCTCTTCCTGGTAGGAGGGAGCGTGGTGTCCACTATCCTGGGCGCTGCAGTGTCCTTGACCCTGAACCTGCTTCTCCTGTCCCTACCTCTCACTCTGGGCTCACATGCTGCCTCCTCCTGGAAGCCCTCCTGAACTGGCCCAGACCAAATTCTCTGAGGATCTCCTTCGAGGCTGCGGTTGCTGTCGGTAATCACTGTGAGGGGTGGGGCTGTGTGGGTCTCAGTTTCCCCAGGCCAAGGCTGTTCCCCCATGAGGTCATGAAGACCCTGGTGCCTCACACCAGGTATGTGAAGCTGCTCACCAACCACCTTGACCAGCTGAGCAGCTGCAAGCAACAGAGGGGTGAATGAAAGCTGGGCTTTGGGCCACAGTCCAGGGGGGAGACATGCTGGTCATGTCCTGGGCCCTGGGCTGAGCTCAGGATGGGGTCCCCTGGAGCTGCTAGAGCCATCGATCTGAGGCTGATGTGGGGTAGGCCTCCGTGGACCTCCAGGGATCCCCAAGAGCAGAGGGGCTCTTCCAGGCAGCCCAGCCAGCAGACAGGTCTGGGCACTGTGGGCTCCCTGGGGCTTCTGAGAGGCTGGCCTGGGAGGGTGGAGGGGCCTTGGCCCCGTGGGGGGTGCCTACGCTTCGGGACAGCTGCTTGGGGCCTGAAATCAAGATGCACGAGGCTGGAACTTCATTTAACCTCAGCCAAGACTGAGGTGGGCAGGACGCTGGAAAGCCGAGGCTGTGCTGGCCGCCCCCTGTGAGGGCTGTGTCCCGTCCGGGCTGGAGGTCACTGAGAACAGTCTCTCCGACCCCAGGGAGGTTCCCAAGTTTGGGGTGAATTCCTTCTCCCGCCCAAGTTTCTTAGTGACCTTGACAAGTGGCTCAAACAGCTGGTTCTCCAGCCGCAGCCGGAGGAAGAAGTGCTCTCAGCCATGGGACAGGGACGGGGACCCCACTCCCTGACCTCCAGCCAGGAGCCCTCAGGCCCCGGTGAGGCCACGTGCACAGCGCACGCTCTGTGGCCTCGGCTGGGTGGTGACCTGGGTCTGGGTGGGAACCTTGCGTCTCAGGCCATGTGGGTTAAATTCAGGGGATCTCAGCCTGTTTTGGAAAATCAGAACCGTATTTTCTCTGCCGGAACGTCTAGTGTTTTAGCCTGGACTGGGAAAGCTCGTCTGGGTGGACGCTGTTTCTCCCCAGGGGATTCGATTTTCCCGGAACGCCAGCAGGAGTCAGCGGAAGGTGGGTTGGGGGCTGGAAGGGAAGCAGAGCCCGGGGGGCAGGGCTGCGGGGATGCGTGCCCGGCTCTGTGCAGGGCTGTGGGTCCTGAGCTCCTCTCTCAGCCCATCTGGCTGCTCCTCTCCCGAAGACCAGAGCTGGGCACAGCAGGTGGGTTTCACAGGTGTGGGCTCTCACCTGGACACATGTCCCAGCTTGCCGGATGGCGGGGGCTGCTCCTGGCCCGGCAGGAAGGACGATCATGTGGTCTCCGTGAATGGGGAGGGGGGCTGCTGATGCCTCCATTCGGGGGGTGCCTGGAAAAGCCCCCGGGCCCCTGGCCCCTGTGGCTGTTTAAAGTCTGTGAAATCCGAATCCGCAGCTGCCCGGGGTCACCTCCGGGAAAAAATGCTGGTGTGAGGGGCCAGATACAGGTGAAGCCTTGTATCTGGCAGTGTCCTTGTATCTGGGAGTGTCCACTCAAGGATCAGCCTGTCAGGGTCAGGCCCGGGGGTCCCCAAGGCTGAGGGACGTTCAGGGCCGAAGCCAGGAGAGTCCCAGGTGGACGTGTGGGCGGTACGTGTCCCTGTTCAGCTCCCCAGGCCAGACCCCCTCCCTGGCTTTGCAGGTCTGGGGGTGCTGCCCCTCCAATTCAGTGGGGTGGGGCCCTGCCTCAGTGCCCCCGGGGCATAGCAGCTATGAGGACCTGGCTGGAGTGCTGAGGGCCCCCAGGCCTGGGGCCCAGGTGGCTTGGAGAGGCCTCCTCAGCTCGGCGTTAACTATGGGGTTGGTGGCTTCAGAGCCCTGGAGCGGAGAGCCTGGCTGCAGAGCTGTGGCAGTGCCATGCGGCTGCCCAAGTAAAGTGCCACGAGCCAGGTGGTTTAGAAAGCAAACCTGTCCTCCCACGGCTCTGGAGGCCACAGGTCTGAGATCTAGGCTTGGGTAGGGCTGCGCTCCTGGCAAAGGCTCCAGGGGACCCTTCCCGCCTCTTCCAGCCCCTGGTGGCTCCAGGCGTACCCTGGGGGACCCTTCCCGCCTCTTCCAGCCCCTGGTGGCTCCAGGCGTACCCTGGGGGACCCTTCCCGCCTCTTCCAGCCCCTGGTGGCTCCAGGCGTACCCTGGGGGACCCTTCCCGCCTCTTCCAGCCCCTGGTGGCTCCAGGCGTACCCTGGGGGACCCTTCCCGCTTCTTCCAGCCCCTGGTGGCTCCAGGCGTACCCTGGCCTGTGGCCTCATCTCTCCACCCTCCGCCCCGGCTTCTCACGGCCATCTCTTCTGCATGTCTGTCTCTTCCTCTGCTCCTGTGAGGACACCCGTCGCTGGATTTAGGCCCCACCCAGATAACCCAGGATCATCTCACTTCAAGATCTTTTGATCAATGTGCAAAGACCCCACTTCCCAACCAGGCCAGTCACTGGTTCCCAGGGTCAGCTGTGGAGACGTCTTTCGGGGTGTGAAGCTCAGGTTCTCAGTGCCTGCCCTGCACCACTGTCTCCTCCAGCAGACTCTGGGTGTCCACGGAAGGGCTGACAGCTGCCCCTGACCCATGGGGGGGCCCAGCTCTGACACCTGAGCTTCTGAATCACTCGTTTAGTTCTTCAAGAACATTTTTTCCTCCCAGGCACCGTGGGCCTTTCCAGAGCACCCCAGGGGTGGGGTCGTGGAGTGCTGCCTGGGCTGCTGCCCTGCTGTCCTGGCAGATGCTGGCGCCTCCAGGAGTCCTCGCCAGTGAGCCATGTGGTGGAGAGTCCCTTGCCCTGGGGGCCCTGTCATCTGGGCATAGTTCACAGTCACCTGGAGCTGGAGATGTGATGGGAGGGAGGCCCAGCCCCCAGCACGTGCCCTGCCCCCGTTCTGGGCTCCCTGAGGCTTCACTGAATCCTTGGAGGGAAGAGAGGCTGGATTCCTGGTGGTGACCTGAGGACTCACACAGGTAAATCAAGCAAGACTGTGGGAGCCTGCACCCCTACACCTGTGCACCTGGTGCAACCCCACACCTGAACAACCCCATGCTTATGCAACCTCACACCTGTACAACCCCACACCTGTGCACCTGGTGCAACCCCACACCTGAACAACCCCATGCTTGTGCAACCTCACACCTGTACAACCCCACACCTGTACCCCTGTACAACCCCACACCTGTACAACCCCACACCTGTACACCTGTGCAACCTCACACCTGTACCCCTGTACAACCCCACACCTGTACAACCCCACACCTGTACAACCCCACACTGTACACCTGTGCAACCTCATACCTGTACCCCTGTACAACCCCACACCTGTACAACCCCACACCTGTACACCTGTGCAACCTCACACCTGTACCCCTGTACAACCCCACACCTGTACAACCCCACACCTGTACCACCCCACACCTGTGCAACCTCACATCTGTGCACCTGTACAACCCCACACCTGTACAACCCCACACCTGTACACCTGTACAACCTCACACCTGTACCCCTGTACACCCCAACACCTGTGCAACCTCACACCTGTGCACCTGTACAACCCCACACCTGTGCAACCCCACACCTGTGCAACCCCACACCTGTGCAACCTCACACCTGTACACCTGTACAACCCCACACCTGTGCAACCTCACACCTGTACACCTGTACAACCCCACACCTGTGCAACCTCACACCTGTACACCTGTGCAACCCCACACCTGTACAACCCCACACCTGTGCAATCCCACACCTGTACAACCCCACACCTGTGCAACCTCACACCTGTACACCTGTACAACCCCACACCTGTGCAACCTCACACCTGTACACCTGTGCAACCCCACACCTGTACAACCCCACACCTGTGCAATCCCACACCTGTACAACCCCACACCTGTACAACCCCACACCTGTGCAACCTCACACCTGTACACCTGTGCAATCCCACACCTGTACAACCCCACACCTGTACAACCTCACACCTGTGCACCTGTACCTCACACCTGTGCACCTGTACAACCCACACCTGTATAACCCCATATCTGTACAGCCCCACACCTGTACACCTGTACAACCCCACACCTGTGCAATCGTACACCTGTACAACCCCACACCTGTACAACCCCATATCTGTACAACCCCATATCTGTACAACCCCAAACCTGTGCAACCTCACACCTGTACCCCTGTACAACCCCACACCTGTGCAACCCCACACCTGTACAACCCCACACCTGTACAACCCCATATCTGTACAGCCCCACACCTGTACAACCCCATATCTGTACAGCCCCACACCTGTGCACCTGTACAACCCACACCTGTACAACCCTGCAACTGTACAACCCCACACCTGTACACCTGTACAACCCCACACCTGTACAATCCCACACCTGTGCAACACCACATCTGTGCAACCCCACTCCCACATGAAGACCCAAAAGAACCTGGACACATGCTGTCCAGAGCGTGGGTAGTGACAGCAGCCCCCACTGGAAGCAGCCCTGATGTCAGTCCCTAGATGAAGGGACACACGGACGTGGCTCATCCACACAGCGGAACGTGAGCCAGGAAAGGGGTAGGCCCCAGCACCACCAGTGCAGGGGCGGACCCGACACAGGCTGAGCAGAAGCAGCCAGGCATGAGAGGCCACCTGCCATTCCATCTGCAGAAATACCTGGGAAAGGGAGGTCCGCAGGCGCGGAAGGTAGGTGCAGGGACGGCCGAGGGGCGAGGGGTTCCCTTCGGGATGAAATTGCCCTGGAACGAGATGGACGGGGGTGGGGGGTGGGCATGGCCTGGAGATCGTGCGCTCCACCAGAAATCACGGCACCACGTGCTGGGAGCAGCTGATTCTATGCTTGGTGGCTCGCACCTCAATACAGAATGGAAAGATTCACAGCAGCTGAGATGACGCACACTCGGGCTGACTTGGCTGGGCCGCTGGCACCGCGTCGCTTAAAGGCAAGCCTGACCTTTCCCCAGAAGCCTCAAGGCCCCAGTGGCCTCCGCTGCCAGGGCCGTGTCCTGGGGCAGTGTTCATCCAGGGCACGGGGCAGGCCTGAAGTGCAGACGTTTCCTCTGCCAAGCAGTGAACGCAGGCTCAGCCCTCCCTGGCCAGGGGCAGCTCTAAGTTTGGAAAAACGAAAGTCCTGTGGCAGGGTGGGCCCGTTGGGTGAGATCCCGGAGCCAGGGCTGGGCCAAGGTTTGGGTGGAGGGACCTCGGGCCTTCCCTGCAGCCAGCATGGTGCAATGGGGGGATCTGGGGGCACAGGAAGCTATAGTGGCCCCAGGAGAGGTCCCCAGCCTCCAGCACGGGCTGTGTGCTGGGGACATCCTGGGATCCCCGTGGAGTGGCCCTGTCCGGGGACTGAGCTGTAAATGGGCAAGTGTGCAGGACCCAGAGACCCCGCATTCACAGGGCCGGGCCCCACCTGCCGCCACAGGCCCCACGTGGCCGTCGTCCACACCCACGCCCGCACGTAGCATGCAGCCCACAGCCCCACACCAGGCAGAGCATCCAGGCTTTGTGGAAAGTGGCCTGCACGTGACCCACTGTGGCCCTGGGAAGGGCTGGGTGGCTGCTGGTTGCTTTCCTGGGAAAAGCCCAGAGTCCCCCATGCCCTGTGTCCCTCCGATGGCAGCGCCTGGACGTGGCACAGGGGGACGCCCTGGAGAGTCCTCTGCATGTGGCCTCTCTCTCTGTCCTCTGCAGGGGTGCCAGGCCTCATGAGCCAGAGCCCCTCAGAGGCGGAATCTGCCCTGGGCTAAGCTTGGTCCCGCAGTGTTCGTAGGGGACTGTGACCCCACAGGCTGCTGTCCTTGGACGAGGAGGCAGGGGCTTTAGCAGTCACAGAGGGACCAGCCCAGGGGCCCCTCAGGAGTCTAGCAGGCTCTTCCCCTGAGGTTGCCCACTGTCCTGGCCTGAGACCCCCTGCTGGCCTGTGTGGACCCCCTGGGCATGAAGCACAGGGGCAGTGGGTGGTACTGACGGAGGTGCCGCTGGAACATTCCGCCCTGGCTCGCGCCGGCTCTGCTCATGCGGCGAGGCCCTCGGGAGCTCCATTTCCTGACAGCGCTCGGTCCTGAGGGTTCCTGCCCCTTCAGAACCATCAACGGGTGCTCTGTGGTTAGGAAAAAGAAAACAAAACCCAAACCTGTTATTTTTCCCGGGGTGAACATGCCCCACAAGGAGGCCCGACTGGTTTCCCAGCTTCACCCACGTCTCGGCACGGTGGGCACAGGAGCCACCAGCAAGCCGGCCCGGCCCCACCCCGCTCCTGGGCCTGGGTCGATATTGATTCGGGGAAGGCGGCACCAGCCCGCCCATGGTGGAGGGAGGGTGTGGGGCGCCCCACAGGGCTGCCCAGAGAGGCCCCTGGAGCTGGGGATCACAGAGACGGGCAGAGGCCAAGGATGGGGAGGAGATGGGGGAGCGAGAAGAGATGGGGGCGGGGAGCCGTGGCTCAGGCCTGTAGTCCCAGTTACTTGATCTCGAGAGTTCAAGACCCAGCCTGGGCAACGTGACAAGACCCCATCTCTACAAAAAATACAAAAATTAGCTGGGTGTGGTGGTGTGTCTCTGTGGTCCCAGCTACTCAGGAGGCTGAGGTAGGAGGATCTCTGGAGCCCAGGAGGTGGAGGCTGCAGTGAGCCGAGATCACACCACCGCACTACAGCGTGGGTGACAGGGTGAGACCCTATCTCAAGAAAGAAAAAGAGAGAGAGATGGGGGAAGAAGGGATGGGGGGTAGACATGGAGGAGGGGACACAGGGGGAAGAGACGGGGGTGTTCCTGGAGAGGCCCCGGTTCACCTGGCCCAGGCAGCTCTCTCCACAGCATCCTGAACCCAGGGACTCGTCAGTTCTTCTTGTTTACCTCTTAAGACGGAGAGCTCCTTCCCCGTGCAGGCGTCCTGTGCTGGGTGGGCAGCTTGGAGTGTGGCAAAGCGTCTCTGATTCCTTCTTCCTACGAGGGTGCCCCCGAGGGTCCAGGGCGACAGAGCCCCTCGCCGTGTCGGGGCAGGTGTGAAGGCGACCGGTCTGGGCAGCAGCGTCTGTGGTCCCGTCCAGCCATGCCCGCACGGCCGGCGAGGGAGGTGGGTGTGAAGAAGTGAGTGAAGGGATGAGCATTGTGGGCGCAGGAGGACTCTGCAGTCTCTGTCCCGAGAGCGGGGAGCCACCCTGCCACCCCGCCGCTCCTGCTTGGCAGGTTTCCTTCCAGCCTCCCTGGTGGCCGAGCGGAGCGTTTTAAAAACACACGGGAGTGCGTCCAGGCAGCACTGCACTTATGCCTCCAGGTGACGGGTGACACAAATCCATCCTCAGGGTTTCCTGCCTTCATTTTCGCTTCAGAGCAAGGCCCTGCTGTGGGGTTCATGCAGAAACACCTCCCTCCAGGACTCTGTGGGCAGAGGCTCCTGCTGGCAGAATTTTCTGTGGACAAAGGGACCAGCCTGGCTAGCAGGGCGAAGCCCCGTCTCTACTAAAAATACAAAAAATCAGCCCGGTGTGGTGGTGCGCGCCTGTAGTCCCAGCTGCTTGGGAGGCTGAGGCAGGAGAATCGCTTGAACCCGGGAGGCGGAGGTTGCGGTGAGCCGAGATCGCGCCATTGCCCTCCAGCCTGGAGACAGAGCGAGACTCTGTCTCAAAAATAAATAAAATTAAAAAAAATAAAATAAATAAAAGCTCACCCAAACCAAGTCCTTGACAAAAAGACATTTGTAAAAGTTACTTTCCAGCTGCCAGCAAATCAGGGGGTAAAAGGGAGTTTCCATTTTTCTTGACCGTGTGCTGGTTTTGCTTTTCGGAAACGGTGTGGGAGGGGGCCGGGGGTGCTGGGGGTCTGCGCCGTGCTCCGCCGTCCACCGCAAGCTGGCCCCCCGCCTCCATCCCTGTCAGGACTGGGGTGAGGGTGTTGGTCCACGGGCATCCTGGGGCAGATGGGGCTTTAGAGAGCTTTGGGTGGAGCTCCAGAGACTGGACACATGGGGTGGAATTAGAGTGATGAGGGCTGAACCCTCCCCTGTGTTCACCACTCATCCCCCAGCCCCCAGCTCCAGGGAGGGCTCCATCTCCGGGCAGCTGAGGTGGCCTCTCAGGACCGAAGGGACGCTGGGCCTTGGATGGGTCTTGGGACCAGTCCTGTCAGCCGGTGGACGGCCCCCGTGCTCTCTGCAGCCACCTCCCAGATGGAGACCTGGAGCCTTGCAGGGGAGCTGGCCACCTCGTCCGCCCTCTCCACGGGAACCAACCCCAAGCTTGCTCCACATTCCAGATGGGGCGTCGGGTTCCCCGAGGCTCTGTGACCGTGGGACGGGACAACATGGAGACCTCCCAGAGCAGGATATGGGGGGCAAGGAGCGGGGGAAGCCCTCAGTTAGGGTGGCCTGCAAGTCCAATCCCTCTTCCAGGTGGTGACAGCCCTTGGTCCTGGGGGCCTGAAGGACAGGCCCTGTGGCAGACTCGCCTAGTCATTCCCCCCAGGCCTCAGGACACCTCAGGGGTCCTCGTGCCTCTTGAGAGCAGATCTGCAAAAGTATGTATTTTGGGCTGGGGGCTCAGCCAAGGGAGGCTGGGGGAGGCATTTCCCAGGTGGGAGCTCTGGTCTCCCCACCCCGAACACCAGACATGGGCAGTGTTTGGTGAACACCAAAAAAGGGGTCGCCGTGGGGGACTCTCTGCTCTGATGGATGTGAGTCACCGGGGCACACAGGGGGAGCCATGGGTGGTGGCTGGGCCTTGGTCTGGCCAGATGGGTCGTGTCTCCACCAGGCGCCTGAAATAGCTCTCCGGGGCATCCAGCACAGGGTGGAGGCTGTGGACGCCCCGCAGGACGGACGTGGCTGGAGCCACAGCAGCCCTGCCAGGCTCAGGTACCTGAGACCCGGCCCAGGATCACACCCTCAGGCCCAGGAGCCAGAACCAATTGTGCCCCATCCCTCCCCATCACCACCCCACATCCTGGTCCCACTCCTGCCCGGCTCTGCCATGCCCTCAAGGGGAACCTGGCCAGCTTGGTGCCGAGTGCTGTGGCTCCCAGCAGGCAGCGTCCTTCCCTGCTGTCTGAACCCCCGTGGCCGACCCCACAGCTCCTGGCTCTGTCTCTGTCCCTGGTGGGGCTCCAGCCCCTCACTCCCCTCTCCGTGTCACCGAGTCCAGGGGCCCAGGCTTCTGGGGTGGGCACTGGAAAGCCAGGACGTCCTTGGAGCACCCAGGAGGTCCCTCAGGGGGGATCACGATGGCCTAGGCCCCAGGACCTTGCAGGGTGAGGGATGGGGGCCAAAGTCGTGCCCACCAAGGCCAAGTTTTGGAAATGACGTCGTCTTCCAACCTCACGCTTCACAGACAGGGGCACAGGTGGGCAGGGGCCTGGAGCCTGTGGGAGGGTCGGCCTTGCAGAGTCTCCAGCGAGGTCCCATGGGGCGGTGGCCGCGATGCGGGCACCTGTGTCTCTGTCTGGAGCTGCCGTACGAAGCACCACAGATTAGGGGGCTTAGGACAACAGAATGTGCCCCTCACAGCTCTGGAGGCCAGAGCGCCAAAGTCTAGAGACTCCTTTGGAGAGCCCCAGGCAGGGTCCTCCTGGCCCCGCCGGTACCTGCCGCTGCCGGTGCTCACTGGCTGGGGGCCGCAGAGCTCCGCCTGTGTCCCCGGTTCCCTCTGTGAACCTGTCCTCAGAAGGGCGCTTGGACTAAGACAGTGAGCCCAGCCTTGAACCAGTTATGGCTTCATGACCCTGTTTCTAAAGAAAGGCCCGTCCTGAGGCTTTTCAGACGTGAGCCTTAGGGGACACCGTGAAACCCACCACGGTCCCAGCTCTAGTTCAGGAAGTTGAGGCCAAGAGAGATGGGGGTGCCCCCAGATTCATCCACACCTGAGTGCACAGCCGGTCATGGGGGCCCAGGGGCCTGGGCAGGCAGAAACCCCCAGCCAGACACTGGAGGAAGGAGTGCTCTGGCTTTTGGGGTCACCCAGGGAGCCGGAAAGAAGTGGCAGGGCTGCTGCCTCCGGCGGGTGTCTGCTGAGGAGACCGCGGAGGTCTTGGGGGTGAGGGTTGACGTTCCACGAACCAGGCCAGATGGAAGCCAGAATCTGGCTTTGAGAGGTGGCTTTGGGCTGATTTAAATAAAGGAAGGGGCTGGGCGGAGAGGCTCACACCTGTCATCCCAGCACTTTGGGAGGCCGAGGCAGGTGGATCACCTGAGGTTAGGACCAGCCTGACCAACATAGTGAAACCCCGTCTCTACTAAAAATACAAAAATGAGCCAGGCGTGGTGGAGGATGCCTGTGACCCCAGCTACTCGAGAGGCCGAGGCAGGAGAAGCACTGTAAATAGATAAATGAGAGAGGGAAGGGAGAGAGGGAAGGAGGGAGGAGTGTGCTGGGGGATGATGCAGAGACCCAGGCCCGAAGGAGGGGGCGGGGGGGGGCCTGCACGCCAGGGTCTGTGGGCATGGGGGGGAGGCGGCCGGGGCAGGCTCAGAGGATGCTGGTGGGAAGCAGGTTGCTGAGAGGAGGGTGAAGTGTCAGTGTGGGGCTGACATCAGTGAGGGAGACAGCAGCGGGGCAGGGCTGCTAGGCCCAGGAGCTGCCCTGGGCGCCAGGAACTGGGGTGGGGAGGAGCCCGAGAGCTCCCTCTGCGCTCATCTGTCAATCCCAGGTGGCCCTGGGCTCTGGGGGAGAGAACAGAGCATCAGGTTGTTCCCAAGGGAGGCGGGCATGGGGGATCTGGGGTATGACGGGGTGCGTGGAGCCCCCAGGAAGGAGCATGGGGCGCCCAGAGCCTGAACCTCAGTGTGTGAGGGGAATGGGAGGCAGGTCTGGGGGAGCCAGGACACCAGGAGGGGCCGTGGGAGCTCTTGCAGCCCAGCCGGCGATGAAGCCAGAAGAGGGGGTGTGGGGCCTCTGGGCCTGGTGGGGCCCATGCGGTGCTATGGGCGGGCCTCTGCAGGGTCCCGGGCCGCCTCCGTGCCTCTCAGCTGAGAGTGAGGACCCAATGCCCATAGGCGACTGTGTCCACTGCGGATGGAGGGGCCGGGCCAGCGGGGAGTGTGGGGAGGGCAGTGGGGGCAAAGCGACAGGAAGGGGGGTGCGGCTGTGCGGGTGGGGAGTCTGGCGTCTGCTTCCCACCGCACAGCTGCCCAGGCACAGTGCAGGGAAGCCCGGAGGCCTCCACGCTTCTCGAGGAGAGACGGGGCCCCTTTCCGGCCCCCTGTGAGCACGTCCTCCCTGCGGCTGGGGGAGGGGCCCACGTCCAGCGACTGTCTATGATTGTGAGGCGGGCACGGGCAGCGGTGGGCTCAGAGGGTCCTGGGGGACGTGCCCCATGACAGTGGAGGCCCAGGTGGCCACAGGGTGGTGACCCCATATTGCCAAGTCCTGCTTGTTCTCAAGGGGAAGACTGTGTGGAAATGTGTGGCTGCAGCAGGGAACCCAGTGACAGCCCGGGGCGGGAGGGCTTGCGGCGTGCAGCCACGAGGGCAAGGGTGGCGCCAACCAAATGGCCGGGGCTGAGACTTCCCACTCGGGGACCCCCCGCTCTGCGTCCCTGTGGCCACAGCCCTGTCCCGGCTTCCCTGCACTGTTGCAGCTTCCCTGTCTGTGGCAAAACGAGACCCCGGTCCAGAGAAGCCTGGCAGGGTGGGGGAGGCGGGACAGTGGGGCGCGGGCGGCAGAGGGGAGGCAGCTTCAGGCCCGTGCGTCTTCCACAGGCTTTTTGCTTTGCTGGTCTCCAGGCCTGTGGGGAGACAGACGCTGGCAGAGTGTGCCCTAGGCTGGGTTCCAGGGCGGTCCCTGGAGCGCTGGCCACGGGCAGGTCAGAGCTGTGGGTGCTGGGCTGGGTGCAGCAGGCAGGAGCAGCCCCACCTGGGGGCAGAGCACCCAGGGGCCCAGAGCAGCCAGAAGCTGGAAGATGTCGGAAGAACCCTCCCCTGGAGCTTCTGGAGGAGGAGAGAACGCAGCTCTGCCCATGCCTGGATTTTGGGCCCGGTCTCCAGGCTGCAGGAGAGGACTTGGCTGTTTTCAGCCGTGCGGTCGGTGGTATTCAGCCAGCGTCCCTTTCCTGCAGCGGCCGGCCCTGGCGACCCTTAGCTGTGCCATCACCACCAGGCGGCCCCCACCGGTCCCACAAAGGCTGGGGCTGCCCCAACTCTCCCAGGGCAGAGAGAGAAGCGGGTGTGGGGGGCAGGAGGCGGGGTGATCGGGAAGTGTCTGGTGGGCGGGTGGGAGGCCGCAGAGCCAAGGAAGCAGACGTCGTGCGTGACCTGCCTGGGTGTCCAGGAGGCCATCTTCTCCTCCCGTGGGGTCGGACCATAAAGGGCCCCTCTCTGTCTCTGCCCCTTTCCTTGGCGCATGCACCAGGACCCAGGGCAACAAGGGCGCCTCTTCCTTGCTGCCCCACCCAGCAGGCAGCACAGAGCTCGGGGCGGGAGGGACAGGGACCTTTGGGCCTGACTGACCTCCAGCCAGCTCTCAGGCTGCCTGTAGGACGTCAGGCCACTGTGCTGCTACCCACTTGATATTCTTCCAAGTCACCATCAGCTTCGAGTCTACTTTGAAAGGAGACTCCCGATGGCGGGCGTGAGACACGGGTGGTCCCTTGGAGTGCGCACTGGGGGAGCCACCAAGCCTCCAGCAGCGGCTTCTCATCCCAGCACCTGATGCCGCGTCGGGGCTGCAGGGCGTGCTCCCTTTCGGGGCACTGGGGGCCACGCCTTGCCCCTCTGTTTAGTAACTCTCAGGGGACCCTGTAGGAGGGCAAGGAGAAGCTGGGGCTGGGGAGTCCCAGAGCAGCCCACACCCCGGAAGCCTTGCTGGGAGGGACTGGGGAGACGGGTAAATTGGGGAAAATCCATCTCCGGGTCTCCCATGAGGCTGTCCCCATTCCCAGGAAGGCAGGAATCACCCCACTCTCCGCCAGCCTCTGCCTGCCTTTCCCAAGATGATTCCAGAACCCAGCAGCAAGTCTGGGACCCATGTGGGCTGGGCAGGCGGCTGGAGTGCTGTGCAGTGTGGGCCTGGGACCTGGGCTGAGGACGCCGTCCTGGTGGCTGCTGATGGGGGTCAGCGTTCTGCCCCTGCATCCTTCCCCGCCACCTGGAATCCTGGGCACTCGCCGTGCTGTGCCCCCACCTGCGTGCCCTCCCCGTGTCAAAGAGCAGGCGGGGGCACCTGATAGGGTGAGGCCAGGGGTCCAGCCCTGAGCCCCGTCCAGGCCACGTGTGGCTCCTGAAACTTGTCGGGCTGGAACCTCCCACGGGCTGAGACCCTGGTGGGAGGCTGCAGAGGCGGGGGCTGGCCTGGGAGTAAGAGGATGACACCCAATAGGGCTGCTGGGCCTCAGGTGAGCAGAGGCTTTGGGCGCGTGTGTACCCAGGGCAGGCCGAGGCAGGGGATGAAACCCACAGGTGCCCCCAGTCGGATGCACACTGTGCACATGTATGCACACAGGACACACATGTGCAAACACAGGTCACCATGAACATGTGTGCACACATATGAACACATATGACGCATGTGCACACTCAGGACACATGTGCAGACAGGACACTGCACACGTGCACACATGCACAGGCACGCACACACCCAGGACACACCCATGCACACACATGAACATACAGGACACAGGTGCACACCCAGGACACATGTGTGCAAACACAGGACACCCATGCACACATGTGCACACACGTATACATGCATGAACACAGGACACATGTGCACACCCAGGACACGTGCACACACGACACACCCGTGCACACACAGGTCACACCCATGCATGCATGGGCCCACTCAGGACATGCGTGCACACACAAGACACATCCATGCACACATTTGCACACAGGAAACGTGTGCACATAGGACCCATGCACACCCATGCACACATGTAAAAACATAAGACATGTGTACACACATAGGACACATGCCTACCCATGCACACATGCACACACACACAGGACACCCATGCACATCCACACACGTGTGCACACTCGACACATGCGTGCACACACAAGCACACCCGTGTACACATTTGTACACAGGACACAGGTGCACACACAGGACACACACGTGCACACACAGAACACACCTGCACACACTGGACACATGCGTGTGCCCCCTGTGCAGCCTCTCTGCGTCCTGTTGCAGGCCTGTCCTGCTGGTCCGTGTGCTGCCCTCTCTGCCTGTACACAGGTGCCCATCACTAGCGGGGCTGCGATCTTCCTGTGGGTGGCCCATGGCCCTGTGTCCTGCCCACCTCAGTGGCCCCTCTGGCGGGTCCTGAGCACCTGCGCTGGGGGTATGGAGGAGAAGTTGGCTGCGCACTGGATGGGGCAGGACCCACCCAGGACAGGCACCCACTTCTTCACAGGAGCTCCCTGCCTGGGCTGGTGGCTGGCGAGGGGCTGCAGTGGCCAGGCTGGGAGCACCTCCTCCGCTGGCATCTGACAGGTGCTCAGAAGGCCACGGTGCTATGGAGGCTGCCAGGGGGCCTGGGGGGCCTGGGGTGATGCTGGGACAGGCCGGCGGTGCTGTGGAGGCTGCCAGGAGACTTGGGGGCCTGGGGTGATGCCGGGACAGGCCGGCGGTGCTGTGGAGGCTCTGGGCTCAGAGTAGCTGCACCGCTGGGGGGGTGGCCCTGGGTGTGTGTCCAACTCTGTGCCTGGGAGCTGGGGGATTCTGGATGGGCCCCCCTTCCTGGCCTCGGTGTCCTCCCTGTCGCTGGGATGGCTCTGAGAGGAGAGGGGAGAGAGGGCTGGTTTGGGGGACCTCTCCATGATCCGCTCTGGATCCGCTAACCGGAGGGAGCTGAGCTGCAGGCCCGTCTGGTTGAGAGGAAACGAGGAGGGGCCTGGGATTCCTCTAAGCCCGGGGGCTGCCAGGAGCCCTGATTTATGGCCCCAGCGCCTGCAGCCCCCTCCTGCCCTGACAGTTCTTGTTGCAGTCTCCACGGAGGAGATGTTGGGGAGCCAGCGCCGGGGTGGCTTTCCAGGTCCCCTCTGCCCCTCCTGGGCTGTCCTGGGAGCTGAGCAGGTGAGCCGTCCCTGTGGGGCTGGGGCTCTGAGGGGGTGCTTCTGAGGCAGTCCCGGGCCCCTGTGAGCCTCGGTCTTCCTGTCTGTGGAGTGGGCTGGACTCGTTCTCTCACACTGGTTGAGGGGGCTCCTGCAGTGGGGGTGTGGCCTCCATGGCTCCACCTGACCCTCTGTTTGTCCAGCCTGCCTGCCAGAGGACTCAGTGCCTGAGGCCGGCTTCCCTGGTCACCAAAAGGAGAACAGAGCCACGTCTCCCTCCCAGCCCTGAGCGGGGCCTGTGTGGGGCAGGCCGGATCTCCCAGCCCAGAGACATCCCCCTGTCCTGGGCAGGCTAAAAGCAAATGGGGCACAGGGGTCCCCAGGCAGGTGCTACCGGGTGAGGATGAGGGCGGCTTCTCCGGGGTTGCTGCCAAGGACGGCCAGGTCTGGAGAGAATGTGCCCTGGCCGTCCCGACGCCGGAGGTGACATAGCCAGGGCTGGAGGCGGCTCCTCCTGGGAGGCTGCCCTGGGACCCAGTTCTGGGCTGTGTGTGTTAGGCCCGGCCCACCCTCCGTGGCCAGATGCCACCCACCCCCACGTCTGCTCAGAGCAGAGGGCAGGCCAGCAGCTCATACCACATTCAGCAAGGACTGCAGCCCTCAGGCCTGCGGCAGGACAGGAGAACACACCCAGCCCCCTGTCTCCCTAGATCCCTAGAGCCCCAGGACCCCTGAGACAGCCCCCACCCCCAGACACACACACACAGAGACACAGACACACACCACACACAGACACACAAACACACAAATACAGACACGCACAGATACAGACACACACACAGACACAAACACAGACACATGGACACATACACACAGATACACACAGACACAGAGACAGACAGACACAGACGCACACAGACACAACACACACACAATTACAGACACACAAATACACACAGACACACACAGATACAGACACACACACAGACACAAACACAGACACATAGACACATACACACAGACACAGACGCACACACAGACACAACACCCACACAATTACAGACACACAAATACACACAGACACATAGACACATACAGATACACACACAGAGACACCAGACACGCACAGACACAGACACACACAGAGACACAGACACACAACACACACACAAATACACACGGACACACACAGATACACACACACAGACACAGACACACACACAGAGAGACACATAGAGAGACACACAGATACAGGCACACACAGAGACAGACACACACATAGACACAAACACACAAAGATACACAGTCACACAGAGACACACACACAGAAACACACACAGACACAGACACAGACACAGACACACAGCCCTTGTCCAGGCTGAGCCAGCTGACCCGCTGGGAGCACATCCCTGCAGGCCCCGGGAGATGCCGGCGTTTGAGGATTGCGTAGAGTCCTCTGCAGACAGTTCCAGAAGAGCGGACAGGAGGCGGACGGTGCGGGCTGCACTGGCGGGAGTCAGGCACGGCCACCTGGGAGCAGGGCGCTTGGCCGAGGACCCCGGGCCCTTCCGCGTTGAGCCGTGGGTGCGAGGGGCCTCCGTGTGGGGCCGGCCCTGGGACCTGTGGACCCTGCAAGCCCACTCCTCCTGCTGCTGCTGTCCGGCCAGGCACAGACCTTCACCTGCAGCCAGGCCTCGGAGACAGATGAGTGCTCAGCCCCGCAGGCTGTGTGCTGCTGCCTCTCACAGGCTTTGTGGGAGACCACGGTCCCCCCAAGCTCCCAGACCCGTTCCTGGCCCTCCCGTTTGTAGAATCCTTGTGACTTGAAACACGTCTCGGACTTCAGTCGTGGTGGTTGCCAGAAAGGGCCTCTCTGGCCAGCCTCCTGCTGTGATGACCCCTGAATGCCCTTCCCACGCTCTGCAGGCCTGGTCTGACAGTGTCCCCCACAGGGCCATCCCCCTGTAGTTAACAGCAGGCTGCAGGCCGGGCGCGGGGGCTCACACATGTAATCCTAGCACTCTGTGAGGCTGAGGCGGCTGGATCACTTGGGGTCAGGAGTTCGAGACCAGCCTGGCCAACATGGTGAAATCCTGTCTCTACAATACAAAAATTAGCCAGGTGTGGTGGCCGGCGCCTGTGATCCCAGTTACTCGGGAGGCTGAGGCAGGAGAATCTTGAACCCGGGAGGTGGAGGTTGCGGTGAGCCGAGATGGAGCCACTGCACTGTACTCCGGCCTGGGCAACAGAGCAAGACTGTCTCAAAAAAAAAAAAAAGAATGGGCAGCAGAGGGCCTTGGGTTGGAAAGAAGGGGCATGTGGCCACCCTGCAGGGGATGACATCCTGTGGGGGGGATGACATGTGCCTCCCAGGGAGTAAGTCCCTGAAGCAGGCAGTTGGTGGGGTGGGGAGGCCTCACAGGGCTGGGAGCAAAGGCTCCAATCCCAACCACCGAGGGGCTGGTCTGTCTTCTGCAGCATGTCAACTGGTGACCTTGAGCCTGCCTCAGTTTCCCTATCTACATAGCCCTCCTCCTGCCTGGACCTCCTCCTGCCTGGATTAGCCAGGTTGACACCTGACAACCACCTGGGCATGCTCAGTGGAGCCAATGGCGTCCCACAGCACACCATACTGTGTGTGTTTCCATCTTTGCTTTGCCCACTGGGAAGCTCTGTGCAGAGCGTGACCACCCTGACCTTGGTTGCCTCCTTCTGGGAACTCTCTGAACTTTATAGTTTCTTTGCCGTTTTTTTTTTTTTTTTCTTGTTTGCTCTTTATTAATTTTTTCACAATTTTTTTCTTAGACATAATTCACATAAGATTCACCATTTAAAACTGGACAGCTCAACAGTTAGCACACCCACTAAATGTCCTGGAATCGTGTCACTGTAATGACCGGCAGTGTTATTTAATTTCTGGTTTTGTGGTTCTGTAGCAGGTATATGCGTTGACGGGGTACCCGAGCTGTTCGATGCGGGCTTGCAGTGTGGACTAAGCCTGATCAATTTCAGAACATTTTATCACCTCCCCAAAGAGATCTCATGGCCCTCGGCCATCATTTCCGAATCCTCCCTCCTCCCCCACATCTCCCCAGCCTGAGATAAGCACCAGTGTTTTTTTGTTTGTTTGTTTGTTTTTGAGACGGAGTTTCGCTCTTGTTACTCAGGCTGGAGTGCAATGGCGCCATCTCGGCTCACCGCAACCTCCGCCTCCTGGGTTCAGGCAATTCTCCTGCCTCAGCCTCCCGAGTAGCTGGGATTACAGGCACACGCCACCATGCCCAGCTAATTTTTTGTATTTTTAGTAGAGACACGGTTTCACCATATTGACCAGGATGGTCTCGATCTCTTGACCTCGTGATCCACCCGCCTCGGCCTCCCAAAGTGCTGGGATTACAGGCTTGAGCCACTGCACCTGGCCCTTTATTCATTTTTATGTGACTGAACCCATTTTGCAGGGAGCCCAGGCCCTTGGTGAGCCGGCTGGGATGCAGGCGTATGTGTGCGTATGGGTGTGTGCAGGCTCAGGTGTGCTGGGGAGAGCATACCCAGCGGTAGGTATCGGGGAGCTCAGGAAGATTGAGGCAGTCAGGGAAGACTTCCTGATGGAGGAGGCTGGTCCTTGAAAATGCCTGGTGGGGACTTCACCCCATTCTGTCTGGTTTGGGGGTGGGGCCCTCAGGCCTCCCACATTGGGGGTGTGTTCCCTTCCTCCTGTTTGAGCCCAGCCCCAGGCTCCAGGATCGGTGAGCCTCGAGACCACACGGCTGGAAGCACAGGGGGGTAATTAATTTTGACTCACAGGAGCTGCCTTAAATTGGATAGAAACTGGCGAAAATAGGATTAAGAGGCAGGCCGAGCCAAGAGCAAACAGAAGGAAAACGCCCCGAGAGCCGGGCGCCCGGCAGGGCTCTGGGAGCCGTGGAGCGGGAAGCGCGCTGGACATTGCTGGCCGATCTCGTCATGTCCGAAGGCGGCCTCCCCGTGCCACCCCACAGGAGTGGCGGCCTCGCTGGCGGGGAAGACGGGAACGCGGCACCCTGCCCTCCCTGCAGCTGGCTTATCTGCGCTGAGCTCACCCGATTCCAAAGATTAATTTGGAATCAATTAAAATTCTGTGCAAAACAAGCCGTGGGCTGGGCCGGCCTGCAGGCTGGCACGCACGGAGCCCTTTCACCACCGGCGCAGAAATCCAATTAGTGCGGGATTAAGTTGGCCACAAATCAGCGAGCGGGAAGGCTCTGGGGAGGGCAGATGAAGCCCCGGGGCGAGGAGCCCCTCGCAGAGCGGGCGTCTGGCCGGCAGCAGCCCCGGCCCTGGCCCTGTGCTGGCGTCTTGGCTGGGTCCAGCCGGAAGGCCACCCCCACAGGCAGCATCCTGACCCCTCACCGTCCGGTCACCCCAGCCCACGGGCCCCTTCCCGGCCACGTGCTAGGAAATGGCAAGCCCATGGGGCCCCGAGGGAAGGCAGCAGAGGGCGGGGGCCCTGCAAGCCTCGCACACGGGGACCCCACTCTGTAGCTGGTCTTGGTGGTCCCTAAACGCACTGGGCCCAGCTCCATTGACTTTCTCTTTCAGGGCCCCTTGGCCGTCTGGAAGCTGTGACTTTCTGCTGGGCCGCCGGGATGCATGTGGCTGCTTTGCTGGTGTGTGGAGGTGCGGAGTTTGGCCGGGACAGGGCTGAGAGCTCCCCATCAGGTGCTCAGGTAGCAGAGGTGATGCCCCTGTGGGTTCGCCTGTTGACCACATATGTGAGGACCGAGGGTCCGCAATGATCCTGACTCCACGCCTTACAAACCACCCCTTCCGGGTTCCACAGGGCACAGCCGAGGGGACGGGGGTGGGGGGGGAGGCGGAGCTGCCTGTGGAAGGTCCCTCACAGCCGCCTCTGGGGCTGCGGTTCCAGACGTCCCAGGGGCCAGCAGACCCCTCCCAGAAAAATGCATCCCCCACAGTCCCTCTCTACCTGCAGGCCCCGTTCTTGGGCCCCAGAATAACAGACCCTGGGGGGCTGCTGGGCACAAGGACATTTCTCTGGGGCACCTGCAGCTCACTGGCAGCTCCTCCATGTCCAGTGCTCCGGCAGGGGTGTGAACCTGTGTCTTCCTGGGGGTGAGTTGCTCCCAGGGGACCAGGCAGGCTCAGGGGCCTGAGGGCACCAGTCCCAGGGTGGGCGGGGCCTTTCCTAGCATGTGGGTGGAGGGAGGGTGGGGGTGGGGAGGCTCACCCCACACATGGCAGGGGGGAGCCTCGGGGGCGGGGGGACCAGACTTCTCACCTCCCTTCCGCCACTGCCGGCCACCCCACAAAGCCAGCGGGCACTGAGGCCTGCTGATGTCCTGGGGACAGGAGCCAGGCCGCAGACACTTTCTGAGCTAATGAGTTTGACCTCTGGCCCTGGCTCTGGCCTGAGGAGGGGTCGCCCTGGAAGGGGCTTCTTATAGTCCATTGTTCCTCGGCTGTTTGGAGCCGGACACGGCCCAGCTGGGCAGGGGCAGGGGGCAGCCCTGTCCCAGCCCACACTAGGGGCTGATAGATTAGCAAAGCCGTGCTCCACTCCCAGCAGGCAGGCGCGGTTCAGAGGCTGGCCCTGCAGACGCGGCCTCCGAGGAGTGGAGAGGGGACCCTGGTGGAGGAAGGATTCCAGCTTCGGTGGGGGAAGGGACTTACCCAGGTCACAGGGCTGGCAGGGGCTACACCTGCTCCCGCCTCCTCTGGCCTTGCCCCTGGGGGCCTGGTGTCCCCCACGCCCAGGAAGAAAACCTGCTGTGCTGGGGAGACGCCCCTCTCGCCTCTGAGCCTGGGAGCTGGGAGTTCCCGGAATTTCCTTCCCAGGCGTCGTCGGTTCCACGGCCCAGTGGGAATGTGGGAGCGAAGGCCCGCAGCCCTCACCCCGCCGTGACCCTCCCTGGGGGTTTCGAGGTCTCTGAGCAAACTTCTGCTTCTGAGCAAATTCCCCGGCAAAGGAGGGAAGCGGGGGTTTCCTGGCGGGAATGACGCGTGTGGCTGCGGCGGGCGCAGCAGGGGTGCAGCCTGGCCTGCCTCGGGCTCACGGCAGTGCTTGGACACAGACGGAGGACCAGGAGCCTCTCTGCAGCAGCCGAGAGCCGAGGACGGGGAACGGGAGGACCCTGGGGTCCACCTGCCTTTGAGCCATCCCCCACTGGCCGGTGGCCCAGCCATTCCAGGCTCGAGTCCTGGCAGTGGACTCACAGTGGCTTCGCCCCCTTCGCCGGGTCCCCAGCGTGGTCCTGGGCCCCATCAGCAGCTTGTTCGCCCTGGGTCCCCGTCCTCCCTGAGGGGCCCCGGGGATCTGGCTCGTCAAGCGTAAGCACCCCTGCGGCCCCTCCCCTCCCACGCCCAAGCGCAGCCCTGGCTGCTCCTGGGAACCCCCCCCCCCACCGTGCCCGTTCCTCTCTCTCCCCCGGGAAGGTGGGACCCATGATTGTCGGAGACCTGGGGGGTCTGCGGCTCGGAGCCCAGGTGTCAGGGTCCCTGGTTTTTCTTTCCTGAGGCACTGACCAGGGCTGGCTGATCCCAGGTGAGGCCTGAGCGCTGTTCTGTGGGACTTGCAGGAGGGGCCGCCAGGGTCTCCCACCGGAGAGGCAGACGGGGGCCGCCCCTCCTGGGGGCTGCGTGAAGGAGCCGATCCCACCTCTGGGTTTGCCTGGAAAACACCCTTGGAATCCACTTGGCCACAGCCCAGCTCCCTCTGCAAGACCTTCCTTCCGCTTCCAGTGTGACAGGCACACCCGGCCCACCCAGGCACACAGGCGGGATCCCTGGGGCCATGCCTGGCTCCCCTGTGAAGCTGGGCTGCGTCTCCCCATGGGGGGTGGCCAGACAGAGCTGGGACCGGCTGAGGACTGGGGTGCTCGAGGCCAGGATGCTCTGGTTCCTGCTTCCTGGGGAACGACAAGTGTGGCTGGGGGGGCCCCAGTCTGAGGGAGTCCGGGTCTGACAGATGGCTCAGGAGTGCCCTGTGAGGATGCACTGGTCCTATGGTGGCGGGTGGAGGCCTCTGACCCGGGCACAGGCTGCTGATTCTCACGGAGGCATGGAGCCTTAGGTTCAGACCACTGCCGGGGCTGCTGGGCAAGCTGCCTGCAGAGTCTTGGGCCATGGTCCAAGCTCTGGCAGAGAGAGCACGGGCAGAGAGGGTGTGGGCAGAAAGGGCACAGGCAGAGGGCACGGGCAGAGAGGGCATGGGCAGAGGGCATGGGCAGAGAGGGTGCGGGCAGAGGGGGTGCAAGCAGTGAGAGCTCGGGCAGAGAGGGTGTGGGCAGAGGGCATGGGCAGAAGGCGTGGGCAGTGGGGTGCAAGCAGAGAAGGCGCAAGCAGAGAGGGCATGGACAGAGGTGCAGGCAGAGGGCTGGGTGTGGCGGGGCTGCCAGGAGCTGTAGGCTGAGTTACACCAGCTCAGGCTTGGTGGGGCATGATTGAGGGCAGGCCATGCCCTACCCTCAAGCCTCAGTTTCCCGGTCCTGGTTCTTCAAGGCCCTGATGTTCTGGGGGTCTGGCCGCAGGCCTGGAGGAGGTAGTGCATGGCTGTCAGCCGATGATGGTGGAGATGTGGCTCCGGCCTGACTCCCAGCACTGCCCCTTCTTTGCTCCCTGGCGGGGCCCCAGGAGGGGAGCAGGCACCATCCAATAGGTGACACTGTCCTGTCAGTGGTGGGGCTCAGCTGACAGAGGCTCCCAGGCCTGGATGCCTGATACCCTTGAGAAGCCATCTTGTCACCATGGAGATGGCTGCTGTCCAGCACAGAAGGCACCTGGGGAGGGAACGGTGAGGGCAGAGGAGGCAGGCCAAGGATGCAGCAGTTCCCCACGCCAGGTCCTATACCACGGCAGCTAATGGGGCCCGTGTTTACCCCACCCCAGAAGATCTGGAATGTTTCCTCCCATCCCTCCCCTAAACCTTAGAGCCCGTTCTGTTTAGAAAACCACACACAAAGCCAGGTGCGGTGGCTCATGCCCATAAACCCAGCACCTTGGGAGGCTGAGGCGGGCCGATCACCTGAGGTCAGGAGTTCAAGACCAGCCTGGGCAACATGGTGAAACCCCATCCCTACTGAAAATACAAAAATTAGCCAGGCGTGATGGCGGGTTCCTGTAATCCCAGCTACTTGGGAGGCTGAGGCACCAGAATCACTTAAACCCAGTAGGTGGAGGTCGCCGTGAGCTGAGATTGCGCCATTGTCACTCCTGGGTGACAGAGCAAGATGCTGTCTCAAAAAAAAAACCATAGAAAGTATATACACGAGTGGCCGGTTAGAAAACGTCTCTGGAGGCTGCACCTTTCCTTTCTCTTGGAAGTCAGAGTTGTCGACTCTTCCTCACTGTGACGTGGTCTCCTGGAGGTACCGCCGGGGTCAGCTGTCGCCTGCTGAGGCTCGGGCCGGAGCCCCATTCTGGCCCGGCATTCACAGGACCCGGCTCCACCGAGACGCTGAGACCAGAGAACCTGGCTGGCCAGCGTCTCCATGAACTGTCAGAATGCAAGAGGACAGGCAGTGGCATCCATCGTCTGTCAGTATCTGTGAGGGGTCATTCCAGACCCCCAGGACACCAGGGTCCATGGATGCGGAGGTCCCTGGCGTGGAGACTCGGGTGTTCACATGTGCGACAGGCACTTGACATCATCTGCGGTCTCCGCTGACCCCGACGCCAGGCGCACGCGCAGAAAGTTGTCATGCTGTGTGGCTTGGGGAACAGTGACCACAAAAACGTCTGTCCGTGTTCAGTACGGACACGGCCATCCACTAAAAGATGTATTTTCCATCCGAGGTTGATCAAATCCCCCAAAGTGGAGCCCACGGACGCACAGCTGGCCCGCTGCCTCCGCAGCCATAAACAGGAAAGACTACGCGTGCCCCACGGAGGAGTCCTGGAGACGTCGCGCCCAGTGAGAGAAGCCAGACGCCAAAGGATGCACACTGCGGTTCTGTCCGCAGGAGACGTGCAGGACAGGAAAGTCGGGAGACGGAGCGGCGAGCACTGGCTGGCGGGCTGTGGGGCTGGGGGGCTGGGGGCTGGGGAGGGACTGCTGGTGGTGGGGGATTCTGTTCTTGGTGATAAAAACGTCCTTATAGTGACTGTGAAGACGTTGGCACAGCCCTGTGAAAACAGCAGAAACCCCTCGAGCTGCGCGCGGCTGAGGCTGGGGTGTGTGGTGTGCGAATTACATCTCAACAAAGCTGTCATTTAAAGAATTTGGGTTTTTGGTTTTTTTTGTTTTCTTTTGCTTTGTCTTTTAGATGGAGTCTCACTCTTGTTGCCCAGGCTGGAGTGCAGTGGCGCGATCTCGGCTCACCGCAACCTCCACCTCCCGGATTCAAGCGATTCTCCTGTCTCAGCCTCCGGAATAGCAGGGATTACAGGCACGAGCCACCATGCCCGGCTAATTTTTGTATTTTTAGTAGAGACGGGGTTTCACCATGTTGGCCAGGATGGTCTCGATCTCCTGACCTGGTGGTCCACCCGCCTCGGCCTCCCAAAGTGCCGGGACTACAGGCGTGAGCCACCGCACCGACCGCCCTCCAGGCTGCCACGCGGCTCCCAGGCTGGAGTCCCTGCAAGACCGCAGTGAGGGGGTCCCGCGTGGCACAGGCAGCCAACGTGCAGCAGTGGGGGTGCCTTCTGTTCTGCTGCCGGGTGGGCACGGGTAGGTGCTGCTGCGTGCTGGGGTCCGTGGCCTTGGCTGCGGATTTCCCACCCCCGTGGGGAGAACTGGGCTCCCCAGAAAGCTGCGTTGGGGCCTCACCCCAGCGTGCCTGAGAACGTGAGCTCGTTAGGAAGCAGGGCCTTTGCAGGTGTAACTGGTTGTATTAAGGTCGTACTGGCTCGGGCTGGGCGTGGATCCAGTGCCTGGGTCCTTAGGGGAAGAGGCGGTGACACAGGTCCCGGGAGGCCAGGCACAGACAGAGGCAGAGACCTGGGCGACGTGGCCACTGGCCGGGACCGCCCAGGACAGCGCAGCCAACAGAGACTAGGCGAGGCAGGAGGACCCGGAGGCACCCGGAGGAGCACGGCCCAGCTGACACCGTGGCTCTCACTTGAGCCTGCAGAGCTGCACGAGCAGGGGTGTGTGTGGTGTGAGGTCACCGTGTGTGGTCATTCACCAGAGCGGCCCCAGGAATGCTCGGAGATGCCGCCTGGCACAGCTGGAACAGCCTCTCAGCCACCCACCACCCTCCCTCCTGACCGCTGGGGCTCACGAATCCTGAACCACGTGGCACAGCTCTGGGCACCCGCAGGCCCTGAATAACTCACCGGCCCGGACCTGCAGGTGCATCTCCCACCTGACCATGGAGGTTCAGGGAGGCTCAGCCACCTGCTCAGAGCCACACTCTGGGGAGAGGGACCGGGGGCTAAGCCGGGGGCTAAGCCTGTGTCAGGGAAGACCCACCCTCAGGCCCGGGACTGCCAGTGCACACAACACCCTCCCCCGGGAGGTCACCGAGCACCTCCCTTTGCTTGCTGACGTTCTGGGAACGCGTTACACCGAACGGGGATGTGGGTTTATTTTGGATATCGACGCCTGTCTCAGGGAACAGTTGCCCCTGTGCTATTCCCCCCTCCCCGACATGGGCTGTGAGTTCTGGAAGGTTCAAAATGACAGGACAGTGACGGTGGTGGGGGCAGAGGGGGTGGTGTCGTTCCGTCCCTGAGCACACCGAGCCAGGTGCTGCTGACCGCCTCACCGTAGGGAATTACGTCTTTCTCACGGTGGCTGGCACTCACTATTAAATATAAGAGCCGCAGCTATTACACCGTTTTACAGATGGGCAAGGTGAGGGCCTTGGGCCAGGCCCTTCCTCAGGGGAGGATGGGAGGTGCTGGTTGGCCTGGGGCTCCGCTGGTCGTAGCACACCCGGCCACTGCACACTGGGCGGCAGAGGTGGGTGCAGCGCTGCGGAGGGTCCCGGGGGTCCAGCAGGCCCACCACACATAGGAACAGCAAGTGACTCGATCCCACGGTGGAAATACAGAGAACATTATGATTGGAAGGAGGAGAACAAGGCTTTCCGTGGCCGCCTGGGTGCCGTCAGGAACGTTATGATTGGAAGGAGGAGAACAAGGCTTTCCGTGGCCGCCTGGGTGCCGTCAGGAACGTTATGATTGGAAGGAGGAGAACAAGGCTTTCCGTGGCCGCCTGGGTGCCGTCAGGAACGTTATGATTGGAAGGAGGAGAACAAGGCTTTCCGTGGCCGCCTGGGTGCCGTCAGGAACGTTATGATTGGAAGGAGGAGAACAAGGCTTTCCGTGGCCGCCTGGGTGCCGTCAGGAACGTTATGATTGGAAGGAGGAGAACAAGGCTTTCCGTGGCCGCCTGGGTGACGTCAGGATTTTGGTTCGTCTGTGCTGCTACTTCCGTTTTCGTGAAGTCCAATGCTGGATCTGGCTCCTGTGGACGGAGCTGCCATGAACGCGGTGTCTGTGCTCGGCCTTCGGCTCCTCAGGGCACACACCCACACTCGCGGTGACTCTCGTGGCCGTCTGAGGACCACCACATGGGTTTCACAGTGGTCACACTGTTCCCCTGACCCGTCCCCCCACGCTGTCTGGGGACCCCCGCCCTTCCCCCACACATTCTCCTGCTTGGGCAGAGCTCTGGCCCGTCCAGGACACCCCACGGAGTTCTTCTCCCAGCAAGCACAGGGTAGGAGGGGAAGGCTGGGGGCCCCAAGAGGCCGCTGGACACCTTGTCCAAGACCCTGCCAGGAACCAGCTCTTTCAAGGTGAGGCTGAGGAGCCAGTGTGGCTGATGGGACAGGGGCTGGGACTGAGCCACGGGGACCTCGGGACATCTTGCAGCCATCCTTTCCTCCACGGCACCTGCAGGGAGGCTCAGCTTCCTGACTGCAGGGAGGGGATGTGGACTGTGCCCATGGGCGCAGCCGAGAACGGAGGAGCCTCCACCCTGACCTCAGTGCTGCGGCCCCGCTTCCGTTTCCTCGAGATCTGGTTGGGGCAGGCGGCTGATCTGCAGAGCCTCGCACCTGGGAGGGTCGGCCCGGCACCGTCTGCACGACAGAAAACAGATGGCCCCTCTTCCTGCAGAGCCTGGGACTGGGTCCTGGGATGCTCTGCACGGGTGCAGAGTAGTGGACGCCACAGTCCTAGACAGTGCCCCAGGGAGGCCGTCTGCAGCCCGGCCCCGCCCCCATCCCAACAGGACTCGGGAGGCCTCAGCCCCCTTCCCCAGCCTGGAGCCCCTGGCCCCACCTATGCTCTTGCTCACCACTGGGAGGCGGGCGTGGCTGCTTCCAGGCACCGGGGAGACCGCTCTGGACTCAGTGTCCCCAGACTCGCCTGACAGCCCACCGGGGCCTGCGGCTGCTTCCCCAACCTCCCAGAGATGAGCGTGGCTGCTGGGGGCCCAATGCCTGCCCCCCGCCCCCGCTGCCGCCCCCTTCCACGGGCCCCGCTGGCCCCTCAAGCACCCACGGAAGCTGGCTGCTGCCGGGCTGCAAGGGAGTGAGGCTTCGGGCTATGGGGATCCCGCCGTCCCACCCTCCACCCCTCCCCCACCCCGGGATCAATAGCCCAGTGCCTGCCAGGTGCATCGACCCCAGTCCAGCCTCAGGACCCCTGGGCCGCCCCTCCCCCCGAAAGCCAGTACACCCAGGCCCTATAGACGCCACCTGTGCTCCAGACATTGCCCACAGTGGGCCAACTCCAGGCCTCAGAGCTCAAGCTCTCCTGGGGCGCTATGTGGAGCCCCCAGCATCCACGTCCACCCAGAACCTCAGAACATGGCCTGGAGAGGGGATGGGGTCTTCGTAGGCATCATCGGGGCAGGGGCCTCACATGCGGGGTCAGGATTAGGGTGGCCCAACTCCACGGACCTGTCTCTGTTAGAATAAGAAGAGAGAGGCCAGGCACGGTGGCTCACGCCTGTCATCCCAGCATGGTGGGAGGCTGAGGTGGGCAGATCATGAGGTCAGCAGATCGAGACCGTCCTGGCCCTCATGGTGAAACCCCGTCTCTAGTAAAAATACAAAAATTAGCCGGGCATGGTGACAGGACGCCTGTAATCCCAGCTACTCGGGAGGCCGAGGCAGGAGAATCACTTGAACCCGGGAGGTGGAGGTTGCAGTGAGCCGAGATCACGCCACTGCACTCCAGCATGGGTGACAGAGCAAGACTCATCTCAATTTAAAAAAAAAAAAGAAGAGGAGAGAGACAGGCAGGCCCCAGTGAAGGACAGCCACTAACCCGGAGCAGTGAGAGCTGGTGGGGGCCCCGGTGCTGCCCCAGAGCTTCAAAGCTGCCCTTGATTTCTGGTTTCCGGCCCCCAGTGCTGAGAGAGAGCACGTTTCTGCCGTCTCAAGGTGTCTGGTCGTGGGGCGGGGTTCCTGCAGCCCCAGCACGAACTCATGGCTGGCTGGCCTGGCTCTGGTTCTGTCCCCAAGGCTGGCCCTGAACACAGACAGCCCCGAGCAGGCCTCTGGGCGTGAATATGGGTCACACCATGGCTGGACTCCGGGAGCCTCCTCCTGCATCTGTAAAATGGGGCTGGGGGAGGGGCCCAGACTGGGGCTGCTGCCGGCTCTGGAGGGTCTCTGGCCGCAGACCCCACCCCTGCCATGTTCGTGTTGCCTCCCCGGAGGCCGGTCCTGGCTCCACCGTGCAGCCCCCCAACAGCCCGCTCCCTGGCAGCCACCTCGCCTCCCGTTCAAATTGCCGTTGGTCGGGTTCCCACTGCCTCCCCGCCCCCCGCCCCCCGTGGCTCCCCTCCGGCTTGGCCAGCTGGACAGCCTCCTGGTTCTGGGCACTTTCCAGTGGGCGTGGGCCGGCTGGAAAATGACCTCAGAGGGTGGGGTGGCTGGCAGGCCTGGGGACCTCAGGGGGCTTCCG